>NW_028123880.1:0-600000 GCF_965194805.1 Balaenoptera borealis
CTGTTGACCAGGACCTCCACTTCATTCCACCTTAAATATCCCAGGAAAGAGAAAAATGGATAAAGAAGTTGTGGTCCTTATGTACAATGGAATATCACACAGCCATGAAATCAATGTCGTAAGGTTAGTAGCAGCATGATGAGTGGATTTAGGTACGACGATTCTAAGTGAAATAAGTCACACAGAAAAGGACACTTCTCATAAGGTATCACTGATAGAGGGAATGTAAAAACCGTTACACTTGAACTGAATTACAAAAGAGAACAGAGTCACACATGCAGAAAACACACTATGGCTGCTTAACGGGAAAGGTGAGGTGGGGTGATACATAAAACAAGGGTATCAAATTAGCTCAGATACCGTTCCATAAACCCAATATGTAATAGACAAGACCTACTCCTTGCTCAGAGAACTGGACTCAACACGCCCTATTCACCACACAAGAATATATCTGACTAATAATAATCGTAAAACCTATGTATTGATATCTCTCTGTTAGTGTGTCAAGTGGGTGTAAAGCGGCATAAACACAGCAGTGAAAAGCAGCTAAACCCCATTATAAAAATAAATTACTTTGAAACACCCATGAAACAAAGACAGTGAAAGAGAGAGTAATTCTTACACAATGCGTTCAGGGGCTGTGATGAAACCTGGATTGACCATATCTAGACCCACAGCTGGATGAGACATAAGGGTGGACACTCTTGGGGCTGAGAGGTTTGGTGAGGTTGGGTGAGCAAACGCAGACCCTTTAAAGTAATACTGCGTGGTACCCATCGCATGGGTCCCAAATCTCCAGGTTCAAGGGCATCTTCCTACATCAAAAACATGCATGAGAAACCCAGAAGATGGTACACCGTGTGATGGGGAAAGGTTTCTAAAACGCACCTCATTTCTCATCTCCTTGTGCCCGGGTTCGCCATTCCAGCCGCTTTACTAGCAAGCTCCCTACTTGGAGCATCAGCACCTTTAACCTCCTGTTCCGTACAGGTTGCAATTTGTCCTGAGGATAAACGGGAAGACGTGGAACCAACGAGAGACTAGATCTTGGTGTTGGGACAGGCACAGGTCACTCTATTTTCCCATCAGAAAGAAGAATTAACCACAGGCTCAGCCTGACCCCCGGAATCAGAACAGGGCCTGAAGCCATTCTGCGATTTTGCGGCCAGCTCCCATAAAAACGAGTTGTAAAATGGAGGTTCAGGGCACTGCAATTCACAAACCTGCAGAGTTATTAATGATAACTCTCGTCCACAAATATATTGAGGGAAGGCAAAGAAAAGGATTTGAAATCAAGGCAGAATTGCAGGAAACAGATTTCAGGAGGTAGATACGAATCGCCTTTAAAGCACATGAAAAGCGGCAAAACGTTGACAATGATGCCCTTGGCCAAAAAGGGCGCATGCGTTTTTTCCTGAATATATTCAGGAAAAAACGCATGCCCAATTTTTGGCCACCAAGCAACCTGGAAAGGCAAATCAGCGCTACAAAGAAGTCTCACTTCCCATCGGTCAAAAGGGCCATGCTGAAAAAAGTGTCAAAACCAGAAATGCAGGACAGGCCATGGAGAAATGGGAGCCTTGCTACACTGATGGGCGGGATGTAAATTGCCAAGAGCCACTCTGGAGAAGTGTCCGGTGAGTCCTGAAACATCTGAAAAACACAGCTTAGAGAGCATAGGGCACTTCCACTCATGGGGGTATAAATTGGGAAAATTAAAAATCAGCAAGACACAAGCACCCCAAAGTTTAGGGCTGCTCTGTTGACCAGGACCTCCACTTCATTCCACCTTCAATATCCCAGGAAAGAGAAAAATGGATAAAGAAGTTGTGGTCCTTATGTACAATGGAATATCACTCAGCCAGGAAATCAATGTCGTAAGGTTAGTAGCAGCATGATGAGTGGATTTAGGTACGACGATTCTAAGTGAAATAAGTCACACAGAAAAGGACACTTCTCATAAGGTATCACTGATAGAGGGAATGTAAATACCATTACACTTGAACTGAATTACAAAAGAGAACAGAGTCACACATGCAGAAAACACACTATGGCTGCTTAACGGGAAAGGTGAGGTGGGGTGATACATAAAACAAGGGTATCAAATTAGCTCAGATACCGTTCCATAAACCCAATATGTAATAGACAAGACCTACTCCTTGCTCAGAGAACTGGACTCAACACGCCCTATTCACCGCACAAGAATATATATGACTAGTAATAATCTTAAAACCTATGTATTGATATCTCTCTGTTAGTGTGTCAAGTGGGTGTAAAGCGGCATAAACACAGCAGTGAAAAGCAGCTAAACCCCATTATGAAAATAAATTACTTTGAAAAACCCATGAAACAATGACAGTGAAAGAGAGAGAAATTCTTACACAATGCGTTCAGGGGCTGTGATGCAACCTGGATTGACCATATCTAGACCCACAGCTGGATGAGACATAAGGGTGGATACTCTTGGGGATGAGAGGTTTGGTGAGGTTGGGTGAGCAAACGCAGACCCTTTAAAGTAATACTGCGTGGTACCCATCGCATGGGTCCCAAATCTCCAGGTTCAAGGGCATCTTCCTACATCAAAAACATGCATGAGAAACCCAGAAGATGGTACATCGTGTGATGGGGAAAGGTTTCTAAAACGCACCTCATTTCTCATCTCCTTGTGCCCGGGTTCGCCATTCCAGCCGCTTTACTAGCAAGCTCCCTACTTGTGGCATCAGCACCTTTAACCTCCTGTTCCGTACAGGTTGCAATTTGTCCTGAGGATAAACGGGAAGACGTGGAACCAACGAGAGACTAGCTCTTGGTGTTGGGACAGGCACAGGTCACTCTATTTTCCCATCAGAAAGAAGAATTAACCACAGGCTCAGCCTGACCCCCGGAACCAGAACAGGGCCTGAAGCCATTCTGCGATTTTGCAGCCAGCTCCCATAAAAACGAGTTGTAAAATGGAGATTCAGGGCACTGCAATTCACAAACCTGCAGAGTTATAAATGATAACTCTCGTCCACAAATATATTGAGGGAAGGCAAAGAAGAGGATTTGAAATCAAGGCAGAATTGCAGGAAACAGATTTCAGGAGGTAGATACGAATCGCCTTTAGAGCACATGAAAAGCGGCAAAACGTTGACAATGATGCCCTTGGCCAAAAAGGGCGTATGCGTTTTTTCCTGAATATATTCAGGAAAAAACGCATACGCCCTTTTTGGCCAACCAAGCAACCTGGAAAGGCAAATCAGCGCTACAAAGAAGTCTCGCTTCCCATCGGTCAAAAGGGCCATGCTGAAAAAAGTGTCAAAACCAGAAATGCAGGACAGGCCATGGAGAAATGGGAGCCTTGCTACACTGATGGGCGGGATGTAAATTCCCAAGAGCCACTCTGGAGAAGTGTACGGTGAGTCCTGAAACATCTGAAAAACACAGGTCAGAGAGCATAGGGCACTTCCACTCATGGGAGTATAAATTGGGAAAATTAAAAATCAGCAAAACACAAGCACCCCAAAGTTTAGGGCTGCTCTGTTGACCAGAACCTCCACTTCATTCCACCTTAAATATCCCAGGAAAGAGAAAAATGGATAAAGAAGTTGTGGTCCTTATGTACAATGGAATATCACTCAGCCATGAAATCAATGTCGTAAGGTTAGTAGCAGCATGATGAGTGGTTTAGGTACGACGATTCTAAGTGAAATAAGTCACACAGAAAAGGACACTTCTCATAAGGTATCACTGATAGAGGGAATGTAAAAACCGTTACACTTGAACTGAATTACAAAACAGAACAGAGTCACACATGCAGAAAACACACTATGGCTGCTTAACGGGAAAGGTGAGGTGGGGTGATACATAAAACAAGGGTATCAAATTAGCTCAGATACCGTTCCATAAACCCAATATGTAATAGAAAAGACCTACTCCTTGCTCAGAGAACTGGACTCAACACGCCCTACTCACCGCACAAGAATATATCTGACTAATAATAATCGTAAAACCTATGTATTGATATCTCTCTGTTAGTGTGTCAAGTGGGTGTAAAGCGGCATAAACACAGCAGTGAAAAGCAGCTAAACCCCATTATAAAAATAAATTACTTTGAAACACCCATGAAACAAAGACAGTGAAAGAGAGTGAAATTCTTACACAATGCGTTCAGGGGCTGTGATGCAACCTGGATTGACCATATCTAGACGCACAGCTGGATGAGACATAAGGGTGGACACTCTTGGGGCTGTGAGGTTTGGTGAGGTTGGGTGAGCAAACGCAGACCCTTTAAAGTAATACTGCGTGGTACCCATCGCATGGGTCCCAAATCTCCAGGTTCAAGGGCATCTTCCTACATCAAAAACATGCATGAGAAACCCAGAAGATGGTACACCGTGTGATGGGGAAAGGTTTCTAAAACGCACCTCATTTCTCATCTCCTTGTGCCCGGGTTCGCCATTCCAGCCGCTTTACTAGCAAGCTCCCTACTTGGAGCATCAGCACCTTTAACCTCCTGTTCCATACAGGTTGCAATTTGTCCTGAGGATAAACGGGAAGACGTGGAACCAACGAGAGACTAGCTCTTGGTGTTGGGACAGGCACAGGTCACTCTATTTTCCCATCAGAAAGAAGAATTAACCACAGGCTCAGCCTGCCCCCCGGAACCAGAACAGGGCCTGAAGCCATTCTGAGATTTTGCGGCCAGCTCCCATAAAAAGGAGTTGTAAAATGGAGGTTCAGGGCACTGCAATTCACAAACCTGCAGAGTTATAAATGATAACTCTCGTCCACAAATATATTGAGGGAAGGCAAAGAAGAGGATTTGAAATCAAGGCAGAATTGCACGAAACAGATTTCAGGAGGTAGATACGAATCGCCTTTAGAGCACATGAAAAGCGGCAAAACGTTGACAATGATGCCCTTGGCCAAAAAGGGCGTATGCGTTTTTTCCTGAATATATTCAGGAAAAAACGCATACGCCCTTTTTGGCCAACCAAGCAACCTGGAAAGGCAAATCAGCGCTACAAAGAAGTCTCGCTTCCCATCGGTCAAAAGGGCCATGCTGAAAAAAGTGTCAAAACCAGAAATGCAGGACAGGCCATGCAGAAATGGGAGCCTTGCTACACTGATGGGTGGGATGTAAATTGCCAAGAGCGACTCTGGAGAAGTGTCCGGTGAGTCCTGAAACATCTGAAAAACACAGCTTAGAGAGCATAGGACACTTCCACTCATGGGGGTATAAATTGGGAAAATTAAAAATCAGCAAGACACAAGCACCCCAAAGTTTAGGGCTGCTCTGTTGACCAGGACCTCCACTTCATTCCACCTTAAATATCCCAGGAAAGAGAAAAATGGATAAAGAAGTTGTGGTCCTTATGTACAATGGAATATCACACAGCCATGAAATCAATGTCGTAAGGTTAGTAGCAGCATGATGAGTGGATTTAGGTACGACGATTCTAAGTGAAATAAGTCACACAGAAAAGGACACTTCTCATAAGGTATCACTGATAGAGGGAATGTAAAAACCGTTACACTTGAACTGAATTACAAAAGAGAACAGAGTCACACATGCAGAAAACACACTATGGCTGCTTAACGGGAAAGGTGAGGTGGGGTGATACATAAAACAAGGGTATCAAATTAGCTCAGATACCGTTCCATAAACCCAATATGTAATAGACAAGACCTACTCCTTGCTCAGAGAACTGGACTCAACACGCCCTATTCACCACACAAGAATATATCTGACTAATAATAATCGTAAAACCTATGTATTGATATCTCTCTGTTAGTGTGTCAAGTGGGTGTAAAGCGGCATAAACACAGCAGTGAAAAGCAGCTAAACCCCATTATAAAAATAAATTACTTTGAAACACCCATGAAACAAAGACAGTGAAAGAGAGAGTAATTCTTACACAATGCGTTCAGGGGCTGTGATGAAACCTGGATTGACCATATCTAGACCCACAGCTGGATGAGACATAAGGGTGGACACTCTTGGGGCTGAGAGGTTTGGTGAGGTTGGGTGAGCAAACGCAGACCCTTTAAAGTAATACTGCGTGGTACCCATCGCATGGGTCCCAAATCTCCAGGTTCAAGGGCATCTTCCTACATCAAAAACATGCATGAGAAACCCAGAAGATGGTACACCGTGTGATGGGGAAAGGTTTCTAAAACGCACCTCATTTCTCATCTCCTTGTGCCCGGGTTCGCCATTCCAGCCGCTTTACTAGCAAGCTCCCTACTTGGAGCATCAGCACCTTTAACCTCCTGTTCCGTACAGGTTGCAATTTGTCCTGAGGATAAACGGGAAGACGTGGAACCAACGAGAGACTAGATCTTGGTGTTGGGACAGGCACAGGTCACTCTATTTTCCCATCAGAAAGAAGAATTAACCACAGGCTCAGCCTGACCCCCGGAATCAGAACAGGGCCTGAAGCCATTCTGCGATTTTGCGGCCAGCTCCCATAAAAACGAGTTGTAAAATGGAGGTTCAGGGCACTGCAATTCACAAACCTGCAGAGTTATTAATGATAACTCTCGTCCACAAATATATTGAGGGAAGGCAAAGAAAAGGATTTGAAATCAAGGCAGAATTGCAGGAAACAGATTTCAGGAGGTAGATACGAATCGCCTTTAAAGCACATGAAAAGCGGCAAAACGTTGACAATGATGCCCTTGGCCAAAAAGGGCGCATGCGTTTTTTCCTGAATATATTCAGGAAAAAACGCATGTCCCATTTTTGGCCAACCAAGCAAACTGGAAAGGCAAATCAGCGCTACAAAGAAGTCTCACTTCCCATCGGTCAAAAGGGCCATGCTGAAAAAAGTGTCAAAACCAGAAATGCAGGACAGGCCATGGAGAAATGGGAGCCTTGCTACACTGATGGGCGGGATGTAAATTCCCAAGAGCCACTCTGGAGAAGTGTACGGTGAGTCCTGAAACATCTGAAAAACACAGGTCAGAGAGCATAGGGCACTTCCACTCATGGGAGTATAAATTGGGAAAATTAAAAATCAGCAAAACACAAGCACCCCAAAGTTTAGGGCTGCTCTGTTGACCAGAACCTCCACTTCATTCCACCTTAAATATCCCAGGAAAGAGAAAAATGGATAAAGAAGTTGTGGTCCTTATGTACAATGGAATATCACTCAGCCATGAAATCAATGTCGTAAGGTTAGTAGCAGCATGATGAGTGGTTTAGGTACGACGATTCTAAGTGAAATAAGTCACACAGAAAAGGACACTTCTCATAAGGTATCACTGATAGAGGGAATGTAAAAACCGTTACACTTGAACTGAATTACAAAACAGAACAGAGTCACACATGCAGAAAACACACTATGGCTGCTTAACGGGAAAGGTGAGGTGGGGTGATACATAAAACAAGGGTATCAAATTAGCTCAGATACCGTTCCATAAACCCAATATGTAATAGAAAAGACCTACTCCTTGCTCAGAGAACTGGACTCAACACGCCCTACTCACCGCACAAGAATATATCTGACTAATAATAATCGTAAAACCTATGTATTGATATCTCTCTGTTAGTGTGTCAAGTGGGTGTAAAGCGGCATAAACACAGCAGTGAAAAGCAGCTAAACCCCATTATAAAAATAAATTACTTTGAAACACCCATGAAACAAAGACAGTGAAAGAGAGTGAAATTCTTACACAATGCGTTCAGGGGCTGTGATGCAACCTGGATTGACCATATCTAGACGCACAGCTGGATGAGACATAAGGGTGGACACTCTTGGGGCTGTGAGGTTTGGTGAGGTTGGGTGAGCAAACGCAGACCCTTTAAAGTAATACTGCGTGGTACCCATCGCATGGGTCCCAAATCTCCAGGTTCAAGGGCATCTTCCTACATCAAAAACATGCATGAGAAACCCAGAAGATGGTACACCGTGTGATGGGGAAAGGTTTCTAAAACGCACCTCATTTCTCATCTCCTTGTGCCCGGGTTCGCCATTCCAGCCGCTTTACTAGCAAGCTCCCTACTTGGAGCATCAGCACCTTTAACCTCCTGTTCCATACAGGTTGCAATTTGTCCTGAGGATAAACGGGAAGACGTGGAACCAACGAGAGACTAGCTCTTGGTGTTGGGACAGGCACAGGTCACTCTATTTTCCCATCAGAAAGAAGAATTAACCACAGGCTCAGCCTGCCCCCCGGAACCAGAACAGGGCCTGAAGCCATTCTGAGATTTTGCGGCCAGCTCCCATAAAAAGGAGTTGTAAAATGGAGGTTCAGGGCACTGCAATTCACAAACCTGCAGAGTTATAAATGATAACTCTCGTCCACAAATATATTGAGGGAAGGCAAAGAAGAGGATTTGAAATCAAGGCAGAATTGCACGAAACAGATTTCAGGAGGTAGATACGAATCGCCTTTAGAGCACATGAAAAGCGGCAAAACGTTGACAATGATGCCCTTGGCCAAAAAGGGCGTATGCGTTTTTTCCTGAATATATTCAGGAAAAAACGCATACGCCCTTTTTGGCCAACCAAGCAACCTGGAAAGGCAAATCAGCGCTACAAAGAAGTCTCGCTTCCCATCGGTCAAAAGGGCCATGCTGAAAAAAGTGTCAAAACCAGAAATGCAGGACAGGCCATGCAGAAATGGGAGCCTTGCTACACTGATGGGTGGGATGTAAATTGCCAAGAGCGACTCTGGAGAAGTGTCCGGTGAGTCCTGAAACATCTGAAAAACACAGCTTAGAGAGCATAGGACACTTCCACTCATGGGGGTATAAATTGGGAAAATTAAAAATCAGCAAGACACAAGCACCCCAAAGTTTAGGGCTGCTCTGTTGACCAGGACCTCCACTTCATTCCACCTTCAATATCCCAGGAAAGAGAAAAATGGATAAAGAAGTTGTGGTCCTTATGTACAATGGAATATCACTCAGCCAGGAAATCAATGTCGTAAGGTTAGTAGCAGCATGATGAGTGGATTTAGGTACGACGATTCTAAGTGAAATAAGTCACACAGAAAAGGACACTTCTCATAAGGTATCACTGATAGAGGGAATGTAAATACCATTACACTGGAACTGAATTACAAAAGAGAACAGAGTCACACATGCAGAAAACACACTATGGCTGCTTAACGGGAAAGGTGAGGTGGGGTGATACATAAAACAAGGGTATCAAATTAGCTCAGATACCGTTCCATAAACCCAATATGTAATAGACAAGACCTACTCCTTGCTCAGAGAACTGGACTCAACACGCCCTATTCACCGCACAAGAATATATCTGACTAGTAATAATCTTAAAACCTATGTATTGATATCTCTCTGTTAGTGTGTCAAGTGGGTGTAAAGCGGCATAAACACAGCAGTGAAAAGCAGCTAAACCCCATTATGAAAATAAATTACTTTGAAAAACCCATGAAACAAAGACAGTGAAAGAGAGAGAAATTCTTACACAATGCGTTCAGGGGCTGTGATGCAACCTGGATTGACCATATCTAGACCCACAGCTGGATGAGACATAAGGGTGGATACTCTTGGGGATGAGAGGTTTGGTGAGGTTGGGTGAGCAAACGCAGACCCTTTAAAGTAATACTGCGTGGTACCCATCGCATGGGTCCCAAATCTCCAGGTTCAAGGGCATCTTCCTACATCAAAAACATGCATGAGAAACCCAGAAGATGGTACATCGTGTGATGGGGAAAGGTTTCTAAAACGCACCTCATTTCTCATCTCCTTGTGCCCGGGTTCGCCATTCCAGCCGCTTTACTAGCAAGCTCCCTACTTGTGGCATCAGCACCTTTAACCTCCTGTTCCGTACAGGTTGCAAATTGTCCTGAGGATAAACGGGAAGACGTGGAACCAACGAGAGACTAGCTCTTGGTGTTGGGACAGGCACAGGTCACTCTATTTTCCCATCAGAAAGAAGAATTAACCACAGGCTCAGCCTGGCCCCCGGAACCAGAACAGGGCCTGAAGCCATTCTGCGATTTTGCGGCCAGCTCCCATAAAAACGAGTTGTAAAATGGAGGTTCAGGGCACTGCAATTCACAAACCTGCAGAGTTATTAATGATAACTCTCGTCCACAAATATATTGAGGGAAGGCAAAGAAAGGATTTGAAATCAAGGCAGAATTGCAGGATACAGATTTCAGGAGGTAGATACGAATCGCCTTTAAAGCACATGAAAAGCGGCAAAACGTTGACAATGAGGCCCTTGGCCAAAAAGGGCGCATGCGTTTTTTCCTGAATATATTCAGGAAAAAACGCATGCGCCATTTTTGGCCACCAAGCAACCTGGAAAGGCAAATCAGCGCTACAAAGAAGTCTCACTTCCCATCGGTCAAAAGGGCCATGCTGAAAAAAGTGTCAAAACCAGAAATGCAGGACAAGCCATGGAGAAATGGGAGCCTTGCTACACTGATGGGCGGGATGTAAATTGCCAACAGCCACTCTGGAGAAGTGTCCGGTGAGTCCTGAAACATCTGAAAAACACAGCTTAGAGAGCATAGGGCACTCCCACTCATGGGGGTATAAATTGGGAAAATTAAAAATCAGCAAGACACAAGCACCCCAAAGTTTAGGGCTGCTCTGTTGACCAGGACCTCCACTTCATTCCACCTTAAATATCCCAGGAAAGAGAAAAATGGATAAAGAAGTTGTGGTCCTTATGTACAATGGAATATCACTCAGCCATGAAATCAATGTCGTAAGGTTAGTAGCAGCATGATGAGTGGATTTAGGTACGACGATTCTAAGTGAAATAAGTCACACAGAAAAGGACACTTCTCATAAGGTATCACTGATAGAGGGAATGTAAAAACCGTTACACTTGAACTGAATTACAAAACAGAACAGAGTCACACATGCAGAAAACACACTATGGCTGCTTAACGGGAAAGGTGAGGTGGGGTGATACATAAAACAAGGGTATCAAATTAGCTCAGATACCGTTCCATAAACCCAATATGTAATAGACAAGACCTACTCCTTACTCAGAGAACTGGACTCAACACGCCCTATTCACCGCACAAGAATATATCTGACTAATAATAATCGTAAAACCTATGTATTGATATCTCTCTGTTAGTGTGTCAAGTGGGTGTAAAGCGGCATAAACACAGCAGTGAAAAGCAGCTAAACCCCATTATAAAAATAAATTACTTTGAAACACCCATGAAACAAAGACAGTGAAAGAGAGAGAAATTCTTACACAATGCGTTCAGGGGCTGTGATGCAACCTGGATTGACCATATCTAGACGCACAGCTGGATGAGACATAAGGGTGGACACTCTTGGGGCTGAGAGGTTTGGTGAGGTTGGGTGAGCAAACGCAGACCCTTTAAAGTAATACTGCGTGGTACCCATCGCATGGGTCCCAAATCTCCAGGTTCAAGGGCATCTTCCTACATCAAAAACATGCATGAGAAACCCAGAAGATGGTACACCGTGTGATCGGGAAAGGTTTCTAAAACGCACCTCATTTCTCATCTCCTTGTGCCCGGGTTCGCAATTCCAGCTGCTTTACTAGCAAGCTCCCTACTTGGAGCATCAGCACCTTTAACCTCCTGTTCCGTACAGGTTGCAATTTGTCCTGAGGATAAACGGGAAGACGTGGAACCAACGAGAGACTAGCTCTTGGTGTTGGGACAGGCACAGGTCACTCTATTTTCCCATCAGAAAGAAGAATTAACCACAGGCTCAGCCTGACCCCCGGAACCAGAACAGGGCCTGAAGCCATTCTGCGATTTTGCGGCCAGCTCCCATAAAAACGAGTTGTAAAATGGAGGTTCAGGGCACTGCAATTCACAAACCTGCAGAGTTATAAATGATAACTCTCGTCCACAAATATATTGAGGGAAGGCAAAGAAGAGGATTTGAAATCAAGGCAGAATTGCAGGAAACAGATTTCAGGAGGTAGATACGAATCGCCTTTAGAGCACATGAAAAGCGGCAAAACGTTGACAATGATGCCCTTGGCCAAAAAGGGCGTATGCGTTTTTTCCTGAATATATTCAGGAAAAAACGCATACGCCCTTTTTGGCCAACCAAGCAACCTGGAAAGGCAAATCAGCGCTACAAAGAAGTCTCGCTTCCCATCGGTCAAAAGGGCCATGCTGAAAAAAGTGTCAAAACCAGAAATGCAGGACAGGCCATGGAGAAATGGGAGCCTTGCTACACTGATGGGCGGGATGTAAATTGCCAAGAGCCACTCTGGAGAAGTGTCCGGTGAGTCCTGAAACATCTGAAAAACACAGCTCAGAGAGCATAGGGCACTTCCACTCATGGGGGTATAAATTGGGAAAATTAAAAATCAGCAAAACACAAGCACCCCAAAGTTTAGGGCTGCTCTGTTGACCGGAACCTCCACTTCATTCCACCTTAAATATCCCAGGAAAGAGAAAAATGGATAAAGAAGTTGTGGTCCTTATGTACAATGGAATATCACTCAGCCATGAAATCAATGTCGTAAGGTTAGTAGCAGCATGATGAGTGGATTTAGGTACGACGATTCTAAGTGAAATAAGTCACACAGAAAAGGACACTTCTCATAAGGTATCACTGATAGAGGGAATGTAAAAACCGTTACACTTGAACTGAATTACAAAAGAGAACAGAGTCACACATGCAGAAAACACACTATGGCTGCTTAACGGGAAAGGTGAGGTGGGGTGATACATAAAACAAGGGTATCAAATTAGCTCAGATACCGTTCCATAAACCCAATATGTAATAGACAAGACCTACTCCTTGCTCAGAGAACTGGACTCAACACGCCCTATTCACCGCACAAGAATATATCTGACTAATAATAATCGTAAAACCTATGTATTGATATCTCTCTGTTAGTGTGTCAAGTGGGTGTAAAGCGGCATAAACACAGCAGTGAAAAGCAGCTAAACCCCATTATAAAAATAAATTACTTTGAAACACCCATGAAACAAAGACAGTGAAAGAGAGAGAAATTCTTACACAATGCGTTCAGGGGCTGTGATGCAACCTGGATTGACCATATCTAGACCCACAGCTGGATGAGACATAAGGGTGGACACTCTTGGGGCTGAGAGGTTTGGTGAGGTTGGGTGAGCAAACGCAGACCCTTTAAAGTAATACTGCGTGGTACCCATCGCATGGGTCCCAAATCTCCAGGTTCAAGGGCATCTTCCTACATCAAAAACATGCATGAGAAACCCAGAAGATGGTACACCGTGTGATGGGGAAAGGTTTCTAAAACGCACCTCATTTCTCATCTCCTTGTGCCCGGGTTCGCCATTCCAGCCGCTTTACTAGCAAGCTTCCTACTTGGAGCATCAGCACCTTTAACCTCCTGTTCCGTACAGGTTGCAATTTGTCCTGAGGATAAACGGGAAGACGTGGAACCAACGAGAGACTAGCTCTTGGTGTTGGGACAGGCACAGGTCACTCTATTTTCCCATCAGAAAGAAGAATTAACCACAGGCTCAGCCTGCCCCCCGGAACCAGAACAGGGCCTGAAGCCATTCTGCGATTTTGCGGCCAGCTCCCATAAAAACGAGTTGTAAAATGGAGGTTCAGGGCACTGCAATTCACAAACCTGCAGTGTTATTAATGATAACTCTCGTCCACAAATATATTGAGGGAAGGCAAAGAAAAGGATTTGAAATCAAGGCAGAATTGCAGGAAACAGATTTCAGGAGGTAGATACGAATCGCCTTTAAAGCACATGAAAAGCGGCAAAACGTTGACAATGATGCCCTTGGCCAAAAAGGGCGCATGCGTTTTTTCCTGAATATATTCAGGAAAAAACGCATGCCCCATTTTTGGCCAACCAAGCAAACTGGAAAGGCAAATCAGCACTACAAAGAAGTCTCACTTCCCATCGGTCAAAAGGGCCATGCTGAAAAAAGTGTCAAAACCAGAAATGCAGGACAGGCCATGGAGAAATGGGAGCCTTGCTACACTGATGGGCGGGATGTAAATTGCCAAGAGCCACTCTGGAGAAGTGTCCGGTGAGTCCTGAAACATCTGAAAAACACAGCTTAGAGAGCATAGGGCACTTCCACTCATGGGGGTATAAATTGGGAAAATTAAAAATCAGCAAGACACAAGCACCCCAAAGTTTAGGGCTGCTCTGTTGACCAGGACCTCCACTTCATTCCACCTTAAATATCCCAGGAAAGAGAAAAATGGATAAAGAAGTTGTGGTCCTTATGTACAATGGAATATCACTCAGCCAGGAAATCAATGTCGTAAGGTTAGTAGCAGCATGATGAGTGGATTTAGGTACGACGATTCTAAGTGAAATAAGTCACACAGAAAAGGACACTTCTCATAAGGTATCACTGATAGAGGGAATGTAAATACCATTACACTTGAACTGAATTACAAAAGAGAACAGAGTCACACATGCAGAAAACACACTATGGCTGCTTAACGGGAAAGGTGAGGTGGGGTGATACATAAAACAAGGGTATCAAATTAGCTCAGATACCGTTCCATAAACCCAATATGTAATAGACAAGACCTACTCCTTGCTCAGAGAACTGGACTCAAAACGCCCCATTCACCGCACAAGAATATATCTGACTAGTAATAATCTTAAAACCTATGTATTGATATCTCTCTGTTAGTGTGTCAAGTGGGTGTAAAGCGGCATAAACACAGCAGTGAAAAGCAGCTAAACCCCATTATAAAAATAAATTACTTTGAAACACCCATGAAACAAAGACAGTGAAAGAGAGAGAAATTCTTACACAATGCGTTCAGGGGCTGTGATGCAACCTGGATTGACCATATCTAGACCCACAGCTGGATGAGTCATAAGGGTGGATACTCTTGGGGTTGAGAGGTTTGGTTAGGTTGGGTGAGCAAACGCAGACCCTTTAAAGTAATACTGCGTGGTACCCATCGCATGGGTCCCAAATCTCCAGGTTCAAGGGCATCTTCCTACATCAAAAACATGCATGAGAAACCCAGAAGATGGTACATCGTGTGATGGGGAAAGGTTTCTAAAACGCACCTCATTTCTCATCTCCTTGTGCCCGGGTTCGCCATTCCAGCCACTTTACTAGCAAGCTCCCTACTTGGGGCATCAGCACCTTTAACCTCCTGTTCCGTACAGGGTGCAATTTGTCCTGAGGATAAACGGGAAGACGTGGAACCAACGAGAGACTAGCTCTTGGTGTTGGGACAGGCACAGGTCACTCTATTTTCCCATCAGAAAGAAGAATTAACCACAGGCTCAGCCTGGCCCCCGGAACCAGAACAGGGCCTGAAGCCATTCTGCGATTTTGCGGCCAGCTCCCATAAAAACGAGTTGTAAAATGGAGGTTCAGGGCACTGCAATTCACAAACCTGCAGAGTTATTAATGATAACTCTCGTCCACAAATATATTGAGGGAAGGCAAAGAAAGGATTTGAAATCAAGGCAGAATTGCAGGATACAGATTTCAGGAGGTAGATACGAATCGCCTTTAAAGCACATGAAAAGCGGCAAAACGTTGACAATGAGGCCCTTGGCCAAAAAGGGCGCATGCGTTTTTTCCTGAATATATTCAGGAAAAAACGCATGCGCCATTTTTGGCCACCAAGCAACCTGGAAAGGCAAATCAGCGCTACAAAGAAGTCTCACTTCCCATCGGTCAAAAGGGCCATGCTGAAAAAAGTGTCAAAACCAGAAATGCAGGACAAGCCATGGAGAAATGGGAGCCTTGCTACACTGATGGGCGGGATGTAAATTGCCAACAGCCACTCTGGAGAAGTGTCCGGTGAGTCCTGAAACATCTGAAAAACACAGCTTAGAGAGCATAGGGCACTCCCACTCATGGGGGTATAAATTGGGAAAATTAAAAATCAGCAAGACACAAGCACCCCAAAGTTTAGGGCTGCTCTGTTGACCAGGACCTCCACTTCATTCCACCTTAAATATCCCAGGAAAGAGAAAAATGGATAAAGAAGTTGTGGTCCTTATGTACAATGGAATATCACTCAGCCATGAAATCAATGTCGTAAGGTTAGTAGCAGCATGATGAGTGGATTTAGGTACGACGATTCTAAGTGAAATAAGTCACACAGAAAAGGACACTTCTCATAAGGTATCACTGATAGAGGGAATGTAAAAACCGTTACACTTGAACTGAATTACAAAACAGAACAGAGTCACACATGCAGAAAACACACTATGGCTGCTTAACGGGAAAGGTGAGGTGGGGTGATACATAAAACAAGGGTATCAAATTAGCTCAGATACCGTTCCATAAACCCAATATGTAATAGACAAGACCTACTCCTTACTCAGAGAACTGGACTCAACACGCCCTATTCACCGCACAAGAATATATCTGACTAATAATAATCGTAAAACCTATGTATTGATATCTCTCTGTTAGTGTGTCAAGTGGGTGTAAAGCGGCATAAACACAGCAGTGAAAAGCAGCTAAACCCCATTATAAAAATAAATTACTTTGAAACACCCATGAAACAAAGACAGTGAAAGAGAGAGAAATTCTTACACAATGCGTTCAGGGGCTGTGATGCAACCTGGATTGACCATATCTAGACGCACAGCTGGATGAGACATAAGGGTGGACACTCTTGGGGCTGAGAGGTTTGGTGAGGTTGGGTGAGCAAACGCAGACCCTTTAAAGTAATACTGCGTGGTACCCATCGCATGGGTCCCAAATCTCCAGGTTCAAGGGCATCTTCCTACATCAAAAACATGCATGAGAAACCCAGAAGATGGTACACCGTGTGATCGGGAAAGGTTTCTAAAACGCACCTCATTTCTCATCTCCTTGTGCCCGGGTTCGCAATTCCAGCTGCTTTACTAGCAAGCTCCCTACTTGGAGCATCAGCACCTTTAACCTCCTGTTCCGTACAGGTTGCAATTTGTCCTGAGGATAAACGGGAAGACGTGGAACCAACGAGAGACTAGCTCTTGGTGTTGGGACAGGCACAGGTCACTCTATTTTCCCATCAGAAAGAAGAATTAACCACAGGCTCAGCCTGACCCCCGGAACCAGAACAGGGCCTGAAGCCATTCTGCGATTTTGCGGCCAGCTCCCATAAAAACGAGTTGTAAAATGGAGGTTCAGGGCACTGCAATTCACAAACCTGCAGAGTTATAAATGATAACTCTCGTCCACAAATATATTGAGGGAAGGCAAAGAAGAGGATTTGAAATCAAGGCAGAATTGCAGGAAACAGATTTCAGGAGGTAGATACGAATCGCCTTTAGAGCACATGAAAAGCGGCAAAACGTTGACAATGATGCCCTTGGCCAAAAAGGGCGTATGCGTTTTTTCCTGAATATATTCAGGAAAAAACGCATACGCCCTTTTTGGCCAACCAAGCAACCTGGAAAGGCAAATCAGCGCTACAAAGAAGTCTCGCTTCCCATCGGTCAAAAGGGCCATGCTGAAAAAAGTGTCAAAACCAGAAATGCAGGACAGGCCATGGAGAAATGGGAGCCTTGCTACACTGATGGGCGGGATGTAAATTGCCAAGAGCCACTCTGGAGAAGTGTCCGGTGAGTCCTGAAACATCTGAAAAACACAGCTCAGAGAGCATAGGGCACTTCCACTCATGGGGGTATAAATTGGGAAAATTAAAAATCAGCAAAACACAAGCACCCCAAAGTTTAGGGCTGCTCTGTTGACCGGAACCTCCACTTCATTCCACCTTAAATATCCCAGGAAAGAGAAAAATGGATAAAGAAGTTGTGGTCCTTATGTACAATGGAATATCACTCAGCCATGAAATCAATGTCGTAAGGTTAGTAGCAGCATGATGAGTGGATTTAGGTACGACGATTCTAAGTGAAATAAGTCACACAGAAAAGGACACTTCTCATAAGGTATCACTGATAGAGGGAATGTAAAAACCGTTACACTTGAACTGAATTACAAAAGAGAACAGAGTCACACATGCAGAAAACACACTATGGCTGCTTAACGGGAAAGGTGAGGTGGGGTGATACATAAAACAAGGGTATCAAATTAGCTCAGATACCGTTCCATAAACCCAATATGTAATAGACAAGACCTACTCCTTGCTCAGAGAACTGGACTCAACACGCCCTATTCACCGCACAAGAATATATCTGACTAATAATAATCGTAAAACCTATGTATTGATATCTCTCTGTTAGTGTGTCAAGTGGGTGTAAAGCGGCATAAACACAGCAGTGAAAAGCAGCTAAACCCCATTATAAAAATAAATTACTTTGAAACACCCATGAAACAAAGACAGTGAAAGAGAGAGAAATTCTTACACAATGCGTTCAGGGGCTGTGATGCAACCTGGATTGACCATATCTAGACCCACAGCTGGATGAGACATAAGGGTGGACACTCTTGGGGCTGAGAGGTTTGGTGAGGTTGGGTGAGCAAACGCAGACCCTTTAAAGTAATACTGCGTGGTACCCATCGCATGGGTCCCAAATCTCCAGGTTCAAGGGCATCTTCCTACATCAAAAACATGCATGAGAAACCCAGAAGATGGTACACCGTGTGATGGGGAAAGGTTTCTAAAACGCACCTCATTTCTCATCTCCTTGTGCCCGGGTTCGCCATTCCAGCCGCTTTACTAGCAAGCTTCCTACTTGGAGCATCAGCACCTTTAACCTCCTGTTCCGTACAGGTTGCAATTTGTCCTGAGGATAAACGGGAAGACGTGGAACCAACGAGAGACTAGCTCTTGGTGTTGGGACAGGCACAGGTCACTCTATTTTCCCATCAGAAAGAAGAATTAACCACAGGCTCAGCCTGCCCCCCGGAACCAGAACAGGGCCTGAAGCCATTCTGCGATTTTGCGGCCAGCTCCCATAAAAACGAGTTGTAAAATGGAGGTTCAGGGCACTGCAATTCACAAACCTGCAGTGTTATTAATGATAACTCTCGTCCACAAATATATTGAGGGAAGGCAAAGAAAAGGATTTGAAATCAAGGCAGAATTGCAGGAAACAGATTTCAGGAGGTAGATACGAATCGCCTTTAAAGCACATGAAAAGCGGCAAAACGTTGACAATGATGCCCTTGGCCAAAAAGGGCGCATGCGTTTTTTCCTGAATATATTCAGGAAAAAACGCATGCCCCATTTTTGGCCAACCAAGCAAACTGGAAAGGCAAATCAGCACTACAAAGAAGTCTCACTTCCCATCGGTCAAAAGGGCCATGCTGAAAAAAGTGTCAAAACCAGAAATGCAGGACAGGCCATGGAGAAATGGGAGCCTTGCTACACTGATGGGCGGGATGTAAATTGCCAAGAGCCACTCTGGAGAAGTGTCCGGTGAGTCCTGAAACATCTGAAAAACACAGCTTAGAGAGCATAGGGCACTTCCACTCATGGGGGTATAAATTGGGAAAATTAAAAATCAGCAAGACACAAGCACCCCAAAGTTTAGGGCTGCTCTGTTGACCAGGACCTCCACTTCATTCCACCTTAAATATCCCAGGAAAGAGAAAAATGGATAAAGAAGTTGTGGTCCTTATGTACAATGGAATATCACTCAGCCAGGAAATCAATGTCGTAAGGTTAGTAGCAGCATGATGAGTGGATTTAGGTACGACGATTCTAAGTGAAATAAGTCACACAGAAAAGGACACTTCTCATAAGGTATCACTGATAGAGGGAATGTAAATACCATTACACTTGAACTGAATTACAAAAGAGAACAGAGTCACACATGCAGAAAACACACTATGGCTGCTTAACGGGAAAGGTGAGGTGGGGTGATACATAAAACAAGGGTATCAAATTAGCTCAGATACCGTTCCATAAACCCAATATGTAATAGACAAGACCTACTCCTTGCTCAGAGAACTGGACTCAAAACGCCCCATTCACCGCACAAGAATATATCTGACTAGTAATAATCTTAAAACCTATGTATTGATATCTCTCTGTTAGTGTGTCAAGTGGGTGTAAAGCGGCATAAACACAGCAGTGAAAAGCAGCTAAACCCCATTATAAAAATAAATTACTTTGAAACACCCATGAAACAAAGACAGTGAAAGAGAGAGAAATTCTTACACAATGCGTTCAGGGGCTGTGATGCAACCTGGATTGACCATATCTAGACCCACAGCTGGATGAGTCATAAGGGTGGATACTCTTGGGGTTGAGAGGTTTGGTTAGGTTGGGTGAGCAAACGCAGACCCTTTAAAGTAATACTGCGTGGTACCCATCGCATGGGTCCCAAATCTCCAGGTTCAAGGGCATCTTCCTACATCAAAAACATGCATGAGAAACCCAGAAGATGGTACATCGTGTGATGGGGAAAGGTTTCTAAAACGCACCTCATTTCTCATCTCCTTGTGCCCGGGTTCGCCATTCCAGCCACTTTACTAGCAAGCTCCCTACTTGGGGCATCAGCACCTTTAACCTCCTGTTCCGTACAGGGTGCAATTTGTCCTGAGGATAAACGGGAAGACGTGGAACCAACGAGAGACTAGCTCTTGGTGTTGGGACAGGCACAGGTCACTCTATTTTCCCATCAGAAAGAAGAATTAACCACAGGCTCAGCCTGCCCCCCGGAACCAGAACAGGGCCTGAAGCCATTCTGCGATTTTGCGGCCAGCTCCCATAAAAACGAGTTGTAAAATGGAGGTTCAGGGCACTGCAATTCACAAACCTGCAGAGTTATAAATGATAACTCTCGTCCACAAATATATTGAGGGAATGCAAAGAAGAGGATTTGAAATCAAGGCAGAATTGCAGGAAACAGATTTCAGGAGGTAGATTCGAATCGCCTTTAAAGCACATGAAAAGCGGCAAAACGTTGACAATGATGCCCTTGGCCAAAAAGGGCGTATGCGTTTTTTCCTGAATATATTCAGGAAAAAACGCATACGCCCTTTTTGGCCAACCAAGCAACCTGGAAAGGCAAATCAGCGCTACAAAGAAGTCTCGCTTCCCATCGGTCAAAAGGGCCATGCTGAAAAAAGTGTCAAAACCAGAAATGCAGGACAGGCCATGGAGAAATGGGAGCCTTGCTACACTGATGGGCGGGATGTAAATTGCCAAGAGCCACTCTGGAGAAGTGTCCGGTGAGTCCTGAAACATCTGAAAAACACAGCTTAGAGAGCATAGGGCACTTCCACTCATGGGGGTATAAATTGGGAAAATTAAAAATCAGCAAGACACAAGCACCCCAAAGTTTAGGGCTGCTCTGTTGACAAGGACCTCCACTTCATTCCACCTTCAATATCCCAGGAAAGAGAAAAATGGATAAAGAAGTTGTGGTCCTTATGTACAATGGAATATCACTCAGCCATGAAATCAATGTCATAAGGCTAGTAGCAGCATGATGAGTGGATTAAGGTACGACGATTCTAAGTGAAATAAGTCACACAGAAAAGGACACTTCTCATAAGGTATCACTGATAGAGGGAATGTAAAAACCGTTACACTTGAACTGAATTACAAAACAGAACAGAGTCACACATGCAGAAAACACACTATGGCTGCTTAACGGGAAAGGTGAGGTGGGGTGATGCATAAAACAAGGGTTTCAAATTAGCTCAGATACCGTTCCATAAACCCAATATGTAATAGACAAGACCTACTCCTTGCTCAGAGAACTGGACTCAACACGCCCTATTCACCGCACAAGAATATATCTGACTAATAATAATCGTAAAACCTATGTATTGATATCTCTCTGTTAGTGTGTCAAGTGGGTGTAAAGCGGCATAAACACAGCAGTGAAAAGCAGCTAAACCCCATTATAAAAATAAATTACTTTGAAACACCCATGAATCAAAGACAGTGAAAGAGAGAGAAATTCTTACACAATGCGTTCAGGGGCTGTGATGCAACCTGGATTGACCATATCTAGACGCACAGCTGGATGAGACATAAGGGTGGACACTCTTGGGGCTGAGAGGTTTGGTGAGGTTGGGTGAGCAAACGCAGACCCTTTAAAGTAATACTGCGTGGTACCCATCGCATGGGTCCCAAATCTCCAGGTTCAAGGGCATCTTCCTACATCAAAAACATGCATGAGAAACCCAGAAGATGGTACACCGTGTGATGGGGAAAGGTTTCTAAAACGCACCTCATTTCTCATCTCCTTGTGCCCGGGTTCGCCATTCCAGCCGCTTTACTAGCAAGCTTCCTACTTGGAGCATCAGCACCTTTAACCTCCTGTTCCATACAGGTTGCAATTTGTCCTGAGGATAAACGGGAAGATGTGGAACCAACGAGAGACTAGCTCTTGGTGTTGGGACAGGCACAGGTCACTCTATTTTCCCATCAGAAAGAAGAATTAACCACAGGCTCAGCCTGGCCCCCGGAACCAGAACAGGGCCTGAAGCCATTCTGCGATTTTGCGGCCAGCTCCCATAAAAACGAGTTGTAAAATGGAGGTTCAGGGCACTGCAATTCACAAACCTGCAGAGTTATTAATGATAACTCTCGTCCACAAATATATTGAGGGAAGGCAAAGAAAAGGATTTGAAATCAAGGCAGAATTGCAGGATACAGATTTCAGGAGGTAGATACGAATCGCCTTTAAAGCACATGAAAAGCGGCAAAACGTTGACAATGATGCCCTTGGCCAAAAAGGGCGCATGCGTTTTTTCCTGAATATATTCAGGAAAAAACGCATGCCCAATTTTTGGCCACCAAGCAACCTGGAAAGGCAAATCAGCGCTACAAAGAAGTCTCACTTCCCATCGGTCAAAAGGGCCATGCTGAAAAAAGTGTCAAAACCAGAAATGCAGGACAGGCCATGGAGAAATGGGAGCCTTGCTACACTGATGGGCGGGATGTAAATTCCCAAGAGCCACTCTGGAGAAGTGTACGGTGAGTCCTGAAACATCTGAAAAACACAGGTCAGAGAGCATAGGGCACTTCCACTCATGGGAGTATAAATTGGGAAAATTAAAAATCAGCAAAACACAAGCACCCCAAAGTTTAGGGCTGCTCTGTTGACCAGAACCTCCACTTCATTCCACCTTAAATATCCCAGGAAAGAGAAAAATGGATAAAGAAGTTGTGGTCCTTATGTACAATGGAATATCACTCAGCCATGAAATCAATGTCGTAAGGTTAGTAGCAGCATGATGAGTGGTTTAGGTACGACGATTCTAAGTGAAATAAGTCACACAGAAAAGGACACTTCTCATAAGGTATCACTGATAGAGGGAATGTAAAAACCGTTACACTTGAACTGAATTACAAAACAGAACAGAGTCACACATGCAGAAAACACACTATGGCTGCTTAACGGGAAAGGTGAGGTGGGGTGATACATAAAACAAGGGTATCAAATTAGCTCAGATACCGTTCCATAAACCCAATATGTAATAGAGAAGACCTACTCCTTGCTCAGAGAACTGGACTCAACACGCCCTATTCACCGCACAAGAATATATATGACTAGTAATAATCTTAAAACCTATGTATTGATATCTCTCTGTTAGTGTGTCAAGTGGGTGTAAAGCGGCATAAACACAGCAGTGAAAAGCAGCTAAACCCCATTATGAAAATAAATTACTTTGAAAAACCCATGAAACAAAGACAGTGAAAGAGAGAGAAATTCTTACACAATGCGTTCAGGGGCTGTGATGCAACCTGGATTGACCATATCTAGACCCACAGCTGGATGAGACATAAGGGTGGATACTCTTGGGGATGAGAGGTTTGGTGAGGTTGGGTGAGCAAATGCAGACCCTTTAAAGTAATACTGCGTGGTACCCATCGCATGGGTCCCAAATCTCCAGGTTCAAGGGCATCTTCCTACATCAAAAACATGCATGAGAAACCCAGAAGATGGTACATCGTGTGATGGGGAAAGGTTTCTAAAACGCACCTCATTTCTCATCTCCTTGTGCCCGGGTTCGCCATTCCAGCCGCTTTACTAGCAAGCTCCCTACTTGTGGCATCAGCACCTTTAACCTCCTGTTCCGTACAGGTTGCAATTTGTCCTGAGGATAAACGGGAAGACGTGGAACCAACGAGAGACTAGCTCTTGGTGTTGGGACAGGCACAGGTCACTCTATTTTCCCATCAGAAAGAAGAATTAACCACAGGCTCAGCCTGACCCCCGGAACCAGAACAGGGCCTGAAGCCATTCTGCGATTTTGCAGCCAGCTCCCATAAAAACGAGTTGTAAAATGGAGATTCAGGGCACTGCAATTCACAAACCTGCAGAGTTATAAATGATAACTCTCGTCCACAAATATATTGAGGGAAGGCAAAGAAGAGGATTTGAAATCAAGGCAGAATTGCAGGAAACAGATTTCAGGAGGTAGATACGAATCGCCTTTAGAGCACATGAAAAGCGGCAAAACGTTGACAATGATGCCCTTGGCCAAAAAGGGCGTATGCGTTTTTTCCTGAATATATTCAGGAAAAAACGCATACGCCCTTTTTGGCCAACCAAGCAACCTGGAAAGGCAAATCAGCGCTACAAAGAAGTCTCGCTTCCCATCGGTCAAAAGGGCCATGCTGAAAAAAGTGTCAAAACCAGAAATGCAGGACAGGCCATGGAGAAATGGGAGCCTTGCTACACTGATGGGCGGGATGTAAATTCCCAAGAGCCACTCTGGAGAAGTGTACGGTGAGTCTTGAAACATCTGAAAAACACAGGTCAGAGAGCATAGGGCACTTCCACTCATGGGAGTATAAATTGGGAAAATTAAAAATCAGCAAAACACAAGCACCCCAAAGTTTAGGGCTGCTCTGTTGACCAGAACCTCCACTTCATTCCACCTTAAATATCCCAGGAAAGAGAAAAATGGATAAAGAAGTTGTGGTCCTTATGTACAATGGAATATCACTCAGCCATGAAATCAATGTCGTAAGGTTAGTAGCAGCATGATGAGTGGTTTAGGTACGACGATTCTAAGTGAAATAAGTCACACAGAAAAGGACACTTCTCATAAGGTATCACTGATAGAGGGAATGTAAAAACCGTTACACTTGAACTGAATTACAAAACAGAACAGAGTCACACATGCAGAAAACACACTATGGCTGCTTAACGGGAAAGGTGAGGTGGGGTGATACATAAAACAAGGGTATCAAATTAGCTCAGATACCGTTCCATAAACCCAATATGTAATAGAAAAGACCTACTCCTTGCTCAGAGAACTGGACTCAACACGCCCTACTAACCGCACAAGAATATATCTGACTAATAATAATCGTAAAACCTATGTATTGATATCTCTCTGTTAGTGTGTCAAGTGGGTGTAAAGCGGCATAAACACAGCAGTGAAAAGCAGCTAAACCCCATTATAAAAATAAATTACTTTGAAACACCCATGAAACAAAGACAGTGAAAGAGAGTGAAATTCTTACACAATGCGTTCAGGGGCTGTGATGCAACCTGGATTGACCATATCTAGACGCACAGCTGGATGAGACATAAGGGTGGACACTCTTGGGGCTGTGAGGTTTGGTGAGGTTGGGTGAGCAAACGCAGACCCTTTAAAGTAATACTGCGTGGTACCCATCGCATGGGTCCCAAATCTCCAGGTTCAAGGGCATCTTCCTACATCAAAAACATGCATGAGAAACCCAGAAGATGGTACACCGTGTGATGGGGAAAGGTTTCTAAAACGCACCTCATTTCTCATCTCCTTGTGCCCGGGTTCGCCATTCCAGCCGCTTTACTAGCAAGCTCCCTACTTGGAGCATCAGCACCTTTAACCTCCTGTTCCATACAGGTTGCAATTTGTCCTGAGGATAAACGGGAAGACGTGGAACCAACGAGAGACTAGCTCTTGGTGTTGGGACAGGCACAGGTCACTCTATTTTCCCATCAGAAAGAAGAATTAACCACAGGCTCAGCCTGCCCCCCGGAACCAGAACAGGGCCTGAAGCCATTCTGAGATTTTGCGGCCAGCTCCCATAAAAAGGAGTTGTAAAATGGAGGTTCAGGGCACTGCAATTCACAAACCTGCAGAGTTATAAATGATAACTCTCGTCCACAAATATATTGAGGGAAGGCAAAGAAGAGGATTTGAAATCAAGGCAGAATTGCACGAAACAGATTTCAGGAGGTAGATACGAATCGCCTTTAGAGCACATGAAAAGCGGCAAAACGTTGACAATGATGCCCTTGGCCAAAAAGGGCGTATGCGTTTTTTCCTGAATATATTCAGGAAAAAACGCATACGCCCTTTTTGGCCAACCAAGCAACCTGGAAAGGCAAATCAGCGCTACAAAGAAGTCTCGCTTCCCATCGGTCAAAAGGGCCATGCTGAAAAAAGTGTCAAAACCAGAAATGCAGGACAGGCCATGCAGAAATGGGAGCCTTGCTACACTGATGGGTGGGATGTAAATTGCCAAGAGCGACTCTGGAGAAGTGTCCGGTGAGTCCTGAAACATCTGAAAAACACAGCTTAGAGAGCATAGGACACTTCCACTCATGGGGGTATAAATTGGGAAAATTAAAAATCAGCAAGACACAAGCACCCCAAAGTTTAGGGCTGCTCTGTTGACCAGGACCTCCACTTCATTCCACCTTAAATATCCCAGGAAAGAGAAAAATGGATAAAGAAGTTGTGGTCCTTATGTACAATGGAATATCACACAGCCATGAAATCAATGTCGTAAGGTTAGTAGCAGCATGATGAGTGGATTTAGGTACGACGATTCTAAGTGAAATAAGTCACACAGAAAAGGACACTTCTCATAAGGTATCACTGATAGAGGGAATGTAAAAACCGTTACACTTGAACTGAATTACAAAAGAGAACAGAGTCACACATGCAGAAAACACACTATGGCTGCTTAACGGGAAAGGTGAGGTGGGGTGATACATAAAACAAGGGTATCAAATTAGCTCAGATACCGTTCCATAAACCCAATATGTAATAGACAAGACCTACTCCTTGCTCAGAGAACTGGACTCAACACGCCCTATTCACCACACAAGAATATATCTGACTAATAATAATCGTAAAACCTATGTATTGATATCTCTCTGTTAGTGTGTCAAGTGGGTGTAAAGCGGCATAAACACAGCAGTGAAAAGCAGCTAAACCCCATTATAAAAATAAATTACTTTGAAACACCCATGAAACAAAGACAGTGAAAGAGAGAGTAATTCTTACACAATGCGTTCAGGGGCTGTGATGAAACCTGGATTGACCATATCTAGACCCACAGCTGGATGAGACATAAGGGTGGACACTCTTGGGGCTGAGAGGTTTGGTGAGGTTGGGTGAGCAAACGCAGACCCTTTAAAGTAATACTGCGTGGTACCCATCGCATGGGTCCCAAATCTCCAGGTTCAAGGGCATCTTCCTACATCAAAAACATGCATGAGAAACCCAGAAGATGGTACACCGTGTGATGGGGAAAGGTTTCTAAAACGCACCTCATTTCTCATCTCCTTGTGCCCGGGTTCGCCATTCCAGCCGCTTTACTAGCAAGCTCCCTACTTGGAGCATCAGCACCTTTAACCTCCTGTTCCGTACAGGTTGCAATTTGTCCTGAGGATAAACGGGAAGACGTGGAACCAACGAGAGACTAGATCTTGGTGTTGGGACAGGCACAGGTCACTCTATTTTCCCATCAGAAAGAAGAATTAACCACAGGCTCAGCCTGACCCCCGGAATCAGAACAGGGCCTGAAGCCATTCTGCGATTTTGCGGCCAGCTCCCATAAAAACGAGTTGTAAAATGGAGGTTCAGGGCACTGCAATTCACAAACCTGCAGAGTTATTAATGATAACTCTCGTCCACAAATATATTGAGGGAAGGCAAAGAAAAGGATTTGAAATCAAGGCAGAATTGCAGGAAACAGATTTCAGGAGGTAGATACGAATCGCCTTTAAAGCACATGAAAAGCGGCAAAACGTTGACAATGATGCCCTTGGCCAAAAAGGGCGCATGCGTTTTTTCCTGAATATATTCAGGAAAAAACGCATGTCCCATTTTTGGCCAACCAAGCAAACTGGAAAGGCAAATCAGCGCTACAAAGAAGTCTCACTTCCCATCGGTCAAAAGGGCCATGCTGAAAAAAGTGTCAAAACCAGAAATGCAGGACAGGCCATGGAGAAATGGGAGCCTTGCTACACTGATGGGCGGGATGTAAATTCCCAAGAGCCACTCTGGAGAAGTGTACGGTGAGTCCTGAAACATCTGAAAAACACAGGTCAGAGAGCATAGGGCACTTCCACTCATGGGAGTATAAATTGGGAAAATTAAAAATCAGCAAAACACAAGCACCCCAAAGTTTAGGGCTGCTCTGTTGACCAGAACCTCCACTTCATTCCACCTTAAATATCCCAGGAAAGAGAAAAATGGATAAAGAAGTTGTGGTCCTTATGTACAATGGAATATCACTCAGCCATGAAATCAATGTCGTAAGGTTAGTAGCAGCATGATGAGTGGTTTAGGTACGACGATTCTAAGTGAAATAAGTCACACAGAAAAGGACACTTCTCATAAGGTATCACTGATAGAGGGAATGTAAAAACCGTTACACTTGAACTGAATTACAAAACAGAACAGAGTCACACATGCAGAAAACACACTATGGCTGCTTAACGGGAAAGGTGAGGTGGGGTGATACATAAAACAAGGGTATCAAATTAGCTCAGATACCGTTCCATAAACCCAATATGTAATAGAAAAGACCTACTCCTTGCTCAGAGAACTGGACTCAACACGCCCTACTCACCGCACAAGAATATATCTGACTAATAATAATCGTAAAACCTATGTATTGATATCTCTCTGTTAGTGTGTCAAGTGGGTGTAAAGCGGCATAAACACAGCAGTGAAAAGCAGCTAAACCCCATTATAAAAATAAATTACTTTGAAACACCCATGAAACAAAGACAGTGAAAGAGAGTGAAATTCTTACACAATGCGTTCAGGGGCTGTGATGCAACCTGGATTGACCATATCTAGACGCACAGCTGGATGAGACATAAGGGTGGACACTCTTGGGGCTGTGAGGTTTGGTGAGGTTGGGTGAGCAAACGCAGACCCTTTAAAGTAATACTGCGTGGTACCCATCGCATGGGTCCCAAATCTCCAGGTTCAAGGGCATCTTCCTACATCAAAAACATGCATGAGAAACCCAGAAGATGGTACACCGTGTGATGGGGAAAGGTTTCTAAAACGCACCTCATTTCTCATCTCCTTGTGCCCGGGTTCGCCATTCCAGCCGCTTTACTAGCAAGCTCCCTACTTGGAGCATCAGCACCTTTAACCTCCTGTTCCATACAGGTTGCAATTTGTCCTGAGGATAAACGGGAAGACGTGGAACCAACGAGAGACTAGCTCTTGGTGTTGGGACAGGCACAGGTCACTCTATTTTCCCATCAGAAAGAAGAATTAACCACAGGCTCAGCCTGCCCCCCGGAACCAGAACAGGGCCTGAAGCCATTCTGAGATTTTGCGGCCAGCTCCCATAAAAAGGAGTTGTAAAATGGAGGTTCAGGGCACTGCAATTCACAAACCTGCAGAGTTATAAATGATAACTCTCGTCCACAAATATATTGAGGGAAGGCAAAGAAGAGGATTTGAAATCAAGGCAGAATTGCACGAAACAGATTTCAGGAGGTAGATACGAATCGCCTTTAGAGCACATGAAAAGCGGCAAAACGTTGACAATGATGCCCTTGGCCAAAAAGGGCGTATGCGTTTTTTCCTGAATATATTCAGGAAAAAACGCATACGCCCTTTTTGGCCAACCAAGCAACCTGGAAAGGCAAATCAGCGCTACAAAGAAGTCTCGCTTCCCATCGGTCAAAAGGGCCATGCTGAAAAAAGTGTCAAAACCAGAAATGCAGGACAGGCCATGCAGAAATGGGAGCCTTGCTACACTGATGGGTGGGATGTAAATTGCCAAGAGCGACTCTGGAGAAGTGTCCGGTGAGTCCTGAAACATCTGAAAAACACAGCTTAGAGAGCATAGGACACTTCCACTCATGGGGGTATAAATTGGGAAAATTAAAAATCAGCAAGACACAAGCACCCCAAAGTTTAGGGCTGCTCTGTTGACCAGGACCTCCACTTCATTCCACCTTCAATATCCCAGGAAAGAGAAAAATGGATAAAGAAGTTGTGGTCCTTATGTACAATGGAATATCACTCAGCCAGGAAATCAATGTCGTAAGGTTAGTAGCAGCATGATGAGTGGATTTAGGTACGACGATTCTAAGTGAAATAAGTCACACAGAAAAGGACACTTCTCATAAGGTATCACTGATAGAGGGAATGTAAATACCATTACACTGGAACTGAATTACAAAAGAGAACAGAGTCACACATGCAGAAAACACACTATGGCTGCTTAACGGGAAAGGTGAGGTGGGGTGATACATAAAACAAGGGTATCAAATTAGCTCAGATACCGTTCCATAAACCCAATATGTAATAGACAAGACCTACTCCTTGCTCAGAGAACTGGACTCAACACGCCCTATTCACCGCACAAGAATATATCTGACTAGTAATAATCTTAAAACCTATGTATTGATATCTCTCTGTTAGTGTGTCAAGTGGGTGTAAAGCGGAATAAACACAGCAGTGAAAAGCAGCTAAACCCCATTATGAAAATAAATTACTTTGAAAAACCCATGAAACAAAGACAGTGAAAGAGAGAGAAATTCTTACACAATGCGTTCAGGGGCTGTGATGCAACCTGGATTGACCATATCTAGACCCACAGCTGGATGAGACATAAGGGTGGATACTCTTGGGGATGAGAGGTTTGGTGAGGTTGGGTGAGCAAACGCAGACCCTTTAAAGTAATACTGCGTGGTACCCATCGCATGGGTCCCAAATCTCCAGGTTCAAGGGCATCTTCCTACATCAAAAACATGCATGAGAAACCCAGAAGATGGTACATCGTGTGATGGGGAAAGGTTTCTAAAACGCACCTCATTTCTCATCTCCTTGTGCCCGGGTTCGCCATTCCAGCCGCTTTACTAGCAAGCTCCCTACTTGTGGCATCAGCACCTTTAACCTCCTGTTCCGTACAGGTTGCAAATTGTCCTGAGGATAAACGGGAAGACGTGGAACCAACGAGAGACTAGCTCTTGGTGTTGGGACAGGCACAGGTCACTCTATTTTCCCATCAGAAAGAAGAATTAACCACAGGCTCAGCCTGGCCCCCGGAACCAGAACAGGGCCTGAAGCCATTCTGCGATTTTGCGGCCAGCTCCCATAAAAACGAGTTGTAAAATGGAGGTTCAGGGCACTGCAATTCACAAACCTGCAGAGTTATTAATGATAACTCTCGTCCACAAATATATTGAGGGAAGGCAAAGAAAGGATTTGAAATCAAGGCAGAATTGCAGGATACAGATTTCAGGAGGTAGATACGAATCGCCTTTAAAGCACATGAAAAGCGGCAAAACGTTGACAATGATGCCCTTGGCCAAAAAGGGCGCATGCGTTTTTTCCTGAATATATTCAGGAAAAAACGCATGCCCCATTTTTGGCCACCAAGCAACCTGGAAAGGCAAATCAGCGCTACAAAGAAGTCTCACTTCCCATCGGTCAAAAGGGCCATGCTGAAAAAAGTGTCAAAACCAGAAATGCAGGACAAGCCATGGAGAAATGGGAGCCTTGCTACACTGATGGGCGGGATGTAAATTGCCAACAGCCACTCTGGAGAAGTGTCCGGTGAGTCCTGAAACATCTGAAAAACACAGCTTAGAGAGCATAGGGCACTACCACTCATGGGGGTATAAATTGGGAAAATTAAAAATCAGCAAGACACAAGCACCCCAAAGTTTAGGGCTGCTCTGTTGACCAGGACCTCCACTTCATTCCACCTTAAATATCCCAGGAAAGAGAAAAATGGATAAAGAAGTTGTGGTCCTTATGTACAATGGAATATCACTCAGCCATGAAATCAATGTCGTAAGGTTAGTAGCAGCATGATGAGTGGATTTAGGTACGACGATTCTAAGTGAAATAAGTCACACAGAAAAGGACACTTCTCATAAGGTATCACTGATAGAGGGAATGTAAAAACCGTTACACTTGAACTGAATTACAAAACAGAACAGAGTCACACATGCAGAAAACACACTATGGCTGCTTAACGGGAAAGGTGAGGTGGGGTGATACATAAAACAAGGGTATCAAATTAGCTCAGATACCGTTCCATAAACCCAATATGTAATAGACAAGACCTACTCCTTACTCAGAGAACTGGACTCAACACGCCCTATTCACCGCACAAGAATATATCTGACTAATAATAATCGTAAAACCTATGTATTGATATCTCTCTGTTAGTGTGTCAAGTGGGTGTAAAGCGGCATAAACACAGCAGTGAAAAGCAGCTAAACCCCATTATAAAAATAAATTACTTTGAAACACCCATGAAACAAAGACAGTGAAAGAGAGAGAAATTCTTACACAATGCGTTCAGGGGCTGTGATGCAACCTGGATTGACCATATCTAGACGCACAGCTGGATGAGACATAAGGGTGGACACTCTTGGGGCTGAGAGGTTTGGTGAGGTTGGGTGAGCAAACGCAGACCCTTTAAAGTAATACTGCGTGGTACCCATCGCATGGGTCCCAAATCTCCAGGTTCAAGGGCATCTTCCTACATCAAAAACATGCATGAGAAACCCAGAAGATGGTACACCGTGTGATCGGGAAAGGTTTCTAAAACGCACCTCATTTCTCATCTCCTTGTGCCCGGGTTCGCAATTCCAGCTGCTTTACTAGCAAGCTCCCTACTTGGAGCATCAGCACCTTTAACCTCCTGTTCCGTACAGGTTGCAATTTGTCCTGAGGATAAACGGGAAGACGTGGAACCAACGAGAGACTAGCTCTTGGTGTTGGGACAGGCACAGGTCACTCTATTTTCCCATCAGAAAGAAGAATTAACCACAGGCTCAGCCTGACCCCCGGAACCAGAACAGGGCCTGAAGCCATTCTGCGATTTTGCAGCCAGCTCCCATAAAAACGAGTTGTAAAATGGAGGTTCAGGGCACTGCAATTCACAAACCTGCAGAGTTATAAATGATAACTCTCGTCCACAAATATATTGAGGGAAGGCAAAGAAGAGGATTTGAAATCAAGGCAGAATTGCAGGAAACAGATTTCAGGAGGTAGATACGAATCGCCTTTAGAGCACATGAAAAGCGGCAAAACGTTGACAATGATGCCCTTGGCCAAAAAGGGCGTATGCGTTTTTTCCTGAATATATTCAGGAAAAAACGCATACGCCCTTTTTGGCCAACCAAGCAACCTGGAAAGGCAAATCAGCGCTACAAAGAAGTCTCGCTTCCCATCGGTCAAAAGGGCCATGCTGAAAAAAGTGTCAAAACCAGAAATGCAGGACAGGCCATGGAGAAATGGGAGCCTTGCTACACTGATGGGCGGGATGTAAATTGCCAAGAGCCACTCTGGAGAAGTGTCCGGTGAGTCCTGAAACATCTGAAAAACACAGCTCAGAGAGCATAGGGCACTTCCACTCATGGGGGTATAAATTGGGAAAATTAAAAATCAGCAAAACACAAGCACCCCAAAGTTTAGGGCTGCTCTGTTGACCGGAACCTCCACTTCATTCCACCTTAAATATCCCAGGAAAGAGAAAAATGGATAAAGAAGTTGTGGTCCTTATGTACAATGGAATATCACTCAGCCATGAAATCAATGTCGTAAGGTTAGTAGCAGCATGATGAGTGGATTTAGGTACGACGATTCTAAGTGAAATAAGTCACACAGAAAAGGACACTTCTCATAAGGTATCACTGATAGAGGGAATGTAAAAACCGTTACACTTGAACTGAATTACAAAAGAGAACAGAGTCACACATGCAGAAAACACACTATGGCTGCTTAACGGGAAAGGTGAGGTGGGGTGATACATAAAACAAGGGTATCAAATTAGCTCAGATACCGTTCCATAAACCCAATATGTAATAGACAAGACCTACTCCTTGCTCAGAGAACTGGACTCAACACGCCCTATTCACCGCACAAGAATATATCTGACTAATAATAATCGTAAAACCTATGTATTGATATCTCTCTGTTAGTGTGTCAAGTGGGTGTAAAGCGGCATAAACACAGCAGTGAAAAGCAGCTAAACCCCATTATAAAAATAAATTACTTTGAAACACCCATGAAACAAAGACAGTGAAAGAGAGAGAAATTCTTACACAATGCGTTCAGGGGCTGTGATGCAACCTGGATTGACCATATCTAGACCCACAGCTGGATGAGACATAAGGGTGGACACTCTTGGGGCTGAGAGGTTTGGTGAGGTTGGGTGAGCAAACGCAGACCCTTTAAAGTAATACTGCGTGGTACCCATCGCATGGGTCCCAAATCTCCAGGTTCAAGGGCATCTTCCTACATCAAAAACATGCATGAGAAACCCAGAAGATGGTACACCGTGTGATGGGGAAAGGTTTCTAAAACGCACCTCATTTCTCATCTCCTTGTGCCCGGGTTCGCCATTCCAGCCGCTTTACTAGCAAGCTTCCTACTTGGAGCATCAGCACCTTTAACCTCCTGTTCCGTACAGGTTGCAATTTGTCCTGAGGATAAACGGGAAGACGTGGAACCAACGAGAGACTAGCTCTTGGTGTTGGGACAGGCACAGGTCACTCTATTTTCCCATCAGAAAGAAGAATTAACCACAGGCTCAGCCTGCCCCCCGGAACCAGAACAGGGCCTGAAGCCATTCTGCGATTTTGCGGCCAGCTCCCATAAAAACGAGTTGTAAAATGGAGGTTCAGGGCACTGCAATTCACAAACCTGCAGTGTTATTAATGATAACTCTCGTCCACAAATATATTGAGGGAAGGCAAAGAAAAGGATTTGAAATCAAGGCAGAATTGCAGGAAACAGATTTCAGGAGGTAGATACGAATCGCCTTTAAAGCACATGAAAAGCGGCAAAACGTTGACAATGATGCCCTTGGCCAAAAAGGGCGCATGCGTTTTTTCCTGAATATATTCAGGAAAAAACGCATGCCCCATTTTTGGCCAACCAAGCAAACTGGAAAGGCAAATCAGCACTACAAAGAAGTCTCACTTCCCATCGGTCAAAAGGGCCATGCTGAAAAAAGTGTCAAAACCAGAAATGCAGGACAGGCCATGGAGAAATGGGAGCCTTGCTACACTGATGGGCGGGATGTAAATTGCCAAGAGCCACTCTGGAGAAGTGTCCGGTGAGTCCTGAAACATCTGAAAAACACAGCTTAGAGAGCATAGGGCACTTCCACTCATGGGGGTATAAATTGGGAAAATTAAAAATCAGCAAGACACAAGCACCCCAAAGTTTAGGGCTGCTCTGTTGACCAGGACCTCCACTTCATTCCACCTTAAATATCCCAGGAAAGAGAAAAATGGATAAAGAAGTTGTGGTCCTTATGTACAATGGAATATCACTCAGCCAGGAAATCAATGTCGTAAGGTTAGTAGCAGCATGATGAGTGGATTTAGGTACGACGATTCTAAGTGAAATAAGTCACACAGAAAAGGACACTTCTCATAAGGTATCACTGATAGAGGGAATGTAAATACCATTACACTTGAACTGAATTACAAAAGAGAACAGAGTCACACATGCAGAAAACACACTATGGCTGCTTAACGGGAAAGGTGAGGTGGGGTGATACATAAAACAAGGGTATCAAATTAGCTCAGATACCGTTCCATAAACCCAATATGTAATAGACAAGACCTACTCCTTGCTCAGAGAACTGGACTCAACACGCCCTATTCACCGCACAAGAATATATCTGACTAGTAATAATCTTAAAACCTATGTATTGATATCTCTCTGTTAGTGTGTCAAGTGGGTGTAAAGCGGCATAAACACAGCAGTGAAAAGCAGCTAAACCCCATTATGAAAATAAATTACTTTGAAAAACCCATGAAACAAAGACAGTGAAAGAGAGAGAAATTCTTACACAATGCGTTCAGGGGCTGTGATGCAACCTGGATTGACCATATCTAGACCCACAGCTGGATGAGACATAAGGGTGGATACTCTTGGGGATGAGAGGTTTGGTGAGGTTGGGTGAGCAAACGCAGACCCTTTAAAGTAATACTGCGTGGTACCCATCGCATGGGTCCCAAATCTCCAGGTTCAAGGGCATCTTCCTACATCAAAAACATGCATGAGAAACCCAGAAGATGGTACATCGTGTGATGGGGAAAGGTTTCTAAAACGCACCTCATTTCTCATCTCCTTGTGCCCGGGTTCGCCATTCCAGCCGCTTTACTAGCAAGCTCCCTACTTGTGGCATCAGCACCTTTAACCTCCTGTTCCGTACAGGTTGCAAATTGTCCTGAGGATAAACGGGAAGACGTGGAACCAACGAGAGACTAGCTCTTGGTGTTGGGACAGGCACAGGTCACTCTATTTTCCCATCAGAAAGAAGAATTAACCACAGGCTCAGCCTGGCCCCCGGAACCAGAACAGGGCCTGAAGCCATTCTGCGATTTTGCGGCCAGCTCCCATAAAAACGAGTTGTAAAATGGAGGTTCAGGGCACTGCAATTCACAAACCTGCAGAGTTATTAATGATAACTCTCGTCCACAAATATATTGAGGGAAGGCAAAGAAAGGATTTGAAATCAAGGCAGAATTGCAGGATACAGATTTCAGGAGGTAGATACGAATCGCCTTTAAAGCACATGAAAAGCGGCAAAACGTTGACAATGATGCCCTTGGCCAAAAAGGGCGCATGCGTTTTTTCCTGAATATATTCAGGAAAAAACGCATGCCCCATTTTTGGCCACCAAGCAACCTGGAAAGGCAAATCAGCGCTACAAAGAAGTCTCACTTCCCATCGGTCAAAAGGGCCATGCTGAAAAAAGTGTCAAAACCAGAAATGCAGGACAAGCCATGGAGAAATGGGAGCCTTGCTACACTGATGGGCGGGATGTAAATTGCCAACAGCCACTCTGGAGAAGTGTCCGGTGAGTCCTGAAACATCTGAAAAACACAGCTTAGAGAGCATAGGGCACTACCACTCATGGGGGTATAAATTGGGAAAATTAAAAATCAGCAAGACACAAGCACCCCAAAGTTTAGGGCTGCTCTGTTGACCAGGACCTCCACTTCATTCCACCTTAAATATCCCAGGAAAGAGAAAAATGGATAAAGAAGTTGTGGTCCTTATGTACAATGGAATATCACTCAGCCATGAAATCAATGTCGTAAGGTTAGTAGCAGCATGATGAGTGGATTTAGGTACGACGATTCTAAGTGAAATAAGTCACACAGAAAAGGACACTTCTCATAAGGTATCACTGATAGAGGGAATGTAAAAACCGTTACACTTGAACTGAATTACAAAACAGAACAGAGTCACACATGCAGAAAACACACTATGGCTGCTTAACGGGAAAGGTGAGGTGGGGTGATACATAAAACAAGGGTATCAAATTAGCTCAGATACCGTTCCATAAACCCAATATGTAATAGACAAGACCTACTCCTTACTCAGAGAACTGGACTCAACACGCCCTATTCACCGCACAAGAATATATCTGACTAATAATAATCGTAAAACCTATGTATTGATATCTCTCTGTTAGTGTGTCAAGTGGGTGTAAAGCGGCATAAACACAGCAGTGAAAAGCAGCTAAACCCCATTATAAAAATAAATTACTTTGAAACACCCATGAAACAAAGACAGTGAAAGAGAGAGAAATTCTTACACAATGCGTTCAGGGGCTGTGATGCAACCTGGATTGACCATATCTAGACGCACAGCTGGATGAGACATAAGGGTGGACACTCTTGGGGCTGAGAGGTTTGGTGAGGTTGGGTGAGCAAACGCAGACCCTTTAAAGTAATACTGCGTGGTACCCATCGCATGGGTCCCAAATCTCCAGGTTCAAGGGCATCTTCCTACATCAAAAACATGCATGAGAAACCCAGAAGATGGTACACCGTGTGATCGGGAAAGGTTTCTAAAACGCACCTCATTTCTCATCTCCTTGTGCCCGGGTTCGCAATTCCAGCTGCTTTACTAGCAAGCTCCCTACTTGGAGCATCAGCACCTTTAACCTCCTGTTCCGTACAGGTTGCAATTTGTCCTGAGGATAAACGGGAAGACGTGGAACCAACGAGAGACTAGCTCTTGGTGTTGGGACAGGCACAGGTCACTCTATTTTCCCATCAGAAAGAAGAATTAACCACAGGCTCAGCCTGACCCCCGGAACCAGAACAGGGCCTGAAGCCATTCTGCGATTTTGCAGCCAGCTCCCATAAAAACGAGTTGTAAAATGGAGGTTCAGGGCACTGCAATTCACAAACCTGCAGAGTTATAAATGATAACTCTCGTCCACAAATATATTGAGGGAAGGCAAAGAAGAGGATTTGAAATCAAGGCAGAATTGCAGGAAACAGATTTCAGGAGGTAGATACGAATCGCCTTTAGAGCACATGAAAAGCGGCAAAACGTTGACAATGATGCCCTTGGCCAAAAAGGGCGTATGCGTTTTTTCCTGAATATATTCAGGAAAAAACGCATACGCCCTTTTTGGCCAACCAAGCAACCTGGAAAGGCAAATCAGCGCTACAAAGAAGTCTCGCTTCCCATCGGTCAAAAGGGCCATGCTGAAAAAAGTGTCAAAACCAGAAATGCAGGACAGGCCATGCAGAAATGGGAGCCTTGCTACACTGATGGGCGGGATGTAAATTGCCAAGAGCCACTCTGGAGAAGTGTCCGGTGAGTCCTGAAACATCTGAAAAACACAGCTCAGAGAGCATAGGGCACTTCCACTCATGGGGGTATAAATTGGGAAAATTAAAAATCAGCAAAACACAAGCACCCCAAAGTTTAGGGCTGCTCTGTTGACCGGAACCTCCACTTCATTCCACCTTAAATATCCCAGGAAAGAGAAAAATGGATAAAGAAGTTGTGGTCCTTATGTACAATGGAATATCACTCAGCCATGAAATCAATGTCGTAAGGTTAGTAGCAGCATGATGAGTGGATTTAGGTACGACGATTCTAAGTGAAATAAGTCACACAGAAAAGGACACTTCTCATAAGGTATCACTGATAGAGGGAATGTAAAAACCGTTACACTTGAACTGAATTACAAAAGAGAACAGAGTCACACATGCAGAAAACACACTATGGCTGCTTAACGGGAAAGGTGAGGTGGGGTGATACATAAAACAAGGGTATCAAATTAGCTCAGATACCGTTCCATAAACCCAATATGTAATAGACAAGACCTACTCCTTGCTCAGAGAACTGGACTCAACACGCCCTATTCACCGCACAAGAATATATCTGACTAATAATAATCGTAAAACCTATGTATTGATATCTCTCTGTTAGTGTGTCAAGTGGGTGTAAAGCGGCATAAACACAGCAGTGAAAAGCAGCTAAACCCCATTATAAAAATAAATTACTTTGAAACACCCATGAAACAAAGACAGTGAAAGAGAGAGAAATTCTTACACAATGCGTTCAGGGGCTGTGATGCAACCTGGATTGACCATATCTAGACCCACAGCTGGATGAGACATAAGGGTGGACACTCTTGGGGCTGAGAGGTTTGGTGAGGTTGGGTGAGCAAACGCAGACCCTTTAAAGTAATACTGCGTGGTACCCATCGCATGGGTCCCAAATCTCCAGGTTCAAGGGCATCTTCCTACATCAAAAACATGCATGAGAAACCCAGAAGATGGTACACCGTGTGATGGGGAAAGGTTTCTAAAACGCACCTCATTTCTCATCTCCTTGTGCCCGGGTTCGCCATTCCAGCCGCTTTACTAGCAAGCTTCCTACTTGGAGCATCAGCACCTTTAACCTCCTGTTCCGTACAGGTTGCAATTTGTCCTGAGGATAAACGGGAAGACGTGGAACCAACGAGAGACTAGCTCTTGGTGTTGGGACAGGCACAGGTCACTCTATTTTCCCATCAGAAAGAAGAATTAACCACAGGCTCAGCCTGCCCCCCGGAACCAGAACAGGGCCTGAAGCCATTCTGCGATTTTGCGGCCAGCTCCCATAAAAACGAGTTGTAAAATGGAGGTTCAGGGCACTGCAATTCACAAACCTGCAGTGTTATTAATGATAACTCTCGTCCACAAATATATTGAGGGAAGGCAAAGAAAAGGATTTGAAATCAAGGCAGAATTGCAGGAAACAGATTTCAGGAGGTAGATACGAATCGCCTTTAAAGCACATGAAAAGCGGCAAAACGTTGACAATGATGCCCTTGGCCAAAAAGGGCGCATGCGTTTTTTCCTGAATATATTCAGGAAAAAACGCATGCCCCATTTTTGGCCAACCAAGCAAACTGGAAAGGCAAATCAGCACTACAAAGAAGTCTCACTTCCCATCGGTCAAAAGGGCCATGCTGAAAAAAGTGTCAAAACCAGAAATGCAGGACAGGCCATGGAGAAATGGGAGCCTTGCTACACTGATGGGCGGGATGTAAATTGCCAAGAGCCACTCTGGAGAAGTGTCCGGTGAGTCCTGAAACATCTGAAAAACACAGCTTAGAGAGCATAGGGCACTTCCACTCATGGGGGTATAAATTGGGAAAATTAAAAATCAGCAAGACACAAGCACCCCAAAGTTTAGGGCTGCTCTGTTGACCAGGACCTCCACTTCATTCCACCTTAAATATCCCAGGAAAGAGAAAAATGGATAAAGAAGTTGTGGTCCTTATGTACAATGGAATATCACTCAGCCAGGAAATCAATGTCGTAAGGTTAGTAGCAGCATGATGAGTGGATTTAGGTACGACGATTCTAAGTGAAATAAGTCACACAGAAAAGGACACTTCTCATAAGGTATCACTGATAGAGGGAATGTAAATACCATTACACTTGAACTGAATTACAAAAGAGAACAGAGTCACACATGCAGAAAACACACTATGGCTGCTTAACGGGAAAGGTGAGGTGGGGTGATACATAAAACAAGGGTATCAAATTAGCTCAGATACCGTTCCATAAACCCAATATGTAATAGACAAGACCTACTCCTTGCTCAGAGAACTGGACTCAAAACGCCCCATTCACCGCACAAGAATATATCTGACTAGTAATAATCTTAAAACCTATGTATTGATATCTCTCTGTTAGTGTGTCAAGTGGGTGTAAAGCGGCATAAACACAGCAGTGAAAAGCAGCTAAACCCCATTATAAAAATAAATTACTTTGAAACACCCATGAAACAAAGACAGTGAAAGAGAGAGAAATTCTTACACAATGCGTTCAGGGGCTGTGATGCAACCTGGATTGACCATATCTAGACCCACAGCTGGATGAGTCATAAGGGTGGATACTCTTGGGGTTGAGAGGTTTGGTTAGGTTGGGTGAGCAAACGCAGACCCTTTAAAGTAATACTGCGTGGTACCCATCGCATGGGTCCCAAATCTCCAGGTTCAAGGGCATCTTCCTACATCAAAAACATGCATGAGAAACCCAGAAGATGGTACATCGTGTGATGGGGAAAGGTTTCTAAAACGCACCTCATTTCTCATCTCCTTGTGCCCGGGTTCGCCATTCCAGCCACTTTACTAGCAAGCTCCCTACTTGGGGCATCAGCACCTTTAACCTCCTGTTCCGTACAGGGTGCAATTTGTCCTGAGGATAAACGGGAAGACGTGGAACCAACGAGAGACTAGCTCTTGGTGTTGGGACAGGCACAGGTCACTCTATTTTCCCATCAGAAAGAAGAATTAACCACAGGCTCAGCCTGCCCCCCGGAACCAGAACAGGGCCTGAAGCCATTCTGCGATTTTGCGGCCAGCTCCCATAAAAACGAGTTGTAAAATGGAGGTTCAGGGCACTGCAATTCACAAACCTGCAGAGTTATAAATGATAACTCTCGTCCACAAATATATTGAGGGAATGCAAAGAAGAGGATTTGAAATCAAGGCAGAATTGCAGGAAACAGATTTCAGGAGGTAGATTCGAATCGCCTTTAAAGCACATGAAAAGCGGCAAAACGTTGACAATGATGCCCTTGGCCAAAAAGGGCGTATGCGTTTTTTCCTGAATATATTCAGGAAAAAACGCATACGCCCTTTTTGGCCAACCAAGCAACCTGGAAAGGCAAATCAGCGCTACAAAGAAGTCTCGCTTCCCATCGGTCAAAAGGGCCATGCTGAAAAAAGTGTCAAAACCAGAAATGCAGGACAGGCAATGGAGAAATGGGAGCCTTGCTACACTGATGGGCGGGATGTAAATTGCCAAGAGCCACTCTGGAGAAGTGTCCGGTGAGTCCTGAAACATCTGAAAAACACAGCTTAGAGAGCATAGGGCACTTCCACTCATGGGGGTATAAATTGGGAAAATTAAAAATCAGCAAGACACAAGCACCCCAAAGTTTAGGGCTGCTCTGTTGACAAGGACCTCCACTTCATTCCACCTTCAATATCCCAGGAAAGAGAAAAATGGATAAAGAAGTTGTGGTCCTTATGTACAATGGAATATCACTCAGCCATGAAATCAATGTCATAAGGATAGTAGCAGCATGATGAGTGGATTAAGGTACGACGATTCTAAGTGAAATAAGTCACACAGAAAAGGACACTTCTCATAAGGTATCACTGATAGAGGGAATGTAAAAACCGTTACACTTGAACTGAATTACAAAACAGAACAGAGTCACACATGCAGAAAACACACTATGGCTGCTTAACGGGAAAGGTGAGGTGGGGTGATGCATAAAACAAGGGTTTCAAATTAGCTCAGATACCGTTCCATAAACCCAATATGTAATAGACAAGACCTACTCCTTGCTCAGAGAACTGGACTCAACACGCCCTATTCACCGCACAAGAATATATCTGACTAATAATAATCGTAAAACCTATGTATTGATATCTCTCTGTTAGTGTGTCAAGTGGGTGTAAAGCGGCATAAACACAGCAGTGAAAAGCAGCTAAACCCCATTATAAAAATAAATTACTTTGAAACACCCATGAATCAAAGACAGTGAAAGAGAGAGAAATTCTTACACAATGCGTTCAGGGGCTGTGATGCAACCTGGATTGACCATATCTAGACGCACAGCTGGATGAGACATAAGGGTGGACACTCTTGGGGCTGAGAGGTTTGGTGAGGTTGGGTGAGCAAACGCAGACCCTTTAAAGTAATACTGCGTGGTACCCATCGCATGGGTCCCAAATCTCCAGGTTCAAGGGCATCTTCCTACATCAAAAACATGCATGAGAAACCCAGAAGATGGTACACCGTGTGATGGGGAAAGGTTTCTAAAACGCACCTCATTTCTCATCTCCTTGTGCCCGGGTTCGCCATTCCAGCCGCTTTACTAGCAAGCTTCCTACTTGGAGCATCAGCACCTTTAACCTCCTGTTCCATACAGGTTGCAATTTGTCCTGAGGATAAACGGGAAGATGTGGAACCAACGAGAGACTAGCTCTTGGTGTTGGGACAGGCACAGGTCACTCTATTTTCCCATCAGAAAGAAGAATTAACCACAGGCTCAGCCTGGCCCCCGGAACCAGAACAGGGCCTGAAGCCATTCTGCGATTTTGCGGCCAGCTCCCATAAAAACGAGTTGTAAAATGGAGGTTCAGGGCACTGCAATTCACAAACCTGCAGAGTTATTAATGATAACTCTCGTCCACAAATATATTGAGGGAAGGCAAAGAAAAGGATTTGAAATCAAGGCAGAATTGCAGGATACAGATTTCAGGAGGTAGATACGAATCGCCTTTAAAGCACATGAAAAGCGGCAAAACGTTGACAATGATGCCCTTGGCCAAAAAGGGCGCATGCGTTTTTTCCTGAATATATTCAGGAAAAAACGCATGCCCAATTTTTGGCCACCAAGCAACCTGGAAAGGCAAATCAGCGCTACAAAGAAGTCTCACTTCCCATCGGTCAAAAGGGCCATGCTGAAAAAAGTGTCAAAACCAGAAATGCAGGACAAGCCATGGAGAAATGGGAGCCTTGCTACACTGATGGGCGGTATGTAAATTGCCAACAGCCACTCTGGAAAAGTGTCCGGTGAGTCCTGAAACATCTGAAAAACACAGCTTAGAGAGCATAGGGCACTTCCACTCATGGGGGTATAAATTGGGAAAATCAAAAATCAGCAAGACACAAGCACCCCAAAGTTTAGGGCTGCTCTGTTGACCAGGACCTCCACTTCATTCCACCTTAAATATCCCAGGAAAGAGAAAAATGGATAAAGAAGTTGTGGTCCTTATGTACAATGGAATATCACTCAGCCATGAAATCAATGTCGTAAGGTTAGTAGCAGCATGATGAGTGGATTTAGGTACGAAGATTCTAAGTGAAATAAGTCACACAGAAAAGGACACTTCTCATCAGGTATCACTGATAGAGGGAATGTAAAAACCGTTACACTTGAACTGAATTACAAAACAGAACAGAGTCACACATGCAGAAAACACACTATGGCTGCTTAACGGGAAAGGTGAGGTGGGGTGATACATAAAACAAGGGTATCAAATTAGCTCAGATACCGTTCCATAAACCCAATATGTAATAGACAAGACCTACTCCTTGCTCAGAGAACTGGACTCAACACGCCCTATTCACCGCACAAGAATATATCTGACTAATAATAATCGTAAAACCTATGTATTGATATCTCTCTGTTAGTGTGTCAAGTGGGTGTAAAGCGGCATAAACACAGCAGTGAAAAGCAGCTAAACCCCATTATAAAAATAAATTACTTTGAAACACCCATGAAACAAAGACAGTGAAAGAGAGAGAAATTCTTACACAATGCGTTCAGGGGCTGTGATGCAACCTGGATTGACCATATCTAGACGCACAGCTGGATGAGACATAAGGGTGGACACTCTTGGGGCTGAGAGGTTTGGTGAGGTTGGGTGAGCAAACGCAGACCCTTTAAAGTAATACTGCGTGGTACCCATCGCATGGGTCCCAAATCTCCAGGTTCAAGGGCATCTTCCTACATCAAAAACATGCATGAGAAACCCAGAAGATGGTACACCGTGTGATGGGGAAAGGTTTCTAAAACGCACCTCATTTCTCATCTCCTTGTGCCCGGGTTCGCAATTCCAGCTGCTTTACTAGCAAGCTCCCTACTTGGAGCATCAGCACCTTTAACATCCTGTTCCATACAGGTTGCAATTTGTCCTGAGGATAAACGGGAAGACGTGGAACCAACGAGAGACTAGCTCTTGGTGTTGGGACAGGCACAGGTCACTCTATTTTCCCATCAGAAAGAAGAATTAACCACAGGCTCAGCCTGACCCCCGGAACCAGAACAGGGCCTGAAGCCATTCTGCGATTTTGCGGCCAGCTCCCATAAAAACGAGTTGTAAAATGGAGGTTCAGGGCACTGCAATTCACAAACCTGCAGAGTTATAAATGATAACTCTCGTCCACAAATATATTGAGGGAAGGCAAAGAAGAGGATTTGAAATCAAGGCAGAATTGCAGGAAACAGATTTCAGGAGGTAGATACGAATCGCCTTTAGAGCACATGTAAAGCGGCAAAACGTTGACAATGATGCCCTTGGCCAAACCAAGCAACCTGGAAAGGCAAATCAGCGCTACAAAGAAGTCTCGCTTCCCATCGGTCAAAAGGGCCATGCTGAAAAAAGTGTCAAAACCAGAAATGCAGGACAGGCAATGGAGAAATGGGAGCCTTGCTACACTGATGGGCGGGATGTAAATTGCCAAGAGCCACTCTGGAGAAGTGTCCGGTGAGTCCTGAAACATCTGATAAACACAGCTCAGAGAGCATAGGGCACTTCCACTCATGGGGGTATAAATTGGGAAAATTAAAAATCAGCAAAACACAAGCACCCCAAAGTTTAGGGCTGCTCTGTTGACCAGAACCTCCACTTCATTCCACCTTAAATATCCCAGGAAAGAGAAAAATGGATAAAGAAGTTGTGGTCCTTATGTACAATGGAATATCACTCAGCCATGAAATCAATGTCGTAAGGTTAGTAGCAGCATGATGAGTGGATTTAGGTACGACGATTCTAAGTGAAATAAGTCACACAGAAAAGGACACTTCTCATAAGGTATCACTGATAGAGGGAATGTAAAAACCGTTACACTTGAACTGAATTACAAAACAGAACAGAGTCACACATGCAGAAAACACACTATGGCTGCTTAACGGGAAAGGTGAGGTGGGGTGATACATAAAACAAGGGTATCAAATTAGCTCAGATACCGTTCCATAAACCCAATATGTAATAGACAAGACCTACTCCTTGCTCAGAGAACTGGACTCAACACGCCCTATTCACCGCACAAGAATATATCTGACTAATAATAATCGTAAAACCTATGTATTGATATCTCTCTGTTAGTGTGTCAAGTGGGTGTAAAGCGGCATAAACACAGCAGTGAAAAGCAGCTAAACCCCATTATAAAAATAAATTACTTTGAAACACCCATGAAACAAAGACAGTGAAAGAGAGAGAAATTCTTACACAATGCGTTCAGGGGCTGTGATGCAACCTGGATTGGCCATATCTAGACCCACAGCTGGATGAGACATAAGGGTGGACACTCTTGGGGCTGAGAGGTTTGGTGAGGTTGGGTGAGCAAACGCAGACCCTTTAAAGTAATACTGCGTGGTACCCATCGCATGGGTCCCAAATCTCCAGGTTCAAGGGCATCTTCCTACATCAAAAACATGCATGAGAAACCCAGAAGATGGTACACCGTGTGATGGGGAAAGGTTTCTAAAACGCACCTCATTTCTCATCTCCTTGTGCCCGGGTTCGCCATTCCAGCCGCTTTACTAGCAAGCTCCCTACTTGGAGCATCAGCACCTTTAACCTCCTGTTCCGTACAGGTTGCAATTTGTCCTGAGGATAAACGGGAAGACGTGGAACCAACGAGAGACTAGCTCTTGGTGTTGGGACAGGCACAGGTCACTCTATTTTCCCATCAGAAAGAAGAATTAACCACAGGCTCAGCCTGACCCCCGGAACCAGAACAGGGCCTGAAGCCATTCTGCGATTTTGCGGCCAGCTCCCATAAAAACGAGTTGTAAAATGGAGGTTCAGGGCACTGCAATTCACAAACCTGCAGAGTTATAAATGATCACTCTCGTCCACAAATATATTGAGGGAAGGCAAAGAAGAGGATTTGAAATCAAGGCAGAATTGCAGGAAACAGATTTCAGGAGGTAGATACGAATCGCCTTTAGAGCACATGAAAAGCGGCAAAACGTTGACAATGATGCCCTTGGCCAAAAAGGGCGTATGCGTTTTTTCCTGAATATATTCAGGAAAAAACGCATGCCCCATTTTTGGCCAACCAAGCAACCTGGAAAGGCAAATCAGCGCTACAAAGAAGTCTCACTTCCCATCGGTCAAAAGGGCCATGCTGAAAAAAGTGTCAAAACCAGAAATGCAGGACAGGCCATGGAGAAATGGGAGCCTTGCTACACTGATGGGCGGGATGTAAATTGCCAAGAGCCACTCTGGAGAAGTGTCCGGTGAGTCCTGAAACATCTGAAAAACACAGCTTAGAGAGCATAGGGCACTTCCACTCATGGGGGTATAAATTGGGAAAATTAAAAATCAGCAAGACACAAGCACCCCAAAGTTGAGGGCTGCTCTGTTGACCAGGACCTCCACTTCATTCCACCTTCAATATCCCAGGAAAGAGAAAAATGGATAAAGAAGTTGTGGTCCTTATGTACAATGGAATATCACTCCGCCATGAAATCAATGTCGTAAGGTTAGTAGCAGCATGATGAGTGGATTTAGGTACGACGATTCTAAGTGAAATAAGTCACACAGAAAAGGACACTTCTCATAAGGTATCACTGATAGAGGGAATGTAAATACCATTACACTTGAACTGAATTACAAAACAGAACAGAGTCACACATGCAGAAAACACACTATGGCTGCTTAACGGGAAAGGTGAGGTGGGGTGATACATAAAACAAGGGTATCAAATTAGCTCAGATACCGTTCCATAAACCCAATATGTAATAGACAAGACCTACTCCTTGCTCAGAGAACTGGACTCAACACGCCCTATTCACCGCACAAGAATATATCTGACTAATAATAATCTTAAAACCTATGTATTGATATCTCTCTGTTAGTGTGTCAAGTGGGTGTAAAGCGGCATAAACACAGCAGTGAAAAGCAGCTAAACCCCATTATAAAAATAAATTACTTTGAAACACCCATGAAACAAAGACAGTGAAAGAGAGAGAAATTCTTACACAATGCGTTCAGGGGCTGTGATGCATCCTGGATTGACCATATCTAGACGCACAGCTGGATGAGACATAAGGGTGGACACTCTTGGGGCTGAGAGGTTTGGTGAGGTTGGGTGAGCAAACGCAGACCCTTTAAAATAATACTGCGTGGTACCCATCGCATGGGTCCCAAATCTCCAGGTTCAAGGGCATCTTCCTACATCAAAAACATGCATGAGAAACCCAGAAGATGGTACACCGTGTGATGGGGAAAGGTTTCTAAAACGCACCTCATTTCTCATCTCCTTGTGCCCGGGTTCGCCATTCCAGCCGCTTTACTAGCAAGCTCCCTACTTGGGGCATCAGCACCTTTAACCTCCTGTTCCGTACAGGTTGCAATTTGTCCTGAGGATAAACGGGAAGACGTGGAACCAACGAGAGACTAGCTCTTGGTGTTGGGACAGGCACAGGTCACTCTATTTTCCCATCAGAAAGAAGAATTAACCACAGGCTCAGCCTGAACCCCGGAACCAGAAAAGGGCCTGAAGCCATTCTGCGATTTTGCGGCCAGCTCCCATAAAAACGAGTTGTAAAATGGAGGTTCAGGGCACTGCAATTCACAAACCTGCAGAGTTATAAATGATAACTCTCATCCACAAATATATTGAGGGAAGGCAAAGAAGAGGATTTGAAATCAAGGCAGAATTGCAGGATACAGATTTCAGGAGGTAGATACGAATCGCCTTTAAAGCACATGAAAAGCGGCAAAACGTTGACAATGATGCCCTTGGCCAAAAAGGGCGCATGCGTTTTTTCCTGAATTTATTCAGGAAAAAACGCATGCCCAATTTTTGGCCACCAAGCAACCTGGAAAGGCAAATCAGCGCTACAAAGAAGTCTCACTTCCCATCGGTCAAAAGGGCCATGCTGAAAAAAGTGTCAAAACCAGAAATGCAGGACAAGCCATGGAGAAATGGGAGCCTTGCTACACTGATGGGCGGTATGTAAATTGCCAACAGCCACTCTGGAGAAGTGTCCGGTGAGTCCTGAAACATCTGAAAAACACAGCTTAGAGAGCATAGGGCACTTCCACTCATGGGGGTATAAATTGGGAAAATCAAAAATCAGCAAGACACAAGCACCCCAAAGTTTAGGGCTGCTCTGTTGACCAGGACCTCCACTTCATTCCACCTTAAATATCCCAGGAAAGAGAAAAATGGATAAAGAAGTTGTGGTCCTTATGTACAATGGAATATCACTCAGCCATGAAATCAATGTCGTAAGGTTAGTAGCAGCATGATGAGTGGATTTAGGTACGAAGATTCTAAGTGAAATAAGTCACACAGAAAAGGACACTTCTCATCAGGTATCACTGATAGAGGGAATGTAAAAACCGTTACACTTGAACTGAATTACAAAACAGAACAGAGTCACACATGCAGAAAACACACTATGGCTGCTTAACGGGAAAGGTGAGGTGGGGTGATACATAAAACAAGGGTATCAAATTAGCTCAGATACCGTTCCATAAACCCAATATGTAATAGACAAGACCTACTCCTTGCTCAGAGAACTGGACTCAACACGCCCTATTCACCGCACAAGAATATATCTGACTAATAATAATCGTAAAACCTATGTATTGATATCTCTCTGTTAGTGTGTCAAGTGGGTGTAAAGCGGCATAAACACAGCAGTGAAAAGCAGCTAAACCCCATTATAAAAATAAATTACTTTGAAACACCCATGAAACAAAGACAGTGAAAGAGAGAGAAATTCTTACACAATGCGTTCAGGGGCTGTGATGCAACCTGGATTGACCATATCTAGACGCACAGCTGGATGAGACATAAGGGTGGACACTCTTGGGGCTGAGAGGTTTGGTGAGGTTGGGTGAGCAAACGCAGACCCTTTAAAGTAATACTGCGTGGTACCCATCGCATGGGTCCCAAATCTCCAGGTTCAAGGGCATCTTCCTACATCAAAAACATGCATGAGAAACCCAGAAGATGGTACACCGTGTGATGGGGAAAGGTTTCTAAAACGCACCTCATTTCTCATCTCCTTGTGCCCGGGTTCGCAATTCCAGCTGCTTTACTAGCAAGCTCCCTACTTGGAGCATCAGCACCTTTAACATCCTGTTCCATACAGGTTGCAATTTGTCCTGAGGATAAACGGGAAGACGTGGAACCAACGAGAGACTAGCTCTTGGTGTTGGGACAGGCACAGGTCACTCTATTTTCCCATCAGAAAGAAGAATTAACCACAGGCTCAGCCTGACCCCCGGAACCAGAACAGGGCCTGAAGCCATTCTGCGATTTTGCGGCCAGCTCCCATAAAAACGAGTTGTAAAATGGAGGTTCAGGGCACTGCAATTCACAAACCTGCAGAGTTATAAATGATCACTCTCGTCCACAAATATATTGAGGGAAGGCAAAGAAGAGGATTTGAAATCAAGGCAGAATTGCAGGAAACAGATTTCAGGAGGTAGATACGAATCGCCTTTAGAGCACATGAAAAGCGGCAAAACGTTGACAATGATGCCCTTGGCCAAAAAGGGCGTATGCGTTTTTTCCTGAATATATTCAGGAAAAAACGCATACGCCCTTTTTGGCCAACCAAGCAACCTGGAAAGGCAAATCAGCGCTACAAAGAAGTCTCGCTTCCCATCGGTCAAAAGGGCCATGCTGAAAAAAGTGTCAAAACCAGAAATGCAGGACAGGCCATGGAGAAATGGGAGCCTTGCTACACTGATGGGCGGGATGTAAATTGCCAAGAGCCACTCTGGAGAAGTGTCCGGTGAGTCCTGAAACATCTGAAAAACACAGCTTAGAGAGCATAGGGCACTTCCACTCATGGGGGTATAAATTGGGAAAATTAAAAATCAGCAAGACACAAGCACCCCAAAGTTTAGGGCTGCTCTGTTGACCAGGACCTCCACTTCATTCCACCTTAAATATCCCAGGAAAGAGAAAAATGGATAAAGAAGTTGTGGTCCTTATGTACAATGGAATATCACTCCGCCATGAAATCAATGTCGTAAGGTTAGTAGCAGCATGATGAGTGGATTTAGGTACGACGATTCTAAGTGAAATAAGTCACACAGAAAAGGACACTTCTCATAAGGTATCACTGATAGAGGGAATGTAAATACCATTACACTTGAACTGAATTACAAAACAGAACAGAGTCACACATGCAGAAAACACACTATGGCTGCTTAACGGGAAAGGTGAGGTGGGGTGATACATAAAACAAGGGTATCAAATTAGCTCAGATACCGTTCCATAAACCCAATATGTAATAGACAAGACCTACTCCTTGCTCAGAGAACTGGACTCAACACGCCCTATTCACCGCACAAGAATATATCTGACTAATAATAATCTTAAAACCTATGTATTGATATCTCTCTGTTAGTGTGTCAAGTGGGTGTAAAGCGGCATAAACACAGCAGTGAAAAGCAGCTAAACCCCATTATAAAAATAAATTACTTTGAAACACCCATGAAACAAAGACAGTGAAAGAGAGAGAAATTCTTACACAATGCGTTCAGGGGCTGTGATGCATCCTGGATTGACCATATCTAGACGCACAGCTGGATGAGACATAAGGGTGGACACTCTTGGGGCTGAGAGGTTTGGTGAGGTTGGGTGAGCAAACGCAGACCCTTTAAAATAATACTGCGTGGTACCCATCGCATGGGTCCCAAATCTCCAGGTTCAAGGGCATCTTCCTACATCAAAAACATGCATGAGAAACCCAGAAGATGGTACACCGTGTGATGGGGAAAGGTTTCTAAAACGCACCTCATTTCTCATCTCCTTGTGCCCGGGTTCGCCATTCCAGCCGCTTTACTAGCAAGCTCCCTACTTGGGGCATCAGCACCTTTAACCTCCTGTTCCGTACAGGTTGCAATTTGTCCTGAGGATAAACGGGAAGACGTGGAACCAACGAGAGACTAGCTCTTGGTGTTGGGACAGGCACAGGTCACTCTATTTTCCCATCAGAAAGAAGAATTAACCACAGGCTCAGCCTGAACCCCGGAACCAGAAAAGGGCCTGAAGCCATTCTGCGATTTTGCGGCCAGCTCCCATAAAAACGAGTTGTAAAATGGAGGTTCAGGGCACTGCAATTCACAAACCTGCAGAGTTATAAATGATAACTCTCATCCACAAATATATTGAGGGAAGGCAAAGAAGAGGATTTGAAATCAAGGCAGAATTGCAGGAAACAGATTTCAGGAGGTAGATTCGAATCGCCTTTAAAGCACATGAAAAGCGGCAAAACGTTGACAATGATGCCCTTGGCCAAAAAGGGCGTATGCGTTTTTTCCTGAATATATTCAGGAAAAAACGCATACGCCCTTTTTGGCCAACCAAGCAACCTGGAAAGGCAAATCAGTGCTACAAAGAAGTCTCACTGCCCATCGGTCAAAAGGGCCATGCTGAAAAAAGTGTCAAAACCAGAAATGCAGGACAGGCCATGGAGAAATGGGAGCCTTGCTACACCGATGGGCGGGATGTAAATTGCCAAGAGCCACTCTGGAGAAGTGTCCGGTGAGTCCTGAAACATCTGAAAAACACAGCTTATAGAGCATAGGGCACTTCCACTCATGGGGGTATAAATTGGGAAAATTAAAAATCAGCAAGACACAAGCACCCCAAAGTTTAGGGCTGCTCTGTTGACCAGGACCTCCACTTCATTCCACCTTCAATATCCCAGGAAAGAGAAAAATGGGTAAAGAAGTTGTGGTCCTTATGTACAATGGAATATCACTCAGCCATGAAATCAATGTCATAAGGCTAGTAGCAGCATGATGAGTGGATTTAGGTACGACGATTGTAAGTGAAATAAGTCACACAGAAAAAGACACGTATCATAAGCTATCACTTATAGAGGGAATGTAAAAACCGCTACACTTGAACTGAATTACAAAGCAGAACAGAGTCACACGTTTAGAAAACACACTATGGCTGGTTAACGGGAAAGGTGAGGTGGGGTGATGCATAAAACAAGGGTTTCAAATTATCTGAGATACCGTTCCATAAACCCAATATGTAATAGACAAGAACTACTCCTTGCTCAGAGAACAGGACTCAACACACCCTATTCACCGCAAAAGAATATATTTGATTAGTAGTAATCTTAAAACCTATGTATTGATATCTCTCTGTTAGTGTGTCAAGTGGGTGTAAAGCGGCATAAACACAGTAGTGAAAAGCAGCTAAACCCCATTATAAAAATAAATTACTTTTAAAAACCCATGATACAAAGACAGTGAAAGAGAGAGAAATTCTTACACAATTCGTTCAGGGGCTGTGATGCAACCTGGATCGACCATATCTAGACCCACAGCTGGGTGAGACATAAGGGTGGACACTCTTGCAGCTGAGAGGTTTGGTGAGGTTGGATGAGCCAACGCAGACCCTTTAAAGTAATACTGCGTGAAACCCAACCCATGGGTCCCAAATCTCCAGGTTCAAGGGCATCTTCCTACATCAAAAACATGCATGAGAAACCCAGAAGATGCTACACCATGTGATCGGGAATGGTTTCTAAAATGCACCTCATTTATCATCTCCTTGTGCTCGCGTTCGCCATTCCAGCCACTTTCCTAGCAATCTCCCTACTTGGAGCATCAGCACCTTTAACCTCCTGTTCCGTACAGGTTGCAATTTGTACTGAGGATGAACGGGAAGAGGGGGAACCAATGAGAGACTAGATCTAGGTGTTGGGACAAGCACAGGTCACTCTATTTTCCCTTCAGAAAGAAGAATTAACCACAGGCTCAGCCTGCCCCCCGGAAGTAGAATAGGGCCTGAAGCAATCCTGCGCTTTTGCGGCCAACTCCCAAAAAAGCGAGTTGAAAAATGGATCTCAGGGGCACTGCAATTCACAAACCTGCAGAGTTATCAATGATAACTCTCGTCCACAAATATATTGAGGGAAGGCAACGAAGAGGATATGAAAGCAAGGCAGAATTGCAGAAACCGACTTAAGGAGGTAGATTCGAATCGCCTTTAAAGCAAATGAAAAGCGGCAAAACGTTGACAATGATACCCTTGGCCAAAAAGGGCGTATGCGTTTTTTCCTGAATATATTCAGGAAAAAACGCATACGCCCTTTTTGGCCAACCAAGCAACCTGGAAAGGCAAATCAGCGCTACAAAGAAGTCTCGCTTCCCATTGGTCAAAAGGGCCATGCTGAAAAAAGTCTCAAAACCAGAAATGCAGGACAGGCCATGGAGAAATGGGAGCCTTGCTACACTGATGGGCGGGATGTAAATTGCCAACAGCCACTCTGGAGAAGTGTACGGTGTGTCCTGAAACATCTAAAAAACACAGCTTAGAGAGCATAGGGCATTTCCACTCATGGGCGTATAAATTGGGAAAACTAAAAATCAGCAAGACACAGGCACACCAAAGTTTAGGGCTGCTCTGTTGACAAGAACCTTCTCTTCATTACACCTTAAATATCCCAGGAAATAGGAAAATGGATAACGATGTTGTGTTCCTTATGTACAATGGAATATCACTCAGCCATGAAATCAATGTCATAAGGCTATTAGCAGCATGATGAGTGGATTTATGTTCGACGATTCTAAGTGAAATAAGTCACACAGAAAAAGACACTTATCATAAGCTATCACTTATAGAGGGAATGTAAAAACCACTACAGTTGAACTGAATTACAAAGCAGAACAGAGTCACACGTTTAGAAAACACACTATGGCTGCTTAACGGGAAAGGTGAGGTGGGGTGATGCATAAAACAAGGGTTTCATATTAGCTCAAATACCGATCCATAAACCCAATATGTAATAGACAAGACCTACTCCTTGCTCAGTGAAGTGGATGCAACACCCCCTATTCAACGAACAAGAATATATCTGACTAGTAAAAATCTTAAAACCTATGTATTGATTTCTCTCTGTAAGTGAATCAAGTGGGTGTAAAGGGGCATAAACACAGCAGTGAAAATCAGGTAAACCCCATTATAAAAATAAATTACTTTAAAATCCCAAAAAACAAAGACAGTGATAGAGGGAGAAATTTTTACATAATTCGTTCCGGGGCTGTGATGCAACCTGGTGTGACCATATCTAGACCCACAGCTGGATGAGAAATAAAGCTGGACACTCTTGGGGCTGAAGGTCTCTTTCCCTATTTACCAGATTGGGAACGTAGAAAGGCTGCCACCCTCTGGCCGTTACCTGCAAAAGCAACTTTAAAACCTGTGCTAATGGTCACTTCATATGAACAAGTACTTCAGGGCTGTAAATGAAACGTGCCCTCAAAATGTCTTGAGGGAGGTAATGGCCAAAAATTTTCAAAATGTGACACTTACTTTAAGAAAACACTTTGAAGAACTAAGCTGTAATCACAGTTTGATAAATAAAAAGGGCATGCTTTAAAGCTCAATTTCAACAGATTATGGGACACATGCAAATTCAACCACAGATAGGTATCAGCTCGCACCTGTTAGAATAACCATCAGCAAGAAAACTACAAACAATAAATATTGAAGGTGTTTTGGAGAAATGCATACCCTCAATTTTAAGTGGGACGTAACCTGGAAAGAGCCACTAATGAGAACTGAATGGTGGTGCCTTTAAAACATACACACTGAGCTACCATATGATACAGCAAGCCCACTCCTTGGCCTATAACATAAGAAGATATAACTGGAAAGACACAGGCAAGCAAATGTGCATTGCAGCAGTATTACAATAGCCAAGACATGGAGGCAACCAGAAAGTCCATCAAGAGGTGCGTGGCCAAAGAAGAACTGGTACACGTACAGATGGAATATTAGCCAGGGAAAAAAATGAAACAATGCCATTTGCAGCACCATGTATGATTCTTGAGGTAATCAGGCAAATTGTACTAAGTCAGAAAGCAAAAGACACATATCCTATAATATCACTTATAGGTCTTAGCTAAAAATTGATACCAATGAAGATATTTCCACAGAGAAATGCAATCACAGATTCATTAAACAAACTTATGGTTCACCAAATGGAAAGGTGTGAGGATTGGATACATTAGGATATTGGGGTTAAGATAGATATAGAAACACATGTGAAATATGTAATCACCAAAGACCTACGTAATACCAAGACAAGACTACTCAACATCGTGTCATAACCTACATGGGAAAATGATCCAAAGAAGAATAGATATATGTATATGTTTAAAAGAACCACATCTTTCACACCTAGAAGAAACAAAACATTTTAATTAAATTTGCTCTGACAAAAAATAAAAATTAAATTAAAAAAAGAACAAGAAGTAATGAGACATAAACTTAAGGGGCTATTTGCTGGCACATTGCATTCCAATTTACAACCAGAACATGACTTCCATTAAGGCTCTGTCATCACTAATAAAGCAGCTTTATAAGCAATGTTGAAGGTAGCTTAAAAGAAGTCTCACTAATTATTGATAGTAACAAGGAAACAAAGAAAAGTAAAAATCTCACTGCAAAAAGTATACATAGGGTAAGGATAGTAGATCAAACACTTATTAAACTTCTGTAAAGAATAAAAGACAACAGTAGTATGTTTTTTTAAAAAGAGAGGGCCCAAATAAATCTGAAATGAAAGAGATGATGTTACAACGGACACCACAGAAATACAAAGTATCCTAAGATACACACAGGGTAACTCAGGGCTCAGACTGGACAGAGCCCACTCTCCAGTCCCCTGTACATGACTTACAGGAGCCTCAGGAACTGAGGAGGGGGTCCCTGAGGAGAGGCTCAAGATAGAATATGGTAGACATTAACATGACTGCATTCATCTTAAACATGCCTGAACTACATTCACACGAGATGATTTTGTCCTGTATGTACATCGGCACCTCTAGTTGGAACTGCAGATCTTTGGCTTCAACACCTCTACTGACAACATTAGCGTCACCTGCTGTGGACCGTCTCCTATAGGATTTCTAGAATCACAAAACATCGAAGCTTCACAGGACCCAGAGTCTGTGCAACTCCACACAGAGTCTCAGAGTCTCAACTCCACTCAGATACTCCACTCTTGGAGGGCACACACAAAGTAGTGTGCACATCAGGACCCAGGGGAAGGAGCAGTGACCCTGTAGGAGAATGACCAGAACTACCTGCTACTTTTAGAGCGTCTCCTGCAGAGGCAGGTGGTGGCTGTGGCTGTGGCTCACCGTGAGGACAACGACACTGGCAGCAGAAGTTCTGGGAAATACTCCTCGGTGTGAGCCCTCCCAGAGTCCGCCATTAGCCCCACCAAGAGCAAGGTAGGCTCCAGGGCTGGGTCGCCTCAGGCCAAACAACCAACATGGAGGGAACCCAGCCCCATGCATCAGCAGACAAGCGGATTAAACTTTTTATTAAAGTTTTATTTAATCCGTAGACAAGCGGATTAAAGCTCTGCCCACCAAAGCAACACCCAGCTCTACCCACCACCAGTCCTTCCCATCAGAAAGCTTGCACAAGCCTCTAAGATAGACTCATCCACCGGAGAGCAGACAGCAGAAGCAAGAAGAACTACAATTCTGCAGCCTGTGGAAGGAAAACCACATTCACAGAAAGATAGACAAAATGAAAAGGCAGAGGACTTTATACCAGATCAAGGAACAAGATAAAACCCCAGAAAAAAAAAACAAAATGAGGTGGAGATAGGGAACCTTCCAGAAAAAAAATTCAGAATAATGATAGTGAAGTTGAGCCAAGACCTTGGAAAAAGAAAGGAGGCAAAGATCGAGAAGATGCAAGAAATGTTTAACAAAGACCTAGAAGAATTAAGGAACAAACACCTAGAAGAATTAAAGAACAAACAAACAGAGGTGAACAATGGAATAACTGAAATGAAAAATACACTAGAAGGAATCAGTAGCAGAATAACTGTGGCAGAAGAACGGATAAGTGACCTGGAAGACAGAAAGGTGGAAATCACTGCCATGGAACAGAATAAAGAAAAAGAATGAAAATAAACGAAGACACCCCAAGAGTCCTCTGGGACAACATTAAACGCAACAACATTCGCATTATAGGGGTCCCAGAAGGAGAAGAGAGAGAGAAAGGACCCGAGAATATATTTAAAGAGATAATGGTCAAAAACTTCCCTAGCATGGGAAAAGAAATAGCCACCCAAGTCCAGAAGCACAGAGTGTCCCAGGCAGGATAAACCAAAGGAGAAAAATGACAAGACACATAGTAATCAAATTGACAAAAATTAACGACAAAGAAAAATGATTGAAAGCAGCAAGGGAAAAATGACAAATAACATACAAGGGAACTCCCATAAGGATAACAACTGATTTCTCAGCAGAAAATCTACAAGCCAGAAGGAAGTGGCATGATAAATTTAAAGTGATGAAAGGGAAGAACCTACAACCAAGAGTACTCCACCCTGCAAAGAGCTCATTCAGATTTGATGGAGAAATCAAAAGCCTTACAGACAAGCAAAAGCTAAGAGAATTCAGCACCATGAAACCAGCTCTACACCAAATGCTAAAGGAACTTCTCTAAGTGGGAAACACAAGAGAAGAAAAGGACCCACCAAGACAAACCCATAACAATTAAGAAAATAGTAGTAGGAACATACATATCGATAATTACCTTAAACGTGAATGCACTACATGTTCCAACCAAAAGACACAGGCTCGCTGAATGGATACAAAAACAAGACCCATATATATGCTGTCTACAAGAGATCCATTTCAGACCTAGGGACACATACAGACTCAAAGTGAGGCGATGGAAAAATATATTCTATGCAAATGAAAATCAAAAGAAAGCTGGAGTAGCAATACTCATATCAGATAAAATAGACTTTAAAATAAAGAATGTTACAAGAGACGAGGAAAGGCACTACATAATGGTCAGGGGATCAATCCAAGAAGAAGATATAACAATTATAAATATATATGTACCCAAAATAGGAGCAGCTCAATGTATAAGGCAACTGCTAACAGCTATAAAAGAGGAAATCGACAGTAACACAATAATAGCGGGGGACTTTAACAGCTCACTTACACCAGTGGAGATCAGCCAGACAGAAAATTAATAAGGAAACACAAGCTTTAAATGACACAATAGACCAGATAGAGTTAATTGATATTTATAGGACATTCCATCCAAAAACAGCAGATTACACGTTCTTCTCAACTGCACACGGAACATTCTCCAGGATAGATCACATCTTGGGTCACAGATAAAGCCTCAGTAAATTTAAGAAAACTGAAATCATATCAAGCAGCTGTTCCGACCACAATGCTATGAGATTAGAAATCAATTACACGGAAAAAACCGTAAAAAACACAAACACATGGAGGCTAAACAATACGTTACTAAATAACCAAGAGATCACTGAAGAAATCAAAGAGGAAATCAAAAACTACCTAGAGACAAATGACAACAAAAACACGATGATCCAAAACCTATGGGATGCAGCAAAAGGAGTTCTAAGAGGGAAGTTTATAGCAATACAAGCCTACCTCAAGAAACAAGAAAAATCTCAAATAAACAATCTAACCTTACACCTAGAGGAACTAGAGAAAGAAGAACAAAACCCAAAGTTAGTAGAAGGAAAGAAATCATAAAGATCAGAGCAGAAATAAATGAAATAGAAACAAAGAAAACGAAAGCAAAGATCAATAAAACTAAAAGCTGGTTCTTTGAGAAGATAAGCAAAAATGATCAACCTTTAGCCGGACTCCAGAAAAAGAGGGAGAGGACGCAAATCAACAAAATTAGAAGTGAAAAAGCAGAAGTTATAACAGACACCACAGGAATACAAAGCATCCTAAGAGACTACTACAAGCAACTCTAGGCCAATAAAATGGACAATCTGGAAGAAATGGACAAATTCTTAGAAAGGGATAACCTTCTAAGACTGAACCAGGAAGAAATAGAAAATATGAACAAACCTATCACAAGCAATGAAATTGAAACTGTGATTAAAAATCTTCCAACAAACAAAAGTCCAGAACCAGATGGCATCACAGGTGAATTCTATCAAACATTTAGAGCAGAGCTAACACCCAACCTTCTCAAATTCTTCAAAACAATTGCAGCGGAAGGAACACTCCCAAACTCATTCTATGAGACCACCATCACCCTGATACCAAAATCAGACAGAGATACTACAAGGAAAGAAAATTATAGACCAATATCACTGATGAATATAGATGTAAAAATCCTCAACAAAATACTAGCAAACAGAATCGAACAACACATGAAAAGGATCATACACCATGATCAAGTGGGGTTTATCCCAGGGATGCGAGGATTCTTCAATATACACAAATCAATGTGATACACCATATTAACAAATTGTAGAATAAAAGCATATGATCATCTCAATAGAGGAAGGAAAAGATTTTGAGAAAATTCAACACTCATTTACGATAAAAACTCTGCAGAGTGTGGGCATAGAGGGAAACTACCTCAACATAATAAAGGCCATATATGACAAACCCACAGAAAACAACATTCTCAATGGTGAAAAACTGAAAGCGTTTCCTCTAAGATCAGGAACAAGACGAGGATGTCCACTCTCACCACTGCTATTCAACATAGTTTTGGAAGTCCTAGCCATGGCAATCAGAGAAGAAAAAGAAATAAAAGGAATACAAAAAGGAAAAGAAGAAGTAAAATTGTCACTGTTTGCAGATGACATGATATCATAGATAGAGAATCCTAAAGATGCCACCAGAAAACCACTGGAGCTAATCAATGAATTTGGTAAAGTTGCAGGATACAAAATTAATGCACAGAAATTGCTTGCATTCCTATACACTAACAATGAAAGATCAGAAAGAGAAATTAAGGAAACAATCCCATTACCACTGCAACAAAAAGAATAAAATACCTAGGAATAAACCTACCTAAGGAAGTAAAAGACCTGTACTCAGAAAACTATAAGACACTGATGAAAGAAATCAAAGATGATATAAACAGATGGAGACATATACCATGTTCTCGGATTAGAAGAATCAATATTGTGAAAATGACTATACTACCCAAAGCAATCTACAGATTCAATGCAATCCCGATCAAAATACCTTTGGCATTTTCTACAGAACAAGAAAAAAAAAATCTTAAAATTTGTAGGGAGACACAAAAGACCCTGGATAGCCAAAGCAGTCTTGAGGGGGGAAAAAAAAGAGCTGGAGGAATCAGACTTCCAGACTTCAGACTATATTGCAAAGCTACAGTAATCAAGATAATATGGTACTGACACAAGAACAGAAATATAGGTCAATAGAGCAGGATAGAAAGCACAGAGATAAACCCACGTACCTATGGTTCACTAATCTATGACAAAGGAGGCAAGGGTATACAATGGAGAAAAGACAGTGTCTTCAGCAAGTGGTGCTGGGAAAACTGGACAGTTACATGTAAAAGAATGAAATTAGTACACACCCTAACACCATACACAAAAATAAACTCAAAATGGATTAGAGACCTAAATATAAGACCAGCCACTATAAAACTCTTAGAGGAAAACATAAGCAGAACAGTCTATGACATAAATCACAGCAAGATCCTTTTTGACCCACCTCCTAGAGAAATGGAAATAAAAACAAAAATAAAAAAATGGGACCGAATGAAACATAAATTCTTTTGCACAGCAAAGGAAAACATAAGCAAGATGAAAAGACAACCATCAGAATGGGAGAAAATATTTTCAAATGAAGCAAATGGCAAAGGATTAATCTCCAAAAAGCAGCTCATGTAGCTCAATATCACAAAACCAAACAATCCAATCCAAAAATGGGCAGAAGACCTAAATAGACATTTCTCCAAAGAAGATATACAGGTTGCCAACAAACACATGAAAGGATGCTGAACATCACTAATCATTAGAGAAATGCAAATCAAAACTACAGTGAGGTATCACCTCACACCAGTCAGAATGGCCATCATCAAAAAATCTACCAACAATAAATGCTGGAGAGGCATTTATTGGAGCAAAGGGAACCCTCTTGCACTGTTGGTGGGAATGTAAATTGATATAGCCACTAGGGAGAACGGTATGGGGGTTCCTTAAAAACTAAAAATAGAACTACCATACAACCCAGCAAACCCACTCCTGGACATTTACCCTGAGAAAACCATAATTCAAAAAGAGTCATGTACCACAATGTTCACTGTAGCTCTATTTACAATAGCCAGGACATGGAAGCAACCTAAGTGTCCATCAACAGATAAATGGATAAGGAAGATGTGGCACAAATATACAATGGAACATTATTCAGCCATAAAAAGAAACGAAATTGAGTTACTTTTAGTGAGGTGGATGGATCTAGAGTCTGTCCTACAGAGTGAAGTAAGTCAGAAAGAGAAAAACAAATACCGTATGCTAACACATATATATGGAATCTTAAAAAAAAAAGTTTATGAAGAACCTAGGGGCAGGAAAGGATTAAGGACACAGACGTAGAGAAAGGACTTGAGGACATGGGGAGAGGGAAGGGTAAGCTGGGACAAAGTGAGAGAGTGGTATGGACATATATACACTACCAAATGTAAAATTGATAGCTACTGGGAAGCAGCCACATAGCACAGGGAGATCAGCGCTGTGCTTTGTGACCACCTAAAAGGGTGGGATAAGGGAGTGAGAGGGAGTTGCAAGAGGGAGGGGATATGGTGTTATATGTATACGCACAGCTGATTCACTTTTTTATACAGCAGAAACTAACACACAATTGTAAAGCAATTATACTCCAATAAAGATGTAAAAGAAAAAAAAAAAGCCCAGAGATAAACCTACACACCTATGGCCCACTAATCTATGACAAAGGAGGCAAGGGTATACAAAGGAGAAAAGACAGTCTCTTCAATAAGTGGTGCTGGGAAAAATGGACAGCTACATGTAAAAGAATGAAATTAGAACACTCCCTAACACCATACACAAAAAATAAACTCAAAATGGATTAGAGACCGAAATGTAAGACCGGACACTTTAAAACTCTTAGAGGAAAACATAGGAAGAATACTCTTTGACATAAATCACAGCAAGATCTTTTTTGATCCACCTCCTAGAGTAATGGAATAAAAAAAAATAAACATATGGGAGCAAATGAAACCTAAAAGCTTTTGCAAAGCAAAGGAAACTACAAACAAGACGAAAAGACAACCCTCACAATGGGAGAAAATATTTGCAAACGAATCAATGGACAAAGGATTAATCTCCAATGTATATAAACAGCTCATGCAGCTCAACAGTAAAAAAACAAACAACCCAATCCAAAAATGGGCAGATGACGTAAATAGACATTTGTCCCAAGAAGACATACAGATGACCAAGAAGCACATGAAAAGCTGCTCAACATCACTAATTATTAGAGAAATATAAACCAAAACTACAATGAGGTATCGCCTCACACGAGTTAGAATGGGCATCATCAGAAAATCTACAAGCAACAAATGCTGGAGAGGGTGTGGAGAAAAGGGAACCCTCTTACACTATTTGTGGGAATGTAAATTGATACAGTCACGATGGAGAACAGTATGGAGGTTCCTTAAGAAACTAAAAATAGAATTACCATATGACCCAGCAATCCCACTACTGGCCATATACCCAGAGAAAACCATAATTCAAAAAGACATATTCACCACAATATTCATTGCAGCACTATTTACAATAGCCAGGTCATGGAAGCAACCTAAATGCCCATAGACAGACGAACAGAAAAGATGTGCTACATATATAAAATGGAATATTACTCAGCCATAAAAAGGAATGAAATTGGGTCATTTGTAGAGACGTGGATAGATCTAGAGACTGTCATACAGAGTGAAGTAAGTCAGAAAGAGAAAAACAAATATCGTATATTAACGCATACATGTGGAACCTAGAAAAATGGTAAAGATGAACCGGTTTGCAAGGCAGAAATAGAGACACAGATGTAGAGAACAAATGTATGGACACCAAGGGGGGAAAGTGGCAGGGTGGTGGTGGTGGGATGAATTGCGAGCCTGGGATTGACATATATACACTTATATGTATAAAATAGGTTACCAATAAGAGCCTGCTGTATAAAAAAATGAATAAAATAAATTCAAAAATTAAAAAATAAGTAATACTTAAAAAAATAAAACAGAAAAAAAGTTCTGTCCTTCCCATAGACGTATTTATATGAATGAATTATTTCCATGCTTATATCCATAAATACAAAAAGAGGAATAAAACTTACCTTGAACCAAAAAAGAAAAAAAAAAAAAAAAACAGAACCCACTGGTCATACAGAGGAAAACCCTATCAGGGCACTTGCTCCAGGGGTAAACAATTCTGAAGTTGGTCACAGGTGGGGAATCATCTCCCATGCAGCCAGCAGCCCCCACACGAGGAGCGTCCTCATTGCAAAGCTGGGGGACCGTGAGGAGGCATCTCTGAGTAAACGTGAGCTGAGCCCCAGGCCAGCTGCTGCTGAACTTTTCCCACCCTTCCCAGGTAAAACACCTGAATGTGTGCAAAGACTTTAAAAACTAGAGGAAGGGGCTTGGAGTCACACCAGCGACAGCACGCAGGCCGACTTGGTGCCTGCAGGCCAGCCAGGATGGTCCTGGCCCCGGGCGCTCGTCTGGAAGCTTTCCATTTCCCTGCCTGAGGTACCCCTCCTGTCCCGGCCCCCACTGCTTTTTTCCTTCCTCACCTCTGCCCGGGGAGAAATTCCAGCAGCAAGTATGGGTGACACATCCTCTTCTTTAGCAGGTGGCAGCCCGGCAACTCCTGCAGAAAGTCCAGCAGAGCCCCAGTCACACTGGGCCACTCATAGAGCCGTGGGCCCTACTCCCTCCCACCAGCCCAACCCCGAGACTGCTGACGGGGCAGAGAATATGGCGTCAGGCACAGCTGCAGAGGCTTTTGCTGCCTGGAGGGGTGTTTATATTGACCTCAACCCAGGCACACCTGGGAAGGGCTGGCCGGCCGGGTCAGGCTGCCCAGGTCAGCCAATCCTCGCCCCTCAGGGGCTCAGAGTTGCAGAAAATGGGCCTTGCTGCACCGGCCAGATCCAAGGAACAGGTGTAGGGTCCCGAGAGTCAGGATAGATAAGGGGCGGCAGCCCTGGCTTGTTTTCGAATCATTTTATCTGGTCCATGAGTGGGAGACAACTTCAAGAAGACCCTCTGCTAATGAGAGGAACCCAGGAGTCAGGGAGAGGAGGGGTGGTGGGTGGAGACAGAGGCCTGGTGCCCCGGCTGCAGTGGAAGCCCCTGGAAGACCAGGCAGAGGGAGGCCGCACAGAGTGAAGCCTAGGGTCACAGACCTGTTGGAGCTGCTGTTTGTTAGTTCAAGCTCTGCTCTGAGGTGCTCTGTGTCAGCTCTGAGTGACAGGGGTGCTGGGGGTGCTCTGCAATGACGGCTATGTGCACGGTTCCTGTGTGCCCAGCCCTGCCGGGGTACCTGTCCACGGGAGCTCCATATCCAGGGAGGGGCCTGCCCACGAGAGCCCCGTGGGCTGCTGCGTACCTGCCCAGGTGAGCTCCATATCCTGGGAGGGGCCTGACCACAAGAGCCCCGTGGGCTGCTGGGGACCTGGTAGAGGACGCCAGGACAGTCAGTGAAGCCACAGAGGATATACATCTAGTAGTTCCTAATTCCTACACCCTGCTGGTCATTCTACCATCCACCAGGACATGGCATTCTGTATTAGACTTCAATGATGCCTTCTTCTGTATTCCATTAGTCCCAGAGTCACAAGAAATTTTGGCTGTGAGTGGCAGGACTCAACCTACAACAAAAACAATACTGCTGGGCCGTCCTGCCCCAGGGGTTCAAAAATTCCCACACCATCTTTGGGGAAACGTTAGCTAAAGACCTAAAAGATCTACCTCTGGAGAAGGGAACCCTCCTTCAATATGCAGATGACATTCTGATCACCAGCCCGACTAAGGAGGCCTCTGAACTACCTAGCCAATAAAAGATAGAAGGTGTCCAAGGAAAAGGCTCAAATATCACAAACTAAGGTGGCCTTCCTGGGCTTCATTCGCACAGAAGGTCGGAGAAGCCCACCCCAGGAAAGGGAAGAAGCCATTTGCAGCCTCACCTTTCCTGAAACTAGAAGACAGCTTAGGGGTTCCTGGGGAGACCGGGGTTTGCTGCATCTGGATCCCTAACTACAGTCTAATAGCTGGGCCTCTATATGAAACACTGAAAGGAAAAGATGATGATCCTTTTGAATAGAATCCAGAAGCGGCCTTTCAAGAATGGAAAGAGCAGTCAATTCAGACCCTGGCCCTGGACCTCCCTAAGTTAGCTAAACCCTTTGACCTTTACATTCCTGGTCCAAGGCGAATCGCCCTTGGAGTATTAGTGCAAAAACTGGGACCACTTGAAATGGAACAATGCAAGAATGCCCTCCAGGCATTGGCCAGCCACCCCATCCGACCAGGATACTGGGGGTATCTAAAAACCTGGAAATCAGCAGCCCGCAAGGCCAGCTCCCTCCTAAGGGAAAAGGACGCCACTTGGTGATCCTAACCACCCACCATGCCCTGAAGTTGCAGGGATTGCTCCGTGGGCACAATGACCTCGAGTGAGGAGGCCCTCCAACACCAACCTCCAGAGAGACAACCTGGGGCAATGGGCCCCCATGACGACTCGTGTGACCATCACTTGACCTGGAGCTTCTCTCAGAAAACAACAAGAGTGTGCCCCCAAAGAGCAGACTATTGCTTACAGGACTTACTGCACCCAGAGCGGAGCTAATAAACTTGGCAGGGGAACCGTAAATAACGCTGCCACCATAGAAAAGCCTACAGACACCGCAGTGACGGCGGCCAATGAGACCGGCTGTACTCCTGGCTACTTCAAAAGGCCGTTGACTGAGTGGCCGTCATGGTCCTGGATCACCACCGGCCCTGGACTGTCTGGGAGTTGAGCAAGCAGGGCTCTGACACCTGGTGCTGTTTGTACGTTAATTCAGTGGCCTAACTAAAGAAAGCACAGACTACTGGTCAGAGCATCTAGGCTGGCAGAAACCATCAGCCTAAGGGGGCCGAACCAATGTGGAGCAGGGTAAAACCGCCCACCCCCCCAGCGTCTCTGCACATCTCTTTCCTGGACCCTTAAAGGTCATTAGAATCTATAAAACTTCCAATGCTGGTGCTCAGGCAGACGAGCAGTGAGGGAGGAGGCCTGCGGACAATCAACCTCACCTGGAGGCTGCTGGGGAGAAGTCCTGCCCCTCCCCCCGGGTATGAGGACACCCAACTCAGCATGAAGCATTTACAGAAGACGTGTCTGCACCCTCAGCGCCCCAAGAATGAGGAATGGGACAAAAGGCAGAGGAGGGCTTTGCCACTGGCAAAGCCCATTAAAAATTCCTGGGAGATAAAAATAGAATCTGGGCAATAAAATAAAGTCTAACCATTTTTTCCTTTGTGCTTTGTCTAATTTCACTTGCTCCTAGGTTTCCACATGCAGAGGTCCCACACCCGACACTTCAGACCCGATTTCCTCGTGCAAAATGGCTGGGCCGACACCTCAGCTCGTGGGGCCCCGTGCAGACTCTGCGACATAGAGCCTGAGCTCCAGCCAACCTGGCCCTCGAGAGCTCCGCCCCCTCCCTCCCGCTGATGCTGACAGGATCCCTACACAGCAGCCCGGCCCACAACCCGCAGGGGAGCACACACTCTCACCTCTCCATTCTCTGATCAAAATATAAAGTTTTCCTTTGCTTCTGAACCAAAGTCAGTCTCGATCTGTTGGCTCCAATGACACTGGGCAGGGAGACCCTTGTTGGGGCCCACTCTGCAGGATCAGTAACAGAATTTGAGAACATTGTAACTTCAATGAACAGATGTGTGAGCCAAACTGTAATTAACATAGAGCAGTGTATAAGGCTCGTGTAAAATAAGATGTTTCTAACACTTCCATTTGATATTTCCATCACTTTATTATAAGCAAGTTCAGTGGAGGGGTTTGTCTTATTTGTCAGGTCAACAGTAGAGAAATGCAGTGATTTCTTTCCAAGGATGTACATCTAATAATCTTGGTTGAAGTTTCAACCTTGTTTGGAATGATTTTCCATTGAAAATGATACCTCTCTTTCAGCTCCTAGATTTCTGAGAAGTATAAAATCTTATATTTTTTATTACCAAAGGGGAAAGGTGGGAGGAGGGATAAATTAACAGTTTCAGATTAACATATACACACTGCTATGTATAAAATATATCATCAACAAGGAACTACTGTATAGCACAGGGAACTATACTCAATATTTTGTAATGACCCCTGAGGGGAAATAATCTGAAAAACAATAGATATCTATATCGACATCATCTATCAACTACAGATAAAATGGAAACTAAAGGAGGCCGATGGTGAGCGTTTCTGAACCTGAAGACTTCAATCATCTAAAGTTCGGACTCTGCCCACGGCCCAAGTCCCTTAATGAACACACATGTACCAGTAGCTTAAAAATTCCCCAGATTGGAGTTCGGGGAGACACTGATTTGGAAAAATCCCTTGTGTTCTCCTTACATACACGGGACCTTTCCTACAGCTAAAACATGCCTGTGACACCCAGAAGATGGAACACGGTTGGATCAGGAAGATTTTGGAAAAGGCACCAAAACTCCTAATTTCCTGGTTGTTGGGTTCACCTCTCCAGCCTTTTTCCTTAAAATCTCCCCACTTGAGGATGTCAGCACCTTCAACATCCAGTTGCACAGAAATTGGAATTTGTCCAAAGGAAGAAGGGGAAGGAGGAGAAACAAGGAGAGCCAAGCCCTAGATGTTCGGAGAGGCACATGTCACTCTACTTTCCAGTCAGGAAGAAGAATTAAGAAAAGGCTTAGCCTGCCACCGGGAACCAGAGTAGGGCCAGAAGCAAATGAGAGTTTCTGCGGAAAGCTCCCAAAAAAGCGAGTTGAAAAATGGAGCTCAGGGGCACTGCAATTCACAAATCTGCAGAGTTATAAATGATAACTCTCGTCCACAAATATATTGAGGGAAGGCAACGAAGAGGATTTGAAATCAAGGCAGAATTGCAGGAAACAGATTTCAGGAGTTAGATTCGAATCACCCCTAAAGCACATGAAAAGCGGCAAAACGTCGACAATGATGCACTTGGCCAAAAAGAGCATATGCGTTTTTTTCTGAATGAATTCAGGAAAAAACCCATAGGCCCTTTGTGGCCAACCAAGCAAGCCGGAAATGCAATTCAGCACTACAAAGAAGTCTGACTTCCCATCGGTCAAAATGGCCTTGCTAAAAAAGTGTAAAAACAAGAAATGCAGGAGAGGCCAGGGAGGAAAGGGAGCCTTGTTACACTGATGGGTGGGGTATAAATTGCCAATGATGACTCTGGAGAAGGGTATGGTGTTTCCTAAAACATCTAAAAAACACAGCTAGAGAGAAAGGGGCACATCCACTCATGGGCGTATAAATTGGGAAAACTAAAAATCAGCAAGACACAGGCACCCCAAACATTAGGGCTGCTCTGTAGACAAAAACCTCCACTTAATTCCACCTTAAATATCCAAGGAAAGAGAAAAATGGATAAAGAAGTTGTGGTCCATATGTACAATTGTATATCACTCAGGCGTGAGATAAATATTATAAGGCTGGTAGCAGCATGATGAGTGGATTTAGGTAGGACTATTCTAAGTGAAATAAGTCACACAGAAAAAGACACTCATCATAAGATATCACTAACAGAGGGAATGTAAAAACTGCTACACTTGAACGGAATTACAAAACAGAACAGATTCACACATTAAGAAAACACACTATGGTTGCTTAACGGGAAATGTGAGGTGGGGTGATGCATAAAACAAGGATTTCAAATTAGCTCAGATAACGTTCCATAAATCCAATATGTAATAGACAAGACCTACTCCTTGCTCAGTGAACTGGACTCAACACCCCCTATTCACTGCTCAAAAACATATATGACTAGTAAGAATCGTAAAGCCTGTGTATTGATATCTCTCTGGAAGTGAGTCAAGTGGGTGTAAAGCGGCATAAACACAGCCGTGAAAAGCAGCTAAACCCCATTATAAAAATAAATTACTTTTAAAAACCCGTGAAACAAAGACAGTGAAAGAGAGAAATTCTTACAAAATTCGTTCAGGGGCTGTGATGCCACCTGGATTGACCATATCTAGACCCACAGGTGGATGAGACATAAGGGTGGACACTCTCGGGGCTGAGAGGCTTGGTGAGGTTGGGGGAGCAAACGCAGAGCCTTTAAAGTAATACTGCCTGTTACCCATCCCATGGGTTCCAAATCTCCAGGTTCAAGGGCATCTTCCTACATCGAAAACATGCATGAGAAACCCAGAAGGTGGTACACTGTGTGATGGGGAAAGGTTTCTAAAACGCACCTCATTTCTCCTCTCCTTGTGCTCGGGTTCGCCATTCCAGCTGCTTTAGTAGCAATCGCCCTCCATGGAGAATCAGCACCTTTAACCTCCTGTTCCATACAGCTTGCAATTTGTCCTGAGGATGAACGGAAAGACGGGGAGCCAATGAGAGATTAGCTCTTGGTGTTGGGACAGGCACAGGTCACTCTATTTTCCCATCAGGAAGAAGAATTAACCACAGGCTCAGCCTGCTGCCCAGAACAAGAATAGTGCCTGAGGCCATCCTGCGCTTTTGCGGACAGCTCCCAAAAAAGCGAGTTGAAAAATGGAGCTCAGGGGCATTGCAATTCACAAACCAGCAGAGTTATAAATGATAACTCTCGTCCAAAAATATATTGAGGGAAGGCAACGAAGAGGATTTGAAATCAAGGCAGAATTGCAAGAAACAGATTTCAGGAGGTAGATACGAATCGCCTTTAAAGCACATGAAAAGCGGCAAAACGTCGAAAATGATGCACTTGGCCAAAAAGAGCATATGCGTTTTTTTCTGAATGAATTCAGGAAAAATCCCATAGGTCCTTTGTGGCCAACCAAGCAACCTGGAAAGGCAAATCAGTGCTACAAAGATATCTCGCTTCCCATCGGTCAAAAGGGCCATGCTGAAAAAAGTGTCAAAACCAGAAATGCAGGACAGGCCATGGAGAAATGGGAGCCTTGCTACACTGATGGGCGGGATGTAAATTGCCAACAGCCACTCTGGAGAAGTGTACGGTGTGTCCTGAAACATCTGCAAAACACAGCTTAGAGAGCATAGGGCACTTCCACTCATGGGGGTATAAATTGGGAAAATGAAAAATCAGCAAGACACAAGCACCCCAAAGTTGAGGGCTGCTCTGTTGACAAGGACCTCCACTTCATTCCACCTTAAATATCCCAGGAAAGAGAAAAATGGATAAAGAAGTTGTGGTCTTTATGTACAATGGAATATCACTCAGCCATGAAATCAATGTCATAATGTTAGCAGCAGCATGATGAGTGGATTTAGGTACGACGATTCTAAGTGAAATAAGTCACACAGAAAAGGACACTTCTCATAAGGTATCACTGATAGAGGGAATGTAAAAACCGTTACAGTTGAACTGAATTACAAAACAGAACAGAGTCACACATGCAGAAAACACACTATGGCTGCTTAACGGGAAAGGTGAGGTGGGGTGATACATAAAACAAGGGTATCAAATTAGCTCAGATACCGTTCCATAAACCCAATATGTAATAGACAAGACCTACTCCTTGCTCAGAGAACTGGACTCAACACGCCCTATTCACCGCACAAGAATATAGCTGACTAGTAATAATCTTAAAACCTATGTATTGATATCTCTCTGTTAGTGTGTCAAGTGGGTGTAAAGCGGCATAAACACAGCAGTGAAAAGCAGCTAAACCCCATTATGAAAATAAATTACTTTGAAAAACCCATGAAACAACGACAGTGAAAGAGAGGGAAATTCTTACACAATGCGTTCAGGGGCTGTGATGCAACCTGGATTGACCATATCTAGACCCACAGCTGGATGAGACATAAGGGTGGACACTCTTGGGGCTGAGAGGTTTGGTGAGGTTGGGTGAGCAAACGCAGACCCTTTAAAGTAATACTGCGTGGTACCCATCGCATGGGTCCCAAATCTCCAGCTTCAAGGGTATCTTCCTACATCGAAAACATGCATGAGAAACCCAGAAGATGGTACACCGTGTGATGGGGAAAGGTTTCTAAAACGCACCTCATTTCTCATCTCCTTGTGCCCGGGTTCGCCATTCCAGCCCCTTTACTAGCAAGCTCCCTACTTGGAGCATCAACACCTTTAACCTCCTGTTCCGTACAGGTTGCAATTTGTCCTGAGGATGAACGGGAAGACGTGGAACCAACGAGAGACTAGCTCTTGGTGTTGGGACAGGCACAGGTCACTCTATTTTCCCATCAGGAAGAAGAATTAACCACAGTCTCAGCCTGCCCCCCGGAACCAGAACAGGGCCTGAAGCCATCCTGCGCTTTTGAGGCCAGCCCCCAAAAAAGCGAGTTGTAGAATGGAGGTTCAGGGCACTGCAATTCACAAACCTGCAGAGTTATAAATGATAACTCTCGTCCACAAATATATTGAGGGAAGGCAAAGAAGAGGATTTGAAATCAAGGCAGAATTGCAGGAAACAGATTTCAGGAGGTAGATTCGAATCGCCTTTAAAGCACATGAAAAGCGGCAAAATGTTGACAATGATGCCCTTGGCCAAAAAGGGCGTATGCGTTTTTTCCTGAATATATTCAGGAAAAAACGCATACGCCCTTTTTGGCCAACCAAGCAACCTGGAAAGGCAAATCAGCGCTACAGAGAAGTCTCGCTTCCCATTGGTCAAAAGGGCCATGCTGAAAAAAGGGTCAAAACCAGAAATGCAGGACAGGCCATGGAGAAATGAGAGCCTTGCTACACTGATGGGCGTGATGTAAATTGCCAACAGCCACTCTGGAGAAGTGTACGGTGTGTCCTGAAACATCTGAAAAACACAGCTTAGAGAGCATAGGGCACTTCCACTCATGGGGGTATAAATTGGGAAAATGAAATATCAGCAAGACACAAGCACCCCAAAGTTGAGGGCTGCTCTGTTGACAAGGACCTCCACTTCATTCCACCTTCAATATCCCAGGAAAGAGAAAAATGGATAAAGAAGTTGTGGTCCTTATGTACAATGGAATATCACTCAGCTATGAAATCAATGTCATAAGGTTAGTAGCAGCATGATGAGTGGATTTGGGTACGACGATTCTAAGTGAAATAAGTCACACAGAAAAGGACACTTCTCATAAGGTATCACTGATAGAGGGAATGTAAAAACCGTTACACTTGAACTGAATTACAAAACAGAACAGAGTCACACATGCAGAAAACAGACTATGGCTGATTAACGGGAAAGGTGAGGTGGGGTGATACATAAAACAAGGGTATCAAATTAGCTCAGATACCGTTCCATAAACCCAATATGTAGTAGACAAGACCTACTCCTTGCTCAGAGAACTGGACTCAACACGCCCTATTCACCGCACAAGAATATACCTTACTAGTAATAATCTTAAAACCTATGTATTGATATCTCTCTGTTAGTGTGTCAAGTGGGTGTAAAGCGGCATAAACACAGCAGTGAAAAGCAGCTAAACCCCATTATGAAAATAAATTACTTTGAAAAACCCATGAAACAACAACAGTGAAAGAGATAGAAATTCTTACACAATGAGTTCAGGGGCTGTGATGCAACCTGGATTGACCATATCTAGACCCACAGCTGGATGAGACATAAGGGTGGACACTCTTGGGGCTGAGAGGTTTGGTGAGGTTGGGTGAGCAAACGCAGACCCTTTAAAGTAATACTGCGTGGTACCCATCGCATGGGTCCCAAATCTCCAGGTTCAAGGGCATCTTCCTACATCGAAAACATGCATGAGAAACCCAGAAGATGGTACACCGTGTGATGGGGAAAGGTTTCTAAAACGCACCTCATTTCTCATCTCCTTGTGCCCGGGTTCGCCATTCCAGCCGCTTTACTAGCAATCTCCCTACTTGGAGCATCAGCACCTTTAACCTCCTGTTCCGTACAGGTTGCAATTTGTCCTGAGGATGAACGGGAAGACGGGGAACCAACGAGAGACAAGCTCTTGGTGTCGGGACAGGCACAGGTCACTCTATTTTCCCGTCAGGAAGAAGAATTAACCACAGGCTCAGCCTGCCCCCCGGAACCAGAACAGGGCCTGAAGCCATCCTGCGCTTTTGCGGCCAGCTCCCAAAAAAGCGAGTTGTAAAATGGAGATTCAGGGCACTGCAATTCACAAACCTGCAGAGTTATTAATGATAACTCTCGTCCACAAATATATTGAGGGAAGGCAAAGAAAGGATTTGAAATCAAGGCAGAATTGCAGGATACAGATTTCAGGAGGTAGATACGAATCGCCTTTAAAGCACATGAAAAGCGGCAAAACGTTGACAATGATGCCCTTGGCCAAAAAGGGCGCATGCGTTTTTTCCTGAATATATTCAGGAAAAAACGCATGCCCCATTTTTGGCCACCAAGCAACCTGGAAAGGCAAATCAGCGCTACAAAGAAGTCTGACTTCCCATCGGTCAAAAGGGCCATGCTGAAAAATGTGTCAAAACCAGAAATGCAGGACAGGCCATGGAGAAATGGGAGCCTTGCTACACTGATGGGCGGGATGTAAATTGCCAAGAGCCACTCTGGAGAAGTGTCCGGTGAGTCCTGAAACATCTGAAAAACACAGCTTAGAGAGCATAGGGCACTTTCACTCATGGGGGTATAAATTGGGAAAATGAAAAATCAGCAAGACACAAGCACCCCAAAGTTTAGGGCTGCTCTGTTGACCAGGACCTCCACTTCATTCCACCTTAAATATCCCAGGAAAGAGAAAAATGGATAAAGAAGCTGTGGTCCTTATGTACAATGGAATATCACTCAGCCATGAAATCAATGTCGTAAGGTTAGTAGCAGCATGATGAGTGGATTTAGGTACGACGATTCTAAGTGAAATAAGTCACACAGAAAAGGACACTTCTCATAAGGTATCACTGATAGAGGGAATGTAAAAACCGTTACACTTGAACTGAATTACAAAACAGAACAGAGTCACACATGCAGAAAACACTCTATGGCTGCTTAACGGGAAAGGTGAGGTGGGGTGATACATAAAACAAGGGTATCAAATTAGCTCAGATACCGTTCCATAAACCCAATATGTAATAGACAAGACCTACTCCTTGCTCAGAGAACTGGACTCAACACGCCCTATTCACCGCACAAGAATATATCTGACTAATAATAATCGTAAAACCTATGTATTGATATCTCTCTGTTAGTGTGTCAAGTGGGTGTAAAGCGGCATAAACACAGCAGTGAAAAGCAGCTAAACCCCATTATAAAAATAAATTACTTTGAAACAACCATGAAACAAAGACAGTGAAAGAGAGAGAAATTCTTACACAATGCGTTCAGGGGCTGTGATGCAACCTGGATTGACCATATCTAGACGCACAGCTGGATGAGACATAAGGGTGGACACTCTTGGGGCTGAGAGGTTTGGTGAGGTTGGGTGAGCAAACGCAGACCCTTTAAAGTAATACTGCGTGGTACCCATCGCATGGGTCCCAAATCTCCAGGTTCAAGGGCATCTTCCTACATCAAAAACATGCATGAGAAACCCAGAAGATGGTACACCGTGTGATGGGGAAAGGTTTCTAAAACGCACCTCATTTCTCATCTCCTTGTGCCCGGGTTCGCCATTCCAGCCGCTTTACTAGCAAGCTCCCTACTTGGAGCATCAGCACCTTTAACCTCCTGTTCCGTACAGGTTGCAATCTGTCCTGAGGATAAACGGGAAGACGTGGAACCAACGAGAGACTAGCTCTTGGTGTTGGGACAGGCACAGGTCACTCTATTTTCCCATCAGAAAGAAGAATTAACCACAGGCTCAGCCTGCCCCCCGGAACCAGAACAGGGCCTGAAGCCATTCTGCGATTTTGCGGCCAGCTCCCATAAAAACGAGTTGTAAAATGGAGGTTCAGGGCACTGCAATTCACAAACCTGCAGAGTTATAAATGATAACTCTCGTCCACAAATATATTGAGAGAAGGCAAAGAAGAGGATTTGAAATCAAGGCAGAATTGCAGGAAACAGATTTCAGGAGGTAGATACGAATCGCCTTTAAAGCACATGAAAAGCGGCAAAACGTTGACAATGATGCCCTTGGCCAAAAAGGGCGTATGCGTTTTTTCCTGAATATATTCAGGAAAAAACGCATACGCCCTTTTTGGCCAACCAAGCAACCTGGAAAGGCAAATCAGCGCTACAAAGAAGTCTCGCTTCCCATTGGTCAAAAGGGCCATGCTGAAAAAAGTGTCAAAACCAGAAATGCAGGACAGGCCATGGAGAAATGGGAGCCTTGCTACACTGATGGGCGGGATGTAAATTGCCAAGAGCCACTCTGGAGAAGTGTCCGGTGAGTCCTGAAACATCTGAAAAACACAGCTTAGAGAGCATAGGGCACTTCCACTCATGGGGGTATAAATTGGGAAAATGAAAAATCAGCAAGACACAAGCACCCCAAAGTTTAGGGCTGCTCTGTTGACCAGGACCTCCACTTCATTCCACCTTAAATATCCCAGGAAAGAGAAAAATGGATAAAGAAGTTGTGGTCCTTATGTACAATGGAATATCACTCAGCCATGAAATCAATGTCGTAAGGTTAGTAGCAGCATGATGAGTGGATTTAGGTACGACGATTCTAAGTGAAATAAGTCACACAGAAAAGGACACTTCTCATAAGGTATCACTGATAGAGGGAATGTAAAAACCGTTACACTTGAACTGAATTACAAAACAGAACAGAGTCACACATGCAGAAAACACACTATGGCTGCTTAACGGGAAAGGTGAGGTGGGGTGATACATAAAACAAGGGTATCAAATTAGCTCAGATACCGTTCCATAAACCCAATATGTAATAGACAAGACCTACTCCTTACTCAGAGAACTGGACTCAACACGCCCTATTCACCGCACAAGAATATATCTGACTAATAATAATCGTAAAACCTATGTATTGATATCTCTCTGTTAGTGTGTCAAGTGGGTGTAAAGCGGCATAAACACAGCAGTGAAAAGCAGCTAAACCCCATTATAAAAATAAATTACTTTGAAACACCCATGAAACAAAGACAGTGAAAGAGAGAGAAATTCTTACACAATGTGTTCAGGGGCTGTGATGCAACCTGGATTGACCATATTTAGACGCACAGCTGGATGAGACATAAGGGTGGACACTCTTGGGGCTGAGAGGTTTGGTGAGGTTGGGTGAGCAAACGCAGACCCTTTAAAGTAATACTGCGTGGTACCCATCGCATGGGTCCCAAATCTCCAGGTTCAAGGGCATCTTCCTACATCAAAAACATGCATGAGAAACCCAGAAGATGGTACACCGTGTGATCGGGAAAGGTTTCTAAAACGCACCTCATTTCTCATCTCCTTGTGCCTGGGTTCGCAATTCCAGCTGCTTTACTAGCAAGCTCCCTACTTGGAGCATCAGCACCTTTAACCTCCTGTTCCGTACAGGTTGCAATTTGTCCTGAGGATAAACGGGAAGACGTGGAACCAACGAGAGACTAGCTCTTGGTGTTGGGACAGGCACAGGTCACTCTATTTTCCCATCAGAAAGAAGAATTAACCACAGGCTCAGCCTGACCCCCGGAACCAGAACAGGGCCTGAAGCCATTCTGCGATTTTGCGGCCAGCTCCCATAAAAACGAGTTGTAAAATGGAGGTTCAGGGCACTGCAATTCACAAACCTGCAGAGTTATAAATGATAACTCTCGTCCACAAATATATTGAGGGAAGGCAAAGAAGAGGATTTGAAATCAAGGCAGAATTGCAGGAAACAGATTTCAGGAGGTAGATACGAATCGCCTTTAGAGCACATGAAAAGCGGCAAAACGTTGACAATGATGCCCTTGGCCAAAAAGGGCGTATGCGTTTTTTCCTGAATATATTCAGGAAAAAACGCATACGCCCTTTTTGGCCAACCAAGCAACCTGGAAAGGCAAATCAGCGCTACAAAGAAGTCTCGCTTCCCATCGGTCAAAAGGGCCATGCTGAAAAAAGTGTCAAAACCAGAAATGCAGGACAGGCCATGGAGAAATGGGAGCCTTGCTACACTGATGGGCGGGATGTAAATTGCCAAGAGCCACTCTGGAGAAGTGTCCGGTGAGTCCTGAAACATCTGAAAAACACAGCTCAGAGAGCATAGGGCACTTCCACTCATGGGGGTATAAATTGGGAAAATTAAAAATCAGCAAAACACAAGCACCCCAAAGTTTAGGGCTGCTCTGTTGACCGGAACCTCCACTTCATTCCACCTTAAATATCCCAGGAAAGAGAAAAATGGATAAAGAAGTTGTGGTCCTTATGTACAATGGAATATCACTCAGCCATGAAATCAATGTCGTAAGGTTAGTAGCAGCATGATGAGTGGATTTAGGTACGACGATTCTAAGTGAAATAAGTCACACAGAAAAGGACACTTCTCATAAGGTATCACTGATAGAGGGAATGTAAAAACCGTTACACTTGAACTGAATTACAAAAGAGAACAGAGTCACACATGCAGAAAACACACTATGGCTGCTTAACGGGAAAGGTGAGGTGGGGTGATACATAAAACAAGGGTATCAAATTAGCTCAGATACCGTTCCATAAACCCAATATGTAATAGACAAGACCTACTCCTTGCTCAGAGAACTGGACTCAACACGCCCTATTCACTGCACAAGAATATATCTGACTAATAATAATCGTAAAACCTATGTATTGATATCTCTCTGTTAGTGTGTCAAGTGGGTGTAAAGCGGCATAAACACAGCAGTGAAAAGCAGCTAAACCCCATTATAAAAATAAATTACTTTGAAACACCCATGAAACAAAGACAGTGAAAGAGAGAGAAATTCTTACACAATGCGTTCAGGGGCTGTGATGCAACCTGGATTGACCATATCTAGACCCACAGCTGGATGAGACATAAGGGTGGACACTCTTGGGGCTGAGAGGTTTGGTGAGGTTGGGTGAGCAAACGCAGACCCTTTAAAGTAATACTGCGTGGTACCCATCGCATGGGTCCCAAATCTCCAGGTTCAAGGGCATCTTCCTACATCAAAAACATGCATGAGAAACCCAGAAGATGGTACACCGTGTGATGGGGAAAGGTTTCTAAAACGCACCTCATTTCTCATCTCCTTGTGCCCGGGTTCGCCATTCCAGCCGCTTTACTAGCAAGCTTCCTACTTGGAGCATCAGCACCTTTAACCTCCTGTTCCGTACAGGTTGCAATTTGTCCTGAGGATAAACGGGAAGACGTGGAACCAACGAGAGACTAGCTCTTGGTGTTGGGACAGGCACAGGTCACTCTATTTTCCCATCAGAAAGAAGAATTAACCACAGGCTCAGCCTGCCCCCCGGAACCAGAACAGGGCCTGAAGCCATTCTGCGATTTTGCGGCCAGCTCCCATAAAAACGAGTTGTAAAATGGAGGTTCAGGGCACTGCAATTCACAAACCTGCAGAGTTATAAATGATAACTCTCGTCCACAAATATATTGAGGGAATGCAAAGAAGAGGATTTGAAATCAAGGCAGAATTGCAGGAAACAGATTTCAGGAGGTAGATTCGAATCGCCTTTAAAGCACATGAAAAGCGGCAAAACGTTGACAATGATGCCCTTGGCCAAAAAGGGCGTATGCGTTTTTTCCTGAATATATTCAGGAAAAAACGCATACGCCCTTTTTGGCCAACCAAGCAACCTGGAAAGGCAAATCAGCGCTACAAAGAAGTCTCGCTTCCCATCGGTCAAAAGAGCCATGCTGAAAAAAGTGTCAAAACCAGAAATGCAGGACAGGCAATGGAGAAATGGGAGCCTTGCTACACTGATGGGCGGGATGTAAATTGCCAAGAGCCACTCTGGAGAAGTGTCCGGTGAGTCCTGAAACATCTGAAAAACACAGCTTAGAGAGCATAGGGCACTTCCACTCATGGGGGTATAAATTGGGAAAATTAAAAATCAGCAAGACACAAGCACCCCAAAGTTGAGGGCTGCTCTGTTGACAAGGACCTCCACTTCATTCCACCTTCAATATCCCAGGAAAGAGAAAAATGGATAAAGAAGTTGTGGTCCTTATGTACAATGGAATATCACTCAGCCATGAAATCAATGTCATAAGGCTAGTAGCAGCATGATGAGTGGATTAAGGTACGACGATTCTAAGTGAAATAAGTCACACAGAAAAGGACACTTCTCATAAGGTATCACTGATAGAGGGAATGTAAAAACCGTTACACTTGAACTGAATTACAAAACAGAACAGAGTCACACATGCAGAAAACACACTATGGCTGCTTAACGGGAAAGGTGAGGTGGGGTGATGCATAAAACAAGGGTTTCAAATTAGCTCAGATACCGTTCCATAAACCCAATATGTAATAGACAAGACCTACTCCTTGCTCAGAGAACTGGACTCAACACGCCCTATTCACCGCACAAGAATATATCTGACTAATAATAATCGTAAAACCTATGTATTGATATCTCTCTGTTAGTGTGTCAAGTGGGTGTAAAGCGGCATAAACACAGCAGTGAAAAGCAGCTAAACCCCATTATAAAAATAAATTACTTTGAAACACCCATGAATCAAAGACAGTGAAAGAGAGAGAAATTCTTACACAATGCGTTCAGGGGCTGTGATGCAACCTGGATTGACCATATCTAGACGCACAGCTGGATGAGACATAAGGGTGGACACTCTTGGGGCTGAGAGGTTTGGTGAGGTTGGGTGAGCAAACGCAGACCCTTTAAAGTAATACTGCGTGGTACCCATCGCATGGGTCCCAAATCTCCAGGTTCAAGGGCATCTTCCTACATCAAAAACATGCATGAGAAACCCAGAAGATGGTACACCGTGTGATGGGGAAAGGTTTCTAAAACGCACCTCATTTCTCATCTCCTTGTGCCCGGGTTCGCCATTCCAGCCGCTTTACTAGCAAGCTTCCTACTTGGAGCATCAGCACCTTTAACCTCCTGTTCCATACAGGTTGCAATTTGTCCTGAGGATAAACGGGAAGATGTGGAACCAACGAGAGACTAGCTCTTGGTGTTGGGACAGGCACAGGTCACTCTATTTTCCCATCAGAAAGAAGAATTAACCACAGGCTCAGCCTGGCCCCCGGAACCAGAACAGGGCCTGAAGCCATTCTGCGATTTTGCGGCCAGCTCCCATAAAAACGAGTTGTAAAATGGAGGTTCAGGGCACTGCAATTCACAAACCTGCAGAGTTATTAATGATAACTCTCGTCCACAAATATATTGAGGGAAGGCAAAGAAAAGGATTTGAAATCAAGGCAGAATTGCAGGATACAGATTTCAGGAGGTAGATACGAATCGCCTTTAAAGCACATGAAAAGCGGCAAAACGTTGACAATGATGCCCTTGGCCAAAAAGGGCGCATGCGTTTTTTCCTGAATATATTCACGAAAAAACGCATGCCCAATTTTTGGCCACCAAGCAACCTGGAAAGGCAAATCAGCGCTACAAAGAAGTCTCACTTCCCATCGGTCAAAAGGGCCATGCTGAAAAAAGTGTCAAAACCAGAAATGCAGGACAAGCCATGGAGAAATGGGAGCCTTGCTACACTGATGGGCGGTATGTAAATTGCCAACAGCCACTCTTGAAAAGTGTCCGGTGAGTCCTGAAACATCTGAAAAACACAGCTTAGAGAGCATAGGGCACTTCCACTCATGGGGGTATAAATTGGGAAAATCAAAAATCAGCAAGACACAAGCACCCCAAAGTTTAGGGCTGCTCTGTTGACCAGGACCTCCACTTCATTCCACCTTAAATATCCCAGGAAAGAGAAAAATGGATAAAGAAGTTGTGGTCCTTATGTACAATGGAATATCACTCAGCCATGAAATCAATGTCGTAAGGTTAGTAGCAGCATGATGAGTGGATTTAGGTACGAAGATTCTAAGTGAAATAAGTCACACAGAAAAGGAAACTTCTCATCAGGTATCACTGATAGAGGGAATGTAAAAACCGTTACACTTGAACTGAATTACAAAACAGAACAGAGTCACACATGCAGAAAACACACTATGGCTGCTTAACGGGAAAGGTGAGGTGGGGTGATACATAAAACAAGGGTATCAAATTAGCTCAGATACCGTTCCATAAACCCAATATGTAATAGACAAGACCTACTCCTTGCTCAGAGAACTGGACTCAACACGCCCTATTCACCGCACAAGAATATATCTGACTAATAATAATCGTAAAACCTATGTATTGATATCTCTCTGTTAGTGTGTCAAGTGGGTGTAAAGCGGCATAAACACAGCAGTGAAAAGCAGCTAAACCCCATTATAAAAATAAATTACTTTGAAACACCCATGAAACAAAGACAGTGAAAGAGAGAGAAATTCTTACACAATGCGTTCAGGGGCTGTGATGCAACCTGGATTGACCATATCTAGACGCACAGCTGGATGAGACATAAGGGTGGACACTCTTGGGGCTGAGAGGTTTGGTGAGGTTGGGTGAGCAAACGCAGACCCTTTAAAGTAATACTGCGTGGTACCCATCGCATGGGTCCCAAATCTCCAGGTTCAAGGGCATCTTCCTACATCAAAAACATGCATGAGAAACCCAGAAGATGGTACACCGTGTGATGGGGAAAGGTTTCTAAAACGCACCTCATTTCTCATCTCCTTGTGCCCGGGTTCGCAATTCCAGCTGCTTTACTAGCAAGCTCCCTACTTGGAGCATCAGCACCTTTAACATCCTGTTCCATACAGGTTGCAATTTGTCCTGAGGATAAACGGGAAGACGTGGAACCAACGAGAGACTAGCTCTTGGTGTTGGGACAGGCACAGGTCACTCTATTTTCCCATCAGAAAGAAGAATTAACCACAGGCTCAGCCTGACCCCCGGAACCAGAACAGGGCCTGAAGCCATTCTGCGATTTTGCGGCCAGCTCCCATAAAAACGAGTTGTAAAATGGAGGTTCAGGGCACTGCAATTCACAAACCTGCAGAGTTATAAATGATAACTCTCGTCCACAAATATATTGAGGGAAGGCAAAGAAGAGGATTTGAAATCAAGGCAGAATTGCAGGAAACAGATTTCAGGAGGTAGATACGAATCGCCTTTAGAGCACATGAAAAGCGGCAAAACGTTGACAATGATGCCCTTGGCCAAAAAGGGCGTATGCGTTTTTTCCTGAATATATTCAGGAAAAAACGCATACGCCCTTTTTGGCCAACCAAGCAACCTGGAAAGGCAAATCAGCGCTACAAAGAAGTCTCGCTTCCCATCGGTCAAAAGGGCCATGCTGAAAAAAGTGTCAAAACCAGAAATGCAGGACAGGCCATGGAGAAATGGGAGCCTTGCTACACTGATGGGCGGGATGTAAATTGCCAAGAGCCACTCTGGAGAAGTGTCCGGTGAGTCCTGAAACATCTGAAAAACACAGCTCAGAGAGCATAGGGCACTTCCACTCATGGGGGTATAAATTGGGAAAATTAAAAATCAGCAAAACACAAGCACCCCAAAGTTTAGGGCTGCTCTGTTGACCAGAACCTCCACTTCATTCCACCTTAAATATCCCAGGAAAGAGAAAAATGGATAAAGAAGTTGTGGTCCTTATGTACAATGGAATATCACTCAGCCATGAAATCAATGTCGTAAGGTTAGTAGCAGCATGATGAGTGGATTTAGGTACGACGATTCTAAGTGAAATAAGTCACACAGAAAAGGACACTTCTCATAAGGTATCACTGATAGAGGGAATGTAAAAACCGTTACACTTAAACTGAATTACAAAACAGAACAGAGTCACACATGCAGAAAACACACTATGGCTGCTTAACGGGAAAGGTGAGGTGGGGTGATACATAAAACAAGGGTATCAAATTAGCTCAGATACCGTTCCATAAACCCAATATGTAATAGACAAGACCTACTCCTTGCTCAGAGAACTGGACTCAACACGCCCTATTCACCGCACAAGAATATATCTGACTAATAATAATCGTAAAACCTATGTATTGATATCTCTCTGTTAGTGTGTCAAGTGGGTGTAAAGCGGCATAAACACAGCAGTGAAAAGCAGCTAAACCCCATTATAAAAATAAATTACTTTGAAACACCCATGAAACAAAGACAGTGAAAGAGAGAGAAATTCTTACACAATGCGTTCAGGGGCTGTGATGCAACCTGGATTGGCCATATCTAGACCCACAGCTGGATGAGACATAAGGGTGGACACTCTTGGGGCTGAGAGGTTTGGTGAGGTTGGGTGAGCAAACGCAGACCCTTTAAAGTAATACTGCGTGGTACCCATCGCATGGGTCCCAAATCTCCAGGTTCAAGGGCATCTTCCTACATCAAAAACATGCATGAGAAACCCAGAAGATGGTACACCGTGTGATGGGGAAAGGTTTCTAAAACGCACCTCATTTCTCATCTCCTTGTGCCCGGGTTCGCCATTCCAGCCGCTTTACTAGCAAGCTCCCTACTTGGAGCATCAGCACCTTTAACCTCCTGTTCCGTACAGGTTGCAATTTGTCCTGAGGATAAACGGGAAGACGTGGAACCAACGAGAGACTAGCTCTTGGTGTTGGGACAGGCACAGGTCACTCTATTTTCCCATCAGAAAGAAGAATTAACCACAGGCTCAGCCTGACCCCCGGAACCAGAACAGGGCCTGAAGCCATTCTGCGATTTTGCGGCCAGCTCCCATAAAAACGAGTTGTAAAATGGAGGTTCAGGGCACTGCAATTCACAAACCTGCAGAGTTATAAATGATCACTCTCGTCCACAAATATATTGAGGGAAGGCAAAGAAGAGGATTTGAAATCAAGGCAGAATTGCAGGAAACAGATTTCAGGAGGTAGATACGAATCGCCTTTAGAGCACATGAAAAGCGGCAAAACGTTGACAATGATGCCCTTGGCCAAAAAGGGCGTATGCGTTTTTTCCTGAATATATTCAGGAAAAAACGCATGCCCCATTTTTGGCCAACCAAGCAACCTGGAAAGGCAAATCAGCGCTACAAAGAAGTCTCACTTCCCATCGGTCAAAAGGGCCATGCTGAAAAAAGTGTCAAAACCAGAAATGCAGGACAGGCCATGGAGAAATGGGAGCCTTGCTACACTGATGGGCGGGATGTAAATTGCCAAGAGCCACTCTGGAGAAGTGTCCGGTGAGTCCTGAAACATCTGAAAAACACAGCTTAGAGAGCATAGGGCACTTCCACTCATGGGGGTATAAATTGGGAAAATTAAAAATCAGCAAGACACAAGCACCCCAAAGTTGAGGGCTGCTCTGTTGACCAGGACCTCCACTTCATTCCACCTTCAATATCCCAGGAAAGAGAAAAATGGATAAAGAAGTTGTGGTCCTTATGTACAATGGAATATCACTCCGCCATGAAATCAATGTCGTAAGGTTAGTAGCAGCATGATGAGTGGATTTAGGTACGACGATTCTAAGTGAAATAAGTCACACAGAAAAGGACACTTCTCATAAGGTATCACTGATAGAGGGAAAGTAAATACCATTACACTTGAACTGAATTACAAAACAGAACAGAGTCACACATGCAGAAAACACACTATGGCTGCTTAACGGGAAAGGTGAGGTGGGGTGATACATAAAACAAGGGTATCAAATTAGCTCAGATACCGTTCCATAAACCCAATATGTAATAGACAAGACCTACTCCTTGCTCAGAGAACTGGACTCAACACGCCCTATTCACCGCACAAGAATATATCTGACTAATAATAATCTTAAAACCTATGTATTGATATCTCTCTGTTAGTGTGTCAAGTGGGTGTAAAGCGGCATAAACACAGCAGTGAAAAGCAGCTAAACCCCATTATAAAAATAAATTACTTTGAAACACCCATGAAACAAAGACAGTGAAAGAGAGAGAAATTCTTACACAATGCGTTCAGGGGCTGTGATGCATCCTGGATTGACCATATCTAGACGCACAGCTGGATGAGACATAAGGGTGGACACTCTTGGGGCTGAGAGGTTTGGTGAGGTTGGGTGAGCAAACGCAGACCCTTTAAAATAATACTGCGTGGTACCCATCGCATGGGTCCCAAATCTCCAGGTTCAAGGGCATCTTCCTACATCAAAAACATGCATGAGAAACCCAGAAGATGGTACACCGTGTGATGGGGAAAGGTTTCTAAAACGCACCTCATTTCTCATCTCCTTGTGCCCGGGTTCGCCATTCCAGCCGCTTTACTAGCAAGCTCCCTACTTGGGGCATCAGCACCTTTAACCTCCTGTTCCGTACAGGTTGCAATTTGTCCTGAGGATAAACGGGAAGACGTGGAACCAACGAGAGACTAGCTCTTGGTGTTGGGACAGGCACAGGTCACTCTATTTTCCCATCAGAAAGAAGAATTAACCACAGGCTCAGCCTGAACCCCGGAACCAGAAAAGGGCCTGAAGCCATTCTGCGATTTTGCGGCCAGCTCCCATAAAAACGAGTTGTAAAATGGAGGTTCAGGGCACTGCAATTCACAAACCTGCAGAGTTATAAATGATAACTCTCATCCACAAATATATTGAGGGAAGGCAAAGAAGAGGATTTGAAATCAAGGCAGAATTGCAGGAAACAGATTTCAGGAGGTAGATACGAATCGCCTTTAAAGCACATGAAAAGCGGCAAAACGTTGACAACGATGCCCTTGGCCAAAAAGGGCGTATGCGTTTTTTCCTGAATATATTCAGGAAAAAACGCTTACGCCCTTTTTGGCCAACCAAGCAACCTGGAAAGGCAAATCAGCGCTACAAAGAAGTCTCGCTTCCCATCGGTCAAAAGGGCCATGCTGAAAAAAGTGTCAAAACCAGAAATGCAGGACAGGCAATGGAGAAATGGGAGCCTTGCTACACTGATGGGCGGGATGTAAATTGCCAAGAGCCACTCTGGAGAAGTGTCCGGTGAGTCCTGAAACATCTGAAAAACACAGCTTAGAGAGCATAGGGCACTTCCACTCATGGGGGTATAAATTGGGAAAATTAAAAATCAGCAAGACACAAGCACCCCAAAGTTGAGGGCTGCTCTGTTGACAAGGACCTCCACTTCATTCCACCTTCAATATCCCAGGAAAGAGAAAAATGGATAAAGAAGTTGTGGTCCTTATGTACAATGGAATATCACTCAGCCATGAAATCAATGTCATAAGGCTAGTAGCAGCATGATGAGTGGATTAAGGTACGACGATTCTAAGTGAAATAAGTCACACAGAAAAGGACACTTCTCATAAGGTATCACTGATAGAGGGAATGTAAAAACCGTTACACTTGAACTGAATTACAAAACAGAACAGAGTCACACATGCAGAAAACACACTATGGCTGCTTAACGGGAAAGGTGAGGTGGGGTGATGCATAAAACAAGGGTTTCAAATTAGCTCAGATACCGTTCCATAAACCCAATATGTAATAGACAAGACCTACTCCTTGCTCAGAGAACTGGACTCAACACGCCCTATTCACCGCACAAGAATATATCTGACTAATAATAATCGTAAAACCTATGTATTGATATCTCTCTGTTAGTGTGTCAAGTGGGTGTAAAGCGGCATAAACACAGCAGTGAAAAGCAGCTAAACCCCATTATAAAAATAAATTACTTTGAAACACCCATGAATCAAAGACAGTGAAAGAGAGAGAAATTCTTACACAATGCGTTCAGGGGCTGTGATGCAACCTGGATTGACCATATCTAGACCCACAGCTGGATGAGACATAAGGGTGGACACTCTTGGGGCTGAGAGGTTTGGTGAGGTTGGGTGAGCAAACGCAGACCCTTTAAAGTAATACTGCGTGGTACCCATCGCATGGGTCCCAAATCTCCAGGTTCAAGGGCATCTTCCTACATCAAAAACATGCATGAGAAACCCAGAAGATGGTACACCGTGTGATGGGGAAAGGTTTCTAAAACGCACCTCATTTCTCATCTCCTTGTGCCCGGGTTCGCCATTCCAGCCGCTTTACTAGCAAGCTTCCTACTTGGAGCATCAGCACCTTTAACCTCCTGTTCCATACAGGTTGCAATTTGTCCTGAGGATAAACGGGAAGATGTGGAACCAACGAGAGACTAGCTCTTGGTGTTGGGACAGGCACAGGTCACTCTATTTTCCCATCAGAAAGAAGAATTAACCACAGGCTCAGCCTGGCCCCCGGAACCAGAACAGGGCCTGAAGCCATTCTGCGATTTTGCGGCCAGCTCCCATAAAAACGAGTTGTAAAATGGAGGTTCAGGGCACTGCAATTCACAAACCTGCAGAGTTATTAATGATAACTCTCGTCCACAAATATATTGAGGGAAGGCAAAGAAAAGGATTTGAAATCAAGGCAGAATTGCAGGATACAGATTTCAGGAGGTAGATACGAATCGCCTTTAAAGCACATGAAAAGCGGCAAAACGTTGACAATGATGCCCTTGGCCAAAAAGGGCGCATGCGTTTTTTCCTGAATTTATTCAGGAAAAAACGCATGCCCAATTTTTGGCCACCAAGCAACCTGGAAAGGCAAATCAGCGCTACAAAGAAGTCTCACTTCCCATCGGTCAAAAGGGCCATGCTGAAAAAAGTGTCAAAACCAGAAATGCAGGACAAGCCATGGAGAAATGGGAGCCTTGCTACACTGATGGGCGGTATGTAAATTGCCAACAGCCACTCTGGAGAAGTGTCCGGTGAGTCCTGAAACATCTGAAAAACACAGCTTAGAGAGCAGAGGGCACTTCCACTCATGGGGGTATAAATTGGGAAAATCAAAAATCAGCAAGACACAAGCACCCCAAAGTTTAGGGCTGCTCTGTTGACCAGGACCTCCACTTCATTCCACCTTAAATATCCCAGGAAAGAGAAAAATGGATAAAGAAGTTGTGGTCCTTATGTACAATGGAATATCACTCAGCCATGAAATCAATGTCGTAAGGTTAGTAGCAGCATGATGAGTGGATTTAGGTACGAAGATTCTAAGTGAAATAAGTCACACAGAAAAGGACACTTCTCATCAGGTATCACTGATAGAGGGAATGTAAAAACCGTTACACTTGAACTGAATTACAAAACAGAAAAGAGTCACACATGCAGAAAACACACTATGGCTGCTTAACGGGAAAGGTGAGGTGGGGTGATACATAAAACAAGGGTATCAAATTAGCTCAGATACCGTTCCATAAACCCAATATGTAATAGACAAGACCTACTCCTTGCTCAGAGAACTGGACTCAACACGCCCTATTCACCGCACAAGAATATATCTGACTAATAATAATCGTAAAACCTATGTATTGATATCTCTCTGTTAGTGTGTCAAGTGGGTGTAAAGCGGCATAAACACAGCAGTGAAAAGCAGCTAAACCCCATTATAAAAATAAATTACTTTGAAACACCCATGAAACAAAGACAGTGAAAGAGAGAGAAATTCTTACACAATGCGTTCAGGGGCTGTGATGCAACCTGGATTGACCATATCTAGACGCACAGCTGGATGAGACATAAGGGTGGACACTCTTGGGGCTGAGAGGTTTGGTGAGGTTGGGTGAGCAAACGCAGACCCTTTAAAGTAATACTGCGTGGTACCCATCGCATGGGTCCCAAATCTCCAGGTTCAAGGGCATCTTCCTACATCAAAAACATGCATGAGAAACCCAGAAGATGGTACACCGTGTGATGGGGAAAGGTTTCTAAAACGCACCTCATTTCTCATCTCCTTGTGCCCGGGTTCGCAATTCCAGCTGCTTTACTAGCAAGCTCCCTACTTGGAGCATCAGCACCTTTAACATCCTGTTCCATACAGGTTGCAATTTGTCCTGAGGATAAACGGGAAGACGTGGAACCAACGAGAGACTAGCTCTTGGTGTTGGGACAGGCACAGGTCACTCTATTTTCCCATCAGAAAGAAGAATTAACCACAGGCTCAGCCTGACCCCCGGAACCAGAACAGGGCCTGAAGCCATTCTGCGATTTTGCGGCCAGCTCCCATAAAAACGAGTTGTAAAATGGAGGTTCAGGGCACTGCAATTCACAAACCTGCAGAGTTATAAATGATAACTCTCGTCCACAAATATATTGAGGGAAGGCAAAGAAGAGGATTTGAAATCAAGGCAGAATTGCAGGAAACAGATTTCAGGAGGTAGATACGAATCGCCTTTAGAGCACATGAAAAGCGGCAAAACGTTGACAATGATGCCCTTGGCCAAAAAGGGCGTATGCGTTTTTTCCTGAATATATTCAGGAAAAAACGCATACGCCCTTTTTGGCCAACCAAGCAACCTGGAAAGGCAAATCAGCGCTACAAAGAAGTCTCGCTTCCCATCGGTCAAAAGGGCCATGCTGAAAAAAGTGTCAAAACCAGAAATGCAGGACAGGCCATGGAGAAATGGGAGCCTTGCTACACTGATGGGCGGGATGTAAATTGCCAAGAGCCACTCTGGAGAAGTGTCCGGTGAGTCCTGAAACATCTGAAAAACACAGCTTAGAGAGCATAGGGCACTTCCACTCATGGGGGTATAAATTGGGAAAATTAAAAATCAGCAAGACACAAGCACCCCAAAGTTTAGGGCTGCTCTGTTGACCAGGACCTCCACTTCATTCCACCTTAAATATCCCAGGAAAGAGAAAAATGGATAAAGAAGTTGTGGTCCTTATGTACAATGGAATATCACTCCGCCATGAAATCAATGTCGTAAGGTTAGTAGCAGCATGATGAGTGGATTTAGGTACGACGATTCTAAGTGAAATAAGTCACACAGAAAAGGACACTTCTCATAAGGTATCACTGATAGAGGGAATGTAAAAACCGTTACACTTGAACTGAATTACAAAACAGAACAGAGTCACACATGCAGAAAACACACTATGGCTGCTTAACGGGAAAGGTGAGGTGGGGTGATACATAAAACAAGGGTATCAAATTAGCTCAGATACCGTTCCATAAACCCAACATGTAATAGACAAGACCTACTCCTTGCTCAGAGAACTGGACTCAACACGCCCTATTCACCGCACAAGAATATATCTGACTAATAATAATCGTAAAACCTATGTATTGATATCTCTCTGTTAGTGTGTCAAGTGGGTGTAAAGCGGCATAAACACAGCAGTGAAAAGCAGCTAAACCCCATTATAAAAATAAATTACTTTGAAACACCCATGAAACAAAGACAGTGAAAGAGAGAGAAATTCTTACACAATGCGTTCAGGGGCTGTGATGCAACCTGGATTGGCCATATCTAGACCCACAGCTGGATGAGACATAAGGGTGGACACTCTTGGGGCTGAGAGGTTTGGTGAGGTTGGGTGAGCAAACGCAGACCCTTTAAAGTAATACTGCGTGGTACCCATCGCATGGGTCCCAAATCTCCAGGTTCAAGGGCATCTTCCTACATCAAAAACATGCATGAGAAACCCAGAAGATGGTACACCGTGTGATGGGGAAAGGTTTCTAAAACGCACCTCATTTCTCATCTCCTTGTGCCCGGGTTCGCCATTCCAGCCGCTTTACTAGCAAGCTCCCTACTTGGAGCATCAGCACCTTTAACCTCCTGTTCCGTACAGGTTGCAATTTGTCCTGAGGATAAACGGGAAGACGTGGAACCAACGAGAGACTAGCTCTTGGTGTTGGGACAGGCACAGGTCACTCTATTTTCCCATCAGAAAGAAGAATTAACCACAGGCTCAGCCTGACCCCCGGAACCAGAACAGGGCCTGAAGCCATTCTGCGATTTTGCGGCCAGCTCCCATAAAAACGAGTTGTAAAATGGAGGTTCAGGGCACTGCAATTCACAAACCTGCAGAGTTATAAATGATCACTCTCGTCCACAAATATATTGAGGGAAGGCAAAGAAGAGGATTTGAAATCAAGGCAGAATTGCAGGAAACAGATTTCAGGAGGTAGATACGAATCGCCTTTAGAGCACATGAAAAGCGGCAAAACGTTGACAATGATGCCCTTGGCCAAAAAGGGCGTATGCGTTTTTTCCTGAATATATTCAGGAAAAAACGCATGCCCCATTTTTGGCCAACCAAGCAACCTGGAAAGGCAAATCAGCGCTACAAAGAAGTCTCACTTCCCATCGGTCAAAAGGGCCATGCTGAAAAAAGTGTCAAAACCAGAAATGCAGGACAGGCCATGGAGAAATGGGAGCCTTGCTACACTGATGGGCGGGATGTAAATTGCCAAGAGCCACTCTGGAGAAGTGTCCGGTGAGTCCTGAAACATCTGAAAAACACAGCTTAGAGAGCATAGGGCACTTCCACTCATGGGGGTATAAATTGGGAAAATTAAAAATCAGCAAGACACAAGCACCCCAAAGTTTAGGGCTGCTCTGTTGACCAGGACCTCCACTTCATTCCACCTTAAATATCCCAGGAAAGAGAAAAATGGATAAAGAAGTTGTGGTCCTTATGTACAATGGAATATCACTCAGCCAGGAAATCAATGTCGTAAGGTTAGTAGCAGCATGATGAGTGGATTTAGGTACGACGATTCTAAGTGAAATAAGTCACACAGAAAAGGACACTTCTCATAAGGTATCACTGATAGAGGGAATGTAAATACCATTACACTTGAACTGAATTACAAAACAGAACAGAGTCACACATGCAGAAAACACACTATGGCTGCTTAACGGGAAAGGTGAGGTGGGGTGATACATAAAACAAGGGTATCAAATTAGCTCAGATACCGTTCCATAAACCCAATATGTAATAGACAAGACCTACTCCTTGCTCAGAGAACTGGACTCAACACGCCCTATTCACCGCACAAGAATATATCTGACTAATAATAATCTTAAAACCTATGTATTGATATCTCTCTGTTAGTGTGTCAAGTGGGTGTAAAGCGGCATAAACACAGCAGTGAAAAGCAGCTAAACCCCATTATAAAAATAAATTACTTTGAAACACCCATGAAACAAAGACAGTGAAAGAGAGAGAAATTCTTACACAATGCGTTCAGGGGCTGTGATGCATCCTGGATTGACCATATCTAGATGCACAGCTGGATGAGACATAAGGGTGGACACTCTTGGGGCTGAGAGGTTTGGTGAGGTTGGGTGAGCAAACGCAGACCCTTTAAAATAATACTGCGTGGTACCCATCGCATGGGTCCCAAATCTCCAGGTTCAAGGGCATCTTCCTACATCAAAAACATGCATGAGAAACCCAGAAGATGGTACACCGTGTGATGGGGAAAGGTTTCTAAAACGCACCTCATTTCTCATCTCCTTGTGCCCGGGTTCGCCATTCCAGCCGCTTTACTAGCAAGCTCCCTACTTGGGGCATCAGCACCTTTAACCTCCTGTTCCGTACAGGTTGCAATTTGTCCTGAGGATAAACGGGAAGACGTGGAACCAACGAGAGACTAGCTCTTGGTGTTGGGACAGGCACAGGTCACTCTATTTTCCCATCAGAAAGAAGAATTAACCACAGGCTCAGCCTGAACCCCGGAACCAGAAAAGGGCCTGAAGCCATTCTGCGATTTTGCGGCCAGCTCCCATAAAAACGAGTTGTAAAATGGAGGTTCAGGGCACTGCAATTCACAAACCTGCAGAGTTATAAATGATAACTCTCATCCACAAATATATTGAGGGAAGGCAAAGAAGAGGATTTGAAATCAAGGCAGAATTGCAGGAAACAGATTTCAGGAGGTAGATACGAATCGCCTTTAAAGCACATGAAAAGCGGCAAAACGTTGACAACGATGCCCTTGGCCAAAAAGGGCGTATGCGTTTTTTCCTGAATATATTCAGGAAAAAACGCTTACGCCCTTTTTGGCCAACCAAGCAACCTGGAAAGGCAAATCAGCGCTACAAAGAAGTCTCGCTTCCCATCGGTCAAAAGGGCCATGCTGAAAAAAGTGTCAAAACCAGAAATGCAGGACAGGCCATGGAGAAATGGGAGCCTTGCTACACTGATGGGCGGGATGTAAATTGCCAAGAGCCACTCTGGGGAAGTGTCCGGTGAGTCCTGAAACATCTGAAAAACACAGCTTAGAGAGCATAGGGCACTTCCACTCATGGGGGTATAAATTGGGAAAATTAAAAATCAGCAAGACACAAGCACCCCAAAGTTTAGGGCTGCTCTGTTGACCAGGACCTCCACTTCATTCCACCTTAAATATCCCAGGAAAGAGAAAAATGGATAAAGAAGTTGTGGTCCTTATGTACAATGGAATATCACTCAGCCAGGAAATCAATGTCGTAAGGTTAGTAGCAGCATGATGAGTGGATTTAGGTACGACGATTCTAAGTGAAATAAGTCACACAGAAAAGGACACTTCTCATAAGGTATCACTGATAGAGGGAATGTAAATACCATTACACTTGAACTGAATTACAAAAGAGAACAGAGTCACACATGCAGAAAACACACTATGGCTGCTTAACGGGAAAGGTGAGGTGGGGTGATACATAAAACAAGGGTATCAAATTAGCTCAGATACCGTTCCATAAACCCAATATGTAATAGACAAGACCTACTCCTTGCTCAGAGAACTGGACTCAACACGCCCTATTCACCACACAAGAATATATCTGACTAATAATAATCGTAAAACCTATGTATTGATATCTCTCTGTTAGTGTGTCAAGTGGGTGTAAAGCGGCATAAACACAGCAGTGAAAAGCAGCTAAACCGCATTATAAAAATAAATTACTTCGAAAAACCCATGAAACAAAGACAGTGAAAGAGAGTGAAATTCTTACACAATGCGTTCAGGGGCTGTGATGCAACCTATATTGACCATATCTAGACCCACAGCTGGATGAGACATAAGGGTGGACACTCTTGGGGCTGAGAGGTTTGGTGAGGTTGGGTGAGCAAACGCAGACCCTTTAAAGTAATACTGCGTGGTACCCATCGCATGGGTCCCAAATCTCCAGGTTCAAGGACATCTTCCTACATCGAAAACATGCATGAGAAAACAAAAAGATGGTACACCATGTGATGGGGAAAGGTTTCTAAAACGCACCTCATTTCTCTTCTCCTTGTGCCCGGGGTCGCCATTCCAGCCACTTTACTAACAATCTCCCTACTTGGAGCATCAGCACCTTTAACCTCCTGTTCCGTACAGGTTGCAATTTGTCCTGAGGATGAACGGGTAGACGGGGAACCAGTGAGAGACTAGCTCTTGTTGTTGGCACAGGCACAGGTCACTCTATTTTCCCATCAGGAAGAAGAATTAACCACAGGCTCATCATCCCCCCCGGAACCAGAACAGGGCCTGAAGCCATCCTGCGCTTTTGCGGCCAGCTCCCAAAAAAGCGAGTTGTAAAATGGAGCTTCAGGGCACTGCAATTCACAAACCTGCAGAGTTATAAATGATAACTCTCGTCCACAAATATATTGAGGGAAGGCAAAGAAGAGGATTTGAAATCAAGGCAGAATTGCAGGAAACAGATTTCAGGAGGTAGATTCGAATCGCCTTTAAAGCACATGAAAAGCGGCAAAACGTTGACAATGATGCCCTTGGCCAAAAAGCGCGTATGCGTTTTTTCCTGAATATATTCAGGAAAAAACCCATACGCCCTTTTTGGCCAACCAAGCAACCTGGAAAGGCAAATCAGCGCTACAAAGAAGACTCGCTACCCATCTGTCAAAAGGGCCATGCTGAAAAAAGTCTCAAAACCAGAAATGCAGGACAGGCCATGGAGAAATGGGAGCCTTGCTACACTGATGGGCGGGATGTAAATTGCCAACAGCCACTCTGGAGAAGTGTACGGTGTGTCCTGAAACATCTAAAAAACACAGATTAGAGAGCATAGGGCACTTCCACTCATGGGGGTATAAATTGGGAAAATGAAAAATCAGCAAGACACAAGCACCCCAAAGTTTAAGGCTGCTCTGTTGACAAGGACCTCCACTTCATTCCACCTTCAATATCCCAGGAAAGAGAAAAATGGATAAAGAAGTTGTGGTCCTTATGCACAATGGAATATCACTCAGCCATGAAATCAATGTCATAAGGCTAGTAGGAGCATGATGAGTGGATTTAGGTTCGACGATTCTAAGTGAAATATGTCACACAGAAAAGGACACTTCTCATAAGGTATCACTTATAGAGGGAATGTAAAAACCGTTACACTTGAACTGAATTACAAAACAGAACAGAGTCACACATGCAGAAAACACACTATGGCTGCTTAACGGGAAAGGTGAGGTGGGGTGATACATAAAACAAGGGTTTCAAATTAGCTCAGATACCGTTCCATAAACCCAATATGTAATAGACAAGACCTACTCCTTGCTCAGAGAACTGGACTCAACACGCCCTATTCACCGCACAAGAATATATCTGACTAGTAATAATCTTAAAACCTATGTATTGATATCTCTCTGTTAGTGTGTCAAGTGGGTGTAAAGCGGCATAAACACAGCAGTGAAAAGCAGGTAAACCCCAGTATAAAAATAAATGACTTTTACAAACCCATGAAACAAAGACAGTGAAAGAGAGAGAAATTCTTACACAATGCGTTCAGGGGCTGTGATGCAACCTAGATTGACCATATCTAGACCCACAGCTGGATGAGACATAAGGGTGGACACTCTTGGGGCTGAGAGGTTTGGTGAGGTTGGGTGAGCAAACGCAGACCCTTTAAAGTAATACTGCGTGGTACCCATCGCATGGGTCCCAAATCTCCAGGTTCAAGGACATCTTCCTACATCGAAAACATGCATGAGAAAACAAAAAGATGGTACACCATGTGATGGGGAAAGGTTTCTAAAACGCACCTCATTTCTCTTCTCCTTGTGCCCGGGGTCGCCATTCCAGCCGCTTTACTAACAATCTCCCTACTTGGAGCATCAGCACCTTTAACCTCCTGTTCCGTACAGGTTGCAATTTGTCCTGAGGCTGAACGGGTAGACGGGGAACCAGTGAGAGACTAGCTCTTGTTGTTGGCACAGGCACAGGTCACTCTATTTTCCCATCAGGAAGAAGAATTAACCACAGGCTCATCATCCCCCCCGGAACCAGAACAGGGCCTGAAGCCATCCTGCGCTTTTGCGGCCAGCTCCCAAAAAAGCGAGTTGTAAAATGGAGCTTCAGGGCACTGCAATTCACAAACCTGCAGAGTTATAAATGATAACTCTCGTCCACAAATATATTGAGGGAAGGCAAAGAAGAGGATTTGAAATCAAGGCAGAATTGCAGGAAACAGATTTCAGCAGGTAGATTCGAATCGCCTTTAAAGCACATGAAAAGCGGCAAAACGTTGACAATGATGCCCTTGGCCAAAAAGCGCGTATGCGTTTTTTCCTGAATATATTCAGGAAAAAACCCATACGCCCTTTTTGGCCAACCAAGCAACCTGGAAAGGCAAATCAGCGCTACAAAGAAGACTCGCTACCCATCTGTCAAAAGGGCCATGCTGAAAAAAGTCTCAAAACCAGCAATGCAGGACAGGCCATGGAGAAATGGGAGCCTTGCTACACTGATGGGCGGGATGTAAATTGCCAACAGCCACTCTGGAGAAGTGTACGGTGTGTCCTGAAACATCTAAAAAACACAGCTTAGAGAGCATAGGGCACTTCCACTCATGGGGGTATAAATTGGGAAAATGAAAAATCAGCAAGACACAAGCACCCCAAAGTTTAGGGCTGCTCTGTTGACAAGGACCTCCACTTCATTCCACCTTCAATATCCCAGGAAAGAGAAAAATGGATAAAGAAGTTGTGGTCCTTATGTACAATGGAATATCACTCAGCCATGAAATCAATGTCATAAGGCTAGTAGCAGCATGATGAGTGGATTTAGGTACGACGATTCTAAGTGAAATAAGTCACACAGAAAAGGACACTTCTCATAAGGTATCACTTATAGAGGGAATGTAAAAAGCGTTACACTTGAACTGAATTACAAAACAGAACAGAGTCACACATGCAGAAAACACACTATGGCTGCTTAACGGGAAAGGTGAGGTGGGGTGATACATAAAACAAGGGTTTCAAATTAGCTCAGATACCGTTCCATAAACCCAATATGTAATAGACAAGACCTACTCCTTGCTCAGAGAACTGGACTCAACACGCCCTATTCACCGCACAAGAATATATCTGACTAGTAATAATCTTAAAACCTATGTATTGATATCTCTCTGTTAGTGTGTCAAGTGGGTGTAAAGCGGCATAAACACAGCAGTGAAAAGCAGCTAAACCCCAGTATAAAAATAAATTACTTCGAAAAACCCATGAAACAAAGACAGTGAAAGAGAGAGAAATACTTACACAATGCGTTCAGGGGCTCTGATGCAACCTGGATTGACCATATCTAGACCCACAGCTGGACGAGACATAAGGGTGGACACTCTTGGGGCTGAGAGGTTTGGTGAGGTTGGGTGAGCAAACGCAGACCCTTTAAAGTAATACTGCGTGGTACCCATCGCATGGGTCCCAAATCTCCAGGTTCAAGGACATCTTCCTACATCGAAAACATGCATGAGAAAACAAAAAGATGGTACACCATGTGATGGGGAAAGGTTTCTAAAACGCACCTCATTTCTCTTCTCCTTGTGCCCGGGGTCGCCATTCCAGCCGCTTTACTAACAATCTCCCTACTTGGAGCATCAGCACCTTTAACCTCCTGTTCCGTACAGGTTGCAATTTGTCCTGAGGATGAACGGGTAGACGGGGAACCAGTGAGAGACTAGCTCTTGTTGTTGGCACAGGCATAGGTCACTCTATTTTCCCATCAGGAAGAAGAATTAACCACAGGCTCATCATCCCCCCCGGAACCAGAACAGGGCCTGAAGCCATCCTGCGCTTTTGCAGCCAGCTCCCAAAAAAGCGAGTTGTAAAATGGAGCTTCAGGGCACTGCAATTCACAAACCTGCAGAGTTATAAATCATAACTCTCGTCCACAAATATATTGAGGGAAGGCAAAGAAGAGGATTTGAAATCAAGGCAGAATTGCAGGAAACAGATTTCAGGAGGTAGATTCGAATCGCCTTTAAAGCACATGAAAAGCGGCAAAACGTTGACAATGATGCCCTTGGCCAAAAAGGGCGTATGCGTTTTTTCCTGAATATATTCAGGAAAAAACCCATACGCCCTTTTTGGCCAACCAAGCAACCTGGAAAGGCAAATCAGGGCTACAAAGAAGACTCGCTACCCATCGGTCAAAAGGGCCATGCTGAAAAAAGTCTCAAAACCAGAAATGCAGGACAGGCCATGGAGAAATGGGAGCCTTGCTACACTGATGGGCGCAATGTAAATTGCCAACAGCCACTCTGGAGAAGTGTACGGTGTGTCCTGAAACATCTAAAAAACACAGCTTAGAGAGCATAGGGCACTTCCACTCATGGGGGTATAAATTGGGAAAATGAAAAATCAGCAAGACACAAGCACCCCAAAGTTTAGGGCTGCTCTGTTGACAAGGACCTCCACTTCATTCCACCTTCAATATCCCAGGAAAGAGAAAAATGGATAAAGAAGTTGTGGTCCTTATATACAATGGAATATCACTCAGCCATGAAATCAATGTCATAAGGCTAGTAGCAGCATGATGAGTGGATTTAGGTTCGACGATTCTAAGTGAAATAAGTCACACAGAAAAGGACACTTCTCATAAGGTATCACTTATAGAGGGAATGTAAAAACCGTTACACTTGAACTGAATTACAAAACAGAACAGAGTCACACATGCAGAAAACACACTATGGCTGCTGAACGGGAAAGGTGAGGTGGGGTGATACATAAAACAAGCGTTTCAAATTAGCTCAGATACCGTTCCATAAACCCAATATGTAATAGACAAGACCTACTCCTTGCTCAGAGAACTGGACTCAACACGCCCTATTCACCGCACAAGAATATATCTGACTAGTAATAATCTTAAAACCTATGTATTGATATCTCTCTGTTAGTGTGTCAAGTGGGTGTAAAGCGGCATAAACACAGCAGTGAAAAGCAGCTAAACCCCAGTATAAAAATAAATTACTTCGAAAAACCCATGAAACAAAGACAGTGAAAGAGAGAGAAATTCTTACACAATGCGTTCAGGGGCTGTGATGCAACCTGGATTGACCATATCTAGACCCACAGCTGGATGAGACATAAGGGTGGACACTCTTGGGGCTGAGAGGTTTGGTGAGGTTGGGTGAGCAAACGCAGACCCTTTAAAGTAATACTGCGTGGTACCCATCGCATGGGTCCCAAATCTCCAGGTTCAAGGACATCTTCCTACATCGAAAACATGCATGAGAAAACAAAAAGATGGTACACCATGTGATGGGGAAAGGTTTCTAAAACGCACCTCATTTCTCTTCTCCTTGTGCCCGGGGTCGCCATTCCAGCCGCTTTACTAACAATCTCCCTACTTGGAGCATCAGCACCTGTAACCTCCTGTTCCGTACAGGTTGCAATTTGTCCTGAGGCTGAACGGGAAGATGGGGAACCAGTGAGAGACTACCTCTTGTTGTTGGGACAGGAACAGGTCACTCTATTTTCCCATCAGGAAGAAGAATTTACCACAGGCTCATCCTCCCCCCCCCCCGGAACCAGAACAGGGCCTGAAGCCATCCTGCGCTTTTGCGGCCAGCTCCCAAAAAAGCGAGTTGTAAAATGGAGCTTCAGGGCACTGCAATTCACAAACCTGCAGAGATATAAATGATAACTCTCGTCCACAAATATATTGAGGGAAGGCAAAGAAGAGGATTTGAAATCAAGGCAGAATTGCAGGAAACAGATTTCAGGAGGTAGATTCGAATCGCCTTTAAAGCACATGAAAAGCGGCAAAACGTTGACAATGATGCCCTTGGCCAAAAAGGGCGTATGCGTTTTTTCCTGAATATATTCAGGAAAAAATGCATACGCCCTTTTTGGCCAACCAAGCAACCTGGAAAGGCAAATCAGGGCAACAAAGAAGACTCGCTACCCATCGGTCAAAAGGGCCATGCTGAAAAAGTCTCAAAACCAGAAATGCAGGACAGGCCATGGAGAAATGGGAGCCTTGCTACACTGATGGGCGGGATGTAAATTGCCAACAGCCACTCTGGAGAAGTGTACGGTGTGTCCTGAAACATCTAAAAAACACAGATTAGAGAGCATAGGGCACTTCCACTCATGGGGGTATAAATTGGGAAAATGAAAAATCAGCAAGAAACAAACACCCCAAAGTTTAGGGCTGCTCTGTTGACAAGGACCTCCACTTCATTCCACCTTCAATATCCCAGGAAAGAGAAAAATGGATAAAGAAGTTGTGGTCCTTATGTACAATGGAATATCACTCAGCCATGAAATCAATGTCATAAGGCTAGTAGCAGCATGATGAGTGGATTTAGGTACGACGATTCTAAGTGAAATAAGTCACACAGAAAAGGACACTTCTCATAAGGTATCACTTATAGAGGGAATGTAAAAACCGTTACACTTGAACTGAATTACAAAACAGAACAGAGTCACACATGCAGAAAACACACTATGGCTGCTGAACGGGAAAGGTGAGGTGGGGTGATACATAAAACAAGCGTTTCAAATTAGCTCAGATACCGTTCCATAAACCCAATATGTAATAGACAAGACCTACTCCTTGCTCAGAGAACTGGACTCAACACGCCCTATTCACCGCACAAGAATATATCTGACTAGTAATAATCTTAAAACCTATGTATTGATATCTCTCTGTTAGTGTGTCAAGTGGGTGTAAAGCGGCATAAACACAGCAGTGAAAAGCAGCTAAACCCCAGTATAAAAATAAATTACTTCGAAAAACCCATGAAACAAAGACAGTGAAAGAGAGAGAAATTCTTACACAATGCGTTCAGGGGCTGTGATGCAACCTGGATTGACCATATCTAGACCCACAGCTGGATGAGACATAAGGGTGGACACTCTTGGGGCTGAGAGGTTTGGTGAGGTTGGGTGAGCAAACGCAGACCCTTTAAAGTAATACTGCGTGGTACCCATCGCATGGGTCCCAAATCTCCAGGTTCAAGGACATCTTCCTACATCGAAAACATGCATGAGAAAACAAAAAGATGGTACACCATGTGATGGGGAAAGGTTTCTAAAACGCACCTCATTTCTCTTCTCCTTGTGCCCGGGGTCGCCATTCCAGCCGCTTTACTAACAATCTCCCTACTTGGAGCATCAGCACCTTTAACCTCCTGTTCCGTACAGGTTGCAATTTGTCCTGAGGCTGAACGGGAAGATGGGGAACCAGTGAGAGACTACCTCTTGTTGTTGGGACAGGAACAGGTCACTCTATTTTCCCATCAGGAAGAAGAATTAACCACAGGCTCATCCTCCCCCCCCCCCCGGAACCAGAACAGGGCCTGAAGCCATCCTGCGCTTTTGCGGCCAGCTCCCAAAAAAGCGAGTTGTAAAATGGAGCTTCAGGGCACTGCAATTCACAAACCTGCAGAGATATAAATGATAACTCTCGTCCACAAATATATTGAGGGAAGGCAAAGAAGAGGATTTGAAATCAAGGCAGAATTGCAGGAAACAGATTTCAGGAGGTAGATTCGAATCGCCTTTAAAGCACATGAAAAGCGGCAAAACGTTGACAATGATGCCCTTGGCCAAAAAGGGCGTATGCGTTTTTTCCTGAATATATTCAGGAAAAAATGCATACGCCCTTTTTGGCCAACCAAGCAACCTGGAAAGGCAAATCAGGGCAACAAAGAAGACTCGCTACCCATCGGTCAAAAGGGCCATGCTGAAAAAGTCTCAAAACCAGAAATGCAGGACAGGCCATGGAGAAATGGGAGCCTTGCTACACTGATGGGCGGGATGTAAATTGCCAACAGCCACTCTGGAGAAGTGTACGGTGTGTCCTGAAACATCTAAAAAACACAGCTTAGAGAGCATAGGGCACTTCCACTCATGGGGGTATAAATTGGGAAAATGAAAAATCAGCAAGAAACAAACACCCCAAAGTTTAGGGCTGCTCTGTTGACAAGGACCTCCACTTCATTCCACCTTCAATATCCCAGGAAAGAGAAAAATGGATAAAGAAGTTGTGGTCCTTATGTACAATGGAATATCACTCAGCTATGAAATCAATGTCATAAGGCTAGTAGCAGCATGATGAGTGGATTTAGGTACGACGATTCTAAGTGAAATAAGTCACACAGAAAAGGACACTTCTCATAAGGTATCACTTATAGAGGGAATGTAAAAAGCGTTACACTTGAACTGAATTACAAAACAGAACAGAGTCACACATGCAGAAAACACACTATGGCTGCTTAACGGGAAAAGTGAGGTGGGGTGATACATAAAACATGGGTTTCAAATTAGCTCAGATACCGTTCCATAAACCCAATATGTAATAAACAAGACCTACTCCTTGCTCAGAGAACTGGACTCAACACGCCCTATTCACCGCACAAGAATATATCTGACTAGTAATAATCTTAAAACCTATGTATTGATATCTCTCTGTTAGTGTGTCAAGTGGGTGTAAAGCGGCATAAACACAGCAGTGAAAAGCAGCTAAACCCCAGTATAAAAATAAATTACTTCGAAAAACCCATGAAACAAAGACAGTGAAAGAGAGTGAAATTCTTACACAATGCGTTCAGGGGCTGTGATGCAACCTATATTGACCATATCTAGACCCACAGCTGGATGAGACATAAGGGTGGACACTCTTGGGGCTGAGAGGTTTGGTGAGGTTGGGTGAGCAAACGCAGACCCTTTAAAGTAATACTGCGTGGTACCCATCGCATGGGTCCCAAATCTCCAGGTTCAAGGACATCTTCCTACATCGAAAACATGCATGAGAAAACAAAAAGATGGTACACCATGTGATGGGGAAAGGTTTCTAAAACGCACCTCATTTCTCTTCTCCTTGTGCCCGGGGTCGCCATTCCAGCCGCTTTACTAACAATCTCCCTACTTGGAGCATCAGCACCTTTAACCTCCTGTTCCGTACAGGTTGCAATTTGTCCTGAGGATGAACGGGTAGACGGGGAACCAGTGAGAGACTAGCTCTTGTTGTTGGCACAGGCACAGGTCACTCTATTTTCCCATCAGGAAGAAGAATTAACCACAGGCTCATCATCCCCCCCGGAACAAGAACAGGGCCTGAAGCCATCCAGCGCTTTTGCGGCCAGCTCCCAAAAAAGCGAGTTGTAAAATGGAGCTTCAGGGCACTGCAATTCACAAACCTGCAGAGTTATAAATGATAACTCTCGTCCACAAATATATTGAGGGAAGGCAAAGAAGAGGATTTGAAATCAAGGCAGAATTGCAGGAAACAGATTTCAGGAGGTAGATTCGAATCGCCTTTAAAGCACATGAAAAGCGGCAAAACGTTGACAATGATGCCTTTGGCCAAAAAGCGCGTATGCGTTTTTTCCTGAATATATTCAGGAAAAAACCCATACGCCCTTTTTGGCCAACCAAGCAACCTGGAAAGGCAAATCAGCGCTACAAAGAAGACTCGCTACCCATCGGTCAAAAGGGCCATGCTGAAAAAAGTCTCAAAACCAGAAATGCAGGACAGGCCATGGAGAAATGGGAGCCTTGCTACACTGATGGGCGGGATGTAAATTGCCAACAGCCACTCTGGAGAAGTGTACGGTGTGTCCTGAAACATCTAAAAAACACAGATTAGAGAGCATAGGGCACTTCCACTCATGGGGGTATAAATTGGGAAAATGAAAAATCAGCAAGACACAAGCACCCCAAAGTTTAAGGCTGCTCTGTTGACAAGGACCTCCACTTCATTCCACCTTCAATATCCCAGGAAAGAGAAAAATGGATAAAGAAGTTGTGGTCCTTATGCACAATGGAATATCACTCAGCCATGAAATCAATGTCATAAGGCTAGTAGGAGCATGATGAGTGGATTTAGGTTCGACGATTCTAAGTGAAATAAGTCACACAGAAAAGGACACTTCTCATAAGGTATCACTTATAGAGGGAATGTAAAAACCGTTACACTTGAACTGAATTACAAAACAGAACAGAGTCACACATGCAGAAAACACACTATGGCTGCTTAACGGGAAAGGTGAGGTGGGGTGATACATAAAACAAGGGTTTCAAATTAGCTCAGATACCGTTCCATAAACCCAATATGTAATAGACAAGACCTACTCCTTGCTCAGAGAACTGGACTCAACACGCCCTATTCACCGCACAAGAATATATCTGACTAGTAATAATCTTAAAACCTATGTATTGATATCTCTCTGTTAGTGTGTCAAGTGGGTGTAAAGCGGCATAAACACAGCAGTGAAAAGCAGGTAAACCCCAGTATAAAAATAAATTACTTCGAAAAACCCATGAAACAAAGACAGTGAAAGAGAGAGAAATTCTTACACAATGCGTTCAGGGGCTGTGATGCAACCTGGATTGACCATATCTAGATCCACAGCTGGATGAGACATAAGGGTGGACACTCTTGGGGCTGAGAGGTTTGGTGAGGTTGGGTGAGCAAATGCAGACCCTTTAAAGTAATACTGCGTGGTACCCATCGCATGGGTCCCAAATCTCCAGGTTCAAGGACATCTTCCTACATCGAAAACATGCATGAGAAAACAAAAAGATGGTACACCATGTGATGGGGAAAGGTTTCTAAAACGCACCTCAATTCTCTTCTCCTTGTGCCCGGGGTCGCCATTCCAGCCGCTTTACTAACAATCTCCCTACTTGGAGCATCAGCACCTTTAACCTCCTGTTCCGTACAGGTTGCAATTTGTCCTGAGGCTGAACGGGAAGATGGGGAACCAGTGAGAGACTACCTCTTGTTGTTGGGACAGGAACAGGTCACTCTATTTTCCCATCAGGAAGAAGAATTAACCACAGGCTCATCCTCCCCCCCCCCCCGGAACCAGAACAGGGCCTGAAGCCATCCTGCGCTTTTGCGGCCAGCTCCCAAAAAAGCGAGTTGTAAAATGGAGCTTCAGGGCACTGCAATTCACAAACCTGCAGAGTTATAAATGATAACTCTCGTCCACAAATATATTGAGGGAAGGCAAAGAAGAGGATTTGAAATCAAGGCAGAATTGCAGGAAACAGATTTCAGGAGGTCGATTCGAATCGCCTTTAAAGCACATGAAAAGCGGCAAAACGTTGACAATGATGCCCTTGGCCAAAAAGGGCGTATGCGTTTTTTCCTGAATATATTCAGGAAAAAATGCATACGCCCTTTTTGGCCAACCAAGCAACCTGGAAAGGCAAATCAGGGCAACAAAGAAGACACGCTACCCATCGGTCAAAAGGGCCATGCTGAAAAAAGTCTCAAAACCAGAAATGCAGGACAGGCCATGGAGAAATGGGAGCCTTGCTACACTGATGGGCGGGATGTAAATTGCCAACAGCCACTTTGGAGAAGTGTACGGTGTGTCCTGAAACATCTAAAAAACACAGCTTAGAGAGCATAGGGCACTTCCACTCATGGGGGTATAAATTGGGAAAATGAAAAATCAGCAAGACACAAGCACCCCAAAGTTTAGGGCTGCTCTGTTGACAAGGACCTCCACTTCATTCCACCTTAAATATCCCAGGAAAGAGAAAAATGGATAAAGAAGTTGTGGTCCTTATGTACAATGGAATATCACTCAGCCATGAAATCAATGTCATAAGGCTAGTAGCAGCATGATGAGTGGATTTAGGTTCGACGATTCTAAGTGAAATAAGTCACACAGAAAAGGACACTTCTCATAAGGTATCACTTATAGAGGGAATGTAAAAACCGTTACACTTGAACTGAATTACAAAACAGAACAGAGTCACACATGCAGAAAACACACTATGGCTACTTAACGGGAAAGGTGAGGTGGGGTGATACATAAAACAAGGGTTTCAAATTAGCTCAGATACCGTTCCATAAACCCAATATGTAATAGACAAGACCTACTCCTTGCTCAGAGAACTGGACTCAACACGCCCTATTCACCGCACAAGAATATATCTGACTAGTAATAATCTTCAAACCTATGTATTGATATCTCTCTGTTAGTGTGTCAAGTGGGTGTAAAGCGGCATAAACACAGCAGTGAAAAGCAGCTAAACCCCATTGTAAAAATAAATTACTTTGAAAAACCAATGAAACAAAGACAGTGAAAGAGAGAGAAATACTTACACAATGCGTTCAGGGGCTGTGATGCAACCTGGATTGACCATATCTAGACCCACAGCTGGATGAGACATAAGGGTGGACACTCTTGGGGCTGAGAGGTTTGTTGAGGTTGGGTGAGCAAACGCAGACCCTTTAAAGTAATACTGCGTGGTACCCATCGCATGGGTCCCAAATCTCCAGGTTCAAGGACATCTTCCTACATCGAAAACATGCATGAGAAAACAAAAAGATGGTACACCATGTGATGGGGAAAGGTTTCTAAAACGCACCTCATTTCTCTTCTCCTTGTGCCCGGGTTGGCCATTCCAGCCGCTTTACTAACAATCTCCCTACTTGGAGCATCAGCACCTTTAACCTCCTGTTCCGTACAGGTTGCAATTTCTCCTGAGGATGAACGGGTAGACGGGGAACCAGTGAGAGACTAGCTCTTGGTGTTGGGACAGGCACAGGTCACTCTATCTTCCCATCAGGAAGAAGAATTAACCACAGGCTCATCCACCCCCCGGGAACCAGAACAGGGCCTGAAGCCATCCTGCGCTGTTGCGGCCAGCTCCCAAAAAAGCGAGTTGTAAAATGGAGCTTCAGGGCACTGCAATTCACAAACCTGCAGAGTTATAAATCATAACTCTCGTCCACAAATATATTGAGGGAAGGCAAAGAAGAGGATTTGAAATCAAGGCAGATTTGCAGGAAACAGATTCCAGGAGGTAGATTCAAATCCCCTTTAAAGCACATGAAAAGCGGCAAAACGTTGACAATGATGCCCTTGGCCAAAAAGGGCGTATGCGTTTTTTCCTGAATATATTCAGGAAAAAACGCATACGCCCTTTTTGGCCAACCAAGCAACCTGGAAAGGCAAATCAGCGCTACAAAGAAGACTCGCTACCCATCGGTCAAAAGGGCCATGCTGAAAAAAGTCTCAAAACCAGATATGCAGGACAGGCCATGGAGAAATGGGAGCCTTGCTACACTGATGGGCGGGATGTAAATTGCCAACAGCCACTCTGGAGAAGTGTACGGTGTGTCCTGAAACATCTAAAAAACACAGCTTAGAGAGCATAGGGCACTTCCACTCATGGGGGTATAAATTGGGAAAATGAAAAATCAGCAAGACACAAGCACCCCAAAGTTTAGGGCTGCTCTGTTGACAAGGACCTCCACTTCATTCCACCTTCAATATCCCAGGAAAGAGAAAAATGGATAAAGAAGTTGTGGTCCTTATATACAATGGAATATCACTGAGCCATGAAATCAATGTCATAAGGCTAGTAGCAGCATGATGAGTGGATTTAGGTTCGACGATTCTAAGTGAAATAAGTCACACAGAAAAGGACACTTCTCATAAGGTATCACTTATAGAGGGAATGTAAAAACCGTTACACTTGAACTGAATTACAAAACAGAACAGAGTCACACATGCAGAAAACACACTATGGCTGCTGAACGGGAAAGGTGAGGTGGGGTGATACATAAAACAAGCGTTTCAAATTAGCTCAGATACCGTTCCATAAACCCAATATGTAATAGACAAGACCTACTCCTTGCTCAGAGAACTGGACTCAACACGCCCTATTCACCGCACAAGAATATATCTGACTAGTAATAATCTTAAAACCTATGTATTGATATCTCTCTGTTAGTGTGTCAAGTGGGTGTAAAGCGGCATAAACACAGCAGTGAAAAGCAGCTAAACCCCAGTATAAAAATAAATTACTTCGAAAAACCCATGAAACAAAGACAGTGAAAGAGAGAGAAATTCTTACACAATGCGTTCAGGGGCTGTGATGCAACCTGGATTGACCATATCTAGACCCACAGCTGGATGAGACATAAGGGTGGACACTCTTGGGGCTGAGAGGTTTGGTGAGGTTGGGTGAGCAAACGCAGACCCTTTAAAGTAATACTGCGTGGTACCCATCGCATGGGTCCCAAATCTCCAGGTTCAAGGACATCTTCCTACATCGAAAACATGCATGAGAAAACAAAAAGATGGTACACCATGTGATGGGGAAAGGTTTCTAAAACGCACCTCATTTCTCTTCTCCTTGTGCCCGGGGTCGCCATTCCAGCCGCTTTACTAACAATCTCCCTACTTGGAGCATCAGCACCTTTAACCTCCTGTTCCGTACAGGTTGCAATTTGTCCTGAGGCTGAACGGAAAGATGGGGAACCAGTGAGAGACTACCTCTTGTTGTTGGGACAGGAACAGGTCACTCTATTTTCCCATCAGGAAGAAGAATTTACCACAGGCTCATCCTCCCCCCCCCCCCGAACCAGAACAGGGCCTGAAGCCATCCTGCGCTTTTGCGGCCAGCTCCCAAAAAAGCGAGTTGTAAAATGGAGCTTCAGGGCACTGCAATTCACAAACCTGCAGAGATATAAATGATAACTCTCGTCCACAAATATATTGAGGGAAGGCAAAGAAGAGGATTTGAAATCAAGGCAGAATTGCAGGAAACAGATTTCAGGAGGTAGATTCGAATCGCCTTTAAAGCACATGAAAAGCGGCAAAACGTTGACAATGATGCCCTTGGCCAAAAAGGGCGTATGCGTTTTTTCCTGAATATATTCAGGAAAAAATGCATACGCCCTTTTTGGCCAACCAAGCAACCTGGAAAGGCAAATCAGGGCAACAAAGAAGACTCGCTACCCATCGGTCAAAAGGGCCATGCTGAAAAAGTCTCAAAACCAGAAATGCAGGACAGGCCATGGAGAAATGGGAGCCTTGCTACACTGATGGGCGGGATGTAAATTGCCAACAGCCACTCTGGAGAAGTGTACGGTGTGTCCTGAAACATCTAAAAAACACAGATTAGAGAGCATAGGGCACTTCCACTCATGGGGGTATAAATTGGGAAAATGAAAAATCAGCAAGAAACAAACACCCCAAAGTTTAGGGCTGCTCTGTTGACAAGGACCTCCACTTCATTCCACCTTCAATATCCCAGGAAAGAGAAAAATGGATAAAGAAGTTGTGGTCCTTATGTACAATGGAATATCACTCAGCCATGAAATCAATGTCATAAGGCTAGTAGCAGCATGATGAGTGGATTTAGGTACGACGATTCTAAGTGAAATAAGTCACACAGAAAAGGACACTTCTCATAAGGTATCACTTATAGAGGGAATGTAAAAAGCGTTACACTTGAACTGAATTACAAAACAGAACAGAGTCACACATGCAGAAAACACACTATGGCTGCTTAACGGGAAAAGTGAGGTGGGGTGATACATAAAACAAGGGTTTCAAATTAGCTCAGATACCGTTCCATAAACCCAATATGTAATAAACAAGACCTACTCCTTGCTCAGAGAACTGGACTCAACACGCCCTATTCACCGCACAAGAATATATCTGACTAGTAATAATCTTAAAACCTATGTATTGATATCTCTCTGTTAGTGTGTCAAGTGGGTGTAAAGCGGCATAAACATAGCAGTGAAAAGCAGCTAAACCCCAGTATAAAAATAAATTACTTCGAAAAACCCATGAAACAAAGACAGTGAAAGAGAGTGAAATTCTTACACAATGCGTTCAGGGGCTGTGATGCAACCTATATTGACCATATCTAGACCCACAGCTGGATGAGACATAAGGGTGGACACTCTTGGGGCTGAGAGGTTTGGTGAGGTTGGGTGAGCAAACGCAGACCCTTTAAAGTAATACTGCGTGGTACCCATCGCATGGGTCCCAAATCTCCAGGTTCAAGGACATCTTCCTACATCGAAAACATGCATGAGAAAACAAAAAGATGGTACACCATGTGATGGGGAAAGGTTTCTAAAACGCACCTCATTTCTCTTCTCCTTGTGCCCGGGGTCGCCATTCCAGCCGCTTTACTAACAATCTCCCTACTTGGAGCATCAGCACCTTTAACCTCCTGTTCCGTACAGGTTGCAATTTGTCCTGAGGATGAACGGGTAGACGGGGAACCAGTGAGAGACTAGCTCTTGTTGTTGGCACAGGCACAGGTCACTCTATTTTCCCATCAGGAAGAAGAATTAACCACAGGCTCATCATCCCCCCCGGAACCAGAACAGGGCCTGAAGCCATCCTGCGCTTTTGCGGCCAGCTCCCAAAAAAGCGAGTTGTAAAATGGAGCTTCAGGGCACTGCAATTCACAAACCTGCAGAGTTATAAATGATAACTCTCGTCCACAAATATATTGAGGGAAGGCAAAGAAGAGGATTTGAAATCAAGGCAGAATTGCAGGAAACAGATTTCAGGAGGTAGATTCGAATCGCCTTTAAAGCACATGAAAAGCGGCAAAACGTTGACAATGATGCCCTTGGCCAAAAAGCGCGTATGCGTTTTTTCCTGAATATATTCAGGAAAAAACCCATACGCCCTTTTTGGCCAACCAAGCAACCTGGAAAGGCAAATCAGCGCTACAAAGAAGACTCGCTACCCATCTGTCAAAAGGGCCATGCTGAAAAAAGTCTCAAAACCAGAAATGCAGGACAGGCCATGGAGAAATGGGAGCCTTGCTACACTGATGGGCGGGATGTAAATTGCCAACAGCCACTCTGGAGAAGTGTACGGTGTGTCCTGAAACATCTAAAAAACACAGATTAGAGAGCATAGGGCACTTCCACTCATGGGGGTATAAATTGGGAAAATGAAAAATCAGCAAGACACAAGCACCCCAAAGTTTAAGGCTGCTCTGTTGACAAGGACCTCCACTTCATTCCACCTTCAATATCCCAGGAAAGAGAAAAATGGATAAAGAAGTTGTGGTCCTTATGCACAATGGAATATCACTCAGCCATGAAATCAATGTCATAAGGCTAGTAGGAGCATGATGAGTGGATTTAGGTTCGACGATTCTAAGTGAAATATGTCACACAGAAAAGGACACTTCTCATAAGGTATCACTTATAGAGGGAATGTAAAAACCGTTACACTTGAACTGAATTACAAAACAGAACAGAGTCACACATGCAGAAAACACACTATGGCTGCTTAACGGGAAAGGTGAGGTGGGGTGATACATAAAACAAGGGTTTCAAATTAGCTCAGATACCGTTCCATAAACCCAATATGTAATAGACAAGACCTACTCCTTGCTCAGAGAACTGGACTCAACACGCCCTATTCACCGCACAAGAATATATCTGACTAGTAATAATCTTAAAACCTATGTATTGATATCTCTCTGTTAGTGTGTCAAGTGGGTGTAAAGCGGCATAAACACAGCAGTGAAAAGCAGGTAAACCCCAGTATAAAAATAAATGACTTTTACAAACCCATGAAACAAAGACAGTGAAAGAGAGAGAAATTCTTACACAATGCGTTCAGGGGCTGTGATGCAACCTAGATTGACCATATCTAGACCCACAGCTGGATGAGACATAAGGGTGGACACTCTTGGGGCTGAGAGGTTTGGTGAGGTTGGGTGAGCAAACGCAGACCCTTTAAAGTAATACTGCGTGGTACCCATCGCATGGGTCCCAAATCTCCAGGTTCAAGGACATCTTCCTACATCGAAAACATGCATGAGAAAACAAAAAGATGGTACACCATGTGATGGGGAAAGGTTTCTAAAACGCACCTCATTTCTCTTCTCCTTGTGCCCGGGGTCGCCATTCCAGCCGCTTTACTAACAATCTCCCTACTTGGAGCATCAGCACCTTTAACCTCCTGTTCCGTACAGGTTGCAATTTGTCCTGAGGCTGAACGGGTAGACGGGGAACCAGTGAGAGACTAGCTCTTGTTGTTGGCACAGGCACAGGTCACTCTATTTTCCCATCAGGAAGAAGAATTAACCACAGGCTCATCATCCCCCCCGGAACCAGAACAGGGCCTGAAGCCATCCTGCGCTTTTGCGGCCAGCTCCCAAAAAAGCGAGTTGTAAAATGGAGCTTCAGGGCACTGCAATTCACAAACCTGCAGAGTTATAAATGATAACTCTCGTCCACAAATATATTGAGGGAAGGCAAAGAAGAGGATTTGAAATCAAGGCAGAATTGCAGGAAACAGATTTCAGCAGGTAGATTCGAATCGCCTTTAAAGCACATGAAAAGCGGCAAAACGTTGACAATGATGCCCTTGGCCAAAAAGCGCGTATGCGTTTTTTCCTGAATATATTCAGGAAAAAACCCATACGCCCTTTTTGGCCAACCAAGCAACCTGGAAAGGCAAATCAGCGCTACAAAGAAGACTCGCTACCCATCTGTCAAAAGGGCCATGCTGAAAAAAGTCTCAAAACCAGCAATGCAGGACAGGCCATGGAGAAATGGGAGCCTTGCTACACTGATGGGCGGGATGTAAATTGCCAACAGCCACTCTGGAGAAGTGTACGGTGTGTCCTGAAACATCTAAAAAACACAGCTTAGAGAGCATAGGGCACTTCCACTCATGGGGGTATAAATTGGGAAAATGAAAAATCAGCAAGACACAAGCACCCCAAAGTTTAGGGCTGCTCTGTTGACAAGGACCTCCACTTCATTCCACCTTCAATATCCCAGGAAAGAGAAAAATGGATAAAGAAGTTGTGGTCCTTATGTACAATGGAATATCACTCAGCCATGAAATCAATGTCATAAGGCTAGTAGCAGCATGATGAGTGGATTTAGGTACGACGATTCTAAGTGAAATAAGTCACACAGAAAAGGACACTTCTCATAAGGTATCACTTATAGAGGGAATGTAAAAAGCGTTACACTTGAACTGAATTACAAAACAGAACAGAGTCACACATGCAGAAAACACACTATGGCTGCTTAACGGGAAAGGTGAGGTGGGGTGATACATAAAACAAGGGTTTCAAATTAGCTCAGATACCGTTCCATAAACCCAATATGTAATAGACAAGACCTACTCCTTGCTCAGAGAACTGGACTCAACACGCCCTATTCACCGCACAAGAATATATCTGACTAGTAATAATCTTAAAACCTATGTATTGATATCTCTCTGTTAGTGTGTCAAGTGGGTGTAAAGCGGCATAAACACAGCAGTGAAAAGCAGCTAAACCCCAGTATAAAAATAAATTACTTCGAAAAACCCATGAAACAAAGACAGTGAAAGAGAGAGAAATACTTACACAATGCGTTCAGGGGCTCTGATGCAACCTGGATTGACCATATCTAGACCCACAGCTGGACGAGACATAAGGGTGGACACTCTTGGGGCTGAGAGGTTTGGTGAGGTTGGGTGAGCAAACGCAGACCCTTTAAAGTAATACTGCGTGGTACCCATCGCATGGGTCCCAAATCTCCAGGTTCAAGGACATCTTCCTACATCGAAAACATGCATGAGAAAACAAAAAGATGGTACACCATGTGATGGGGAAAGGTTTCTAAAACGCACCTCATTTCTCTTCTCCTTGTGCCCGGGGTCGCCATTCCAGCCGCTTTACTAACAATCTCCCTACTTGGAGCATCAGCACCTTTAACCTCCTGTTCCGTACAGGTTGCAATTTGTCCTGAGGATGAACGGGTAGACGGGGAACCAGTGAGAGACTAGCTCTTGTTGTTGGCACAGGCATAGGTCACTCTATTTTCCCATCAGGAAGAAGAATTAACCACAGGCTCATCATCCCCCCCGGAACCAGAACAGGGCCTGAAGCCATCCTGCGCTTTTGCAGCCAGCTCCCAAAAAAGCGAGTTGTAAAATGGAGCTTCAGGGCACTGCAATTCACAAACCTGCAGAGTTATAAATCATAACTCTCGTCCACAAATATATTGAGGGAAGGCAAAGAAGAGGATTTGAAATCAAGGCAGAATTGCAGGAAACAGATTTCAGGAGGTAGATTCGAATCGCCTTTAAAGCACATGAAAAGCGGCAAAACGTTGACAATGATGCCCTTGGCCAAAAAGGGCGTATGCGTTTTTTCCTGAATATATTCAGGAAAAAACCCATACGCCCTTTTTGGCCAACCAAGCAACCTGGAAAGGCAAATCAGGGCTACAAAGAAGACTCGCTACCCATCGGTCAAAAGGGCCATGCTGAAAAAAGTCTCAAAACCAGAAATGCAGGACAGGCCATGGAGAAATGGGAGCCTTGCTACACTGATGGGCGCAATGTAAATTGCCAACAGCCACTCTGGAGAAGTGTACGGTGTGTCTTGAAACATCTAAAAAACACAGCTTAGAGAGCATAGGGCACTTCCACTCATGGGGGTATAAATTGGGAAAATGAAAAATCAGCAAGACACAAGCACCCCAAAGTTTAGGGCTGCTCTGTTGACAAGGACCTCCACTTCATTCCACCTTCAATATCCCAGGAAAGAGAAAAATGGATAAAGAAGTTGTGGTCCTTATGTACAATGGAATATCACTCAGCCATGAAATCAATGTCATAAGGCTAGTAGCAGCATGAGGAGTGGATTTAGGTACGACGATTCTAAGTGAAATAAGTCACACAGAAAAGACACTTCTCATAAGGTATCACTTATAGAGGGAATGTAAAAACCGTTACACTTGAACTGAATTACAAAACAGAACAGAGTCACACATGCAGAAAACACACTATGGCTGCTTAAAGGGAAAGGTGAGGTGGGGTGATACATAAAACAAGGGTTTCAAATTAGCTCAGATACCGTTCCATAAACCCAATATGTAATAGACAAGACCTACTCCTTGCTCAGAGAACTGGACTCAACACGCCCTATTCACCACACAAGAATATATCTGACTAGTAATAATCTTAAAACCTATGTATTGATATCTCTCTGTTAGTGTGTCAAGTGGGTGTAAAGCGGCATAAACACAGCAGTGAAAAGCAGGTAAACCCCAGTATAAAAATAAATTACTTCGAAAAACCCATGAAACAAAGACAGTGAAAGAGAGAGAAATTCTTACACAATGCGTTCAGGGGCTGTGATGCAACCTGGATTGACCATATCTAGACCCACAGCTGGATGAGACATAAGGGTGGACACTCTTGGGGCTGAGAGGTTTGGTGAGGTTGGGTGAGCAAATGCAGACCCTTTAAAGTAATACTGCGTGGTACCCATCGCATGGGTCCCAAATCTCCAGGTTCAAGGACATCTTCCTACATCGAAAACATGCATGAGAAAACAAAAAGATGGTACACCATGTGATGGGGAAAGGTTTCTAAAACGCACCTCAATTCTCTTCTCCTTGTGCCCGGGGTCGCCATTCCAGCCGCTTTACTAACAATCTCCCTACTTGGAGCATCAGCACCTTTAACCTCCTGTTCCGTACAGGTTGCAATTTGTCCTGAGGCTGAACGGGAAGATGGGGAACCAGTGAGAGACTACCTCTTGTTGTTGGGACAGGAACAGGTCACTCTATTTTCCCATCAGGAAGAAGAATTAACCACAGGCTCATCCTCCCCCCCCCCGGAACCAGAATAGGGCCTGAAGCCATCTTGCACTTTTGCGGCCAGCTCTCAAAAAAGCGAGTTGTAAAGTGGAGCTTCAGGACACTGCAATTCACAAACCTGCAGAGTTATAAATGATAACTCTCGTCCACAAATATATTGAGGGAAGGCAAAGAAGAGGATGTGAAATCAAGGCAGAATTGCAGGAAACAGATTTCAGGAGGTAGATTCGAATCGCCTTTAAAGCACATGAAAAGCGGCAAAACGTTGACAATGATGCCCTTGGCCAAAAAGGGCGTATGCGTTTTTTCCTGAATATATTCAGGAAAAAATGCATACGCCCTTTTTGGCCAACCAAGCAACCTGGAAAGGCAAATCAGGGCAACAAAGAAGACTCGCTACCCATCGGTCAAAAGGGCCATGCTGAAAAAAGTCTCAAAACCAGCAATGCAGGACAGGCCATGGAGAAATGGGAGCCTTGCTACACTGATGGGCGGGATGTAAATTGCCAACAGCCACTCTGGAGAAGTGTACGGTGTGTCCTGAAACATCTAAAAAACACAGCTTAGAGAGCATAGGGCACTTCCACTCATGGGGGTATAAATTGGGAAAATGAAAAATCAGCAAGACACAAACACCCCAAAGTTTAGGGCTGCTCTGTTGACAAGGACCTCCACTTCATTCCACCTTCAATATCCCAGGAAAGAGAAAAATGGATAAAGAAGTTGTGGTCCTTATGTACAATGGAATATCACTCAGCCATGAAATCAATGTCATAAGGCTAGTAGCAGCATGATGAGTGGATTTAGGTACGACGATTCTAAGTGAAATAAGTCACACAGAAAAGGACACTTCTCATAAGGTATCACTTATAGAGGGAATGTAAAAAGCATTACACTTGAACTGAATTACAAAACAGAACAGAGTCACACATGCAGAAAACACACTATGGCTGCTTAACGGGAAAGGGGAGGTGGGGTGATACATAAAACAAGGGTTTCAAATTAGCTCAGATACCGTTCCATAAACCCAATATGTAATAGACAAGACCTACTCCTTGCTCAGAGAACTGGACTCAACAGGCCCTATTCCCTGCACAAGAATATATCTGACTAGTAATAATCTTAAAACCTATGTATTGATATCTCTCTGTTAGTGTGTCAAGTGGGTGTAAAGCGGCATAAACACAGCAGGGAAAAGCAGCTAAACCCCAGTATAAAAATAAATTACTTCGAAAAACCCATGAAACAAAGACAGTGAAAGAGAGTGAAATTCTTACACAATGCGTTCAGGGGCTGTGATGCAACCTAGATTGACCATATCTAGACCCACAGCTGGATGAGACATAAGGGTGGACACTCTTGGGGCTGAGAGGTTTGGTGAGGTTGGGTGAGCAAACGCAGACCCTTTAAAGTAATACTGCGTGGTACCCATCGCATGGGTCCCAAATCTCCAGGTTCAAGGACATCTTCCTACATCGAAAACATGCATGAGAAAACAAAAAGATGGTACACCATGTGATGGGGAAAGGTTTCTAAAACGCACCTCATTTCTCTTCTCCTTGTGCCCGGGGTCGCCATTCCAGCCGCTTTACTAACAATCTCCCTACTTGGAGCATCAGCACCTTTAACCTCCTGTTCCGTACAGGTTGCAATTTGTCCTGAGGATGAACGGGTAGACGGGGAACCAGTGAGAGACTAGCTCTTGTTGTTGGCACAGGCACAGGTCACTCTATTTTCCCATCAGGAAGAAGAATTAACCACAGGCTCATCATCCCCCCCGGAACCAGAACAGGGCCTGAAGCCATCCTGCGCTTTTGCGGCCAGCTCCCAAAAAAGCGAGTTGTAAAATGGAGCTTCAGGGCACTGCAATTCACAAACCTGCAGAGTTATAAATGATAACACTCGTCCACAAATATATTGAGGGAAGGCAAAGAAGAGGATTTGAAATCAAGGCAGAATTGCAGGAAACAGATTTCAGGAGGTAGATTCGAATCGCCTTTAAAGCACATGAAAAGCGGCAAAACGTTGACAATGATGCCCTTGGCCAAAAAGCGCGTATGCGTTTTTTCCTGAATATATTCAGGAAAAAACCCATACGCCCTTTTTGGCCAACCAAGCAACCTGGAAAGGCAAATCAGCGCTACAAAGAAGACTCGCTACCCATCTGTCAAAAGGGCCATGCTGAAAAAAGTCTCAAAACCAGAAATGCAGGACAGGCCATGGAGAAATGGGAGCCTTGCTACACTGATGGGCGGGATGTAAATTGCCAACAGCCACTCTGGAGAAGTGTACGGTGTGTCCTGAAACATCTAAAAAACACAGCTTAGAGAGCATAGGGCACTTCCACTCATGGGGGTATAAATTGGGAAAATGAAAAATCAGCAAGACACAAGCACCCCAAAGTTTAGGGCTGCTCTGTTGACAAGGACCTCCACTTCATTCCACCATCAATATCCCAGGAAAGAGAAAAATGGATAAAGAAGTTGTGGTCCTTATGTACAATGGAATATCACTCAGCCATGAAATCGATGTCATAAGGCTAGTAGCAGCATGAGAGTGGATTTAGGTACGACGATTCTAAGTGAAATAAGTCACACAGAAAAGGACACTTCTCATAAGGTATCACTTATAGAGGGAATGTAAAAACTGTTACACTTGAACTGAATTACAAAACAGAACAGAGTCACACATACAGAAAACGCACTATGGCTGCTTAACGGGAAAGGGGAGGTGGGGTGATACATAAAACAAGCGTTTCAAATTAGCTCAGATACCGTTCCATAAACCCAATATGTAATAGAGAAGACCTACTCCTTGCTCAGAGAACTGGACTCAACACGCCCTATTCACCGCACAAGAATATATCTGACTAGTAATAATCTTAAAACCTATGTATTGATATCTCTCTGTTAGTGTGTCAAGTGGGTGTAAAGCGGCATAAACACAGCAGTGAAAAGCAGCTAAACCCCAGTATAAAAATAAATTACTTCGAAAAACCCATGAAACAAAGACAGTGAAAGAGAGAGAAATACTTACACAATGCGTTCAGGGGCTGTGATGCAACCTGGATTGACCATATCTAGACCCACAGCTGGATGAGACATAAGGGTGGACACTCTTGGGGCTGAGAGGTTTGGTGAGGTTGGGTGAGCAAACGCAGACCCTTTAAAGTAATACTGCGTGGTACCCATCGCATGGGTCCCAAATCTCCAGGTTCAAGGACATCTTCCTACATCGAAAACATGCATGAGAAAACAAAAAGATGGTACACCATGTGATGGGGAAAGGTTTCTAAAACGCACCTCATTTCTCTTCTCCTTGTGCCCGGGGTCGCCATTCCAGCTGCTTTACTAACAATCTCCCTACTTGGAGCATCAGCACCTTTAACCTCCTGTTCCGTACAGGTTGCAATTTGTCCTGAGGCTGAACGGGAAGATGGGGAACCAGTGAGAGACTACCTCTTGTTGTTGGGACAGGAACAGGTCACTCTATTTTCCCATCAGGAAGAAGAATTTACCACAGGCTCATCCTCCCCCCCCCCCGGAACCAGAATAGGGCCTGAAGCCATCCTGCGCCTTTGCGGCCAGCTCCCAAAAAAGCGAGTTGTAAAATGGAGCTTCAGGGCACTGCAATTCACAAACCTGCAGAGATATAAATGATAACTCTCGTCCACAAATATATTGAGGGAAGGCAAAGAAGAGGATTTGAAATCAAGGCAGAATTGCAGGAAACAGATTTCAGGAGGTAGATTCGAATCGCCTTTAAAGCACATGAAAAGCGGCAAAACGTTGACAATGATGCCCTTGGCCAAAAAGGGCGTATGCGTTTTTTCCTGAATATATTCAGGAAAAAATGCATACGCCCTTTTTGGCCAACCAAGCAACCTGGAAAGGCAAATCAGGGCAACAAAGAAGACTCGCTACCCATCGGTCAAAAGGGCCATGCTGAAAAAAGTCTCAAAACCAGAAATGCAGGACAGGCCATGGAGAAATGGGAGCCTTGCTACACTGATGGGCGGGATGTAAATTGCCAACAGCCACTCTGGAGAAGTGTACGGTGTGTCCTGAAACATCTAAAAAACACAGCTTAGAGAGCATAGGGCACTTCCACTCATGGGGGTATAAATTGGGAAAATGAAAAATCAGCAAGAAACAAACACCCCAAAGTTTAGGGCTGCTCTGTTGACAAGGACCTCCACTTCATTCCACCTTCAATATCCCAGGAAAGAGAAAAATGGATAAAGAAGTTGTGGTCCTTATGTACAATGGAATATCACTCAGCCATGAAATCAATGTCATAAGGCTAGTAGCAGCATGATGAGTGGATTTAGGTACGACGATTCTAAGTGAAATAAGTCACACAGAAAAGGACACTTCTCATAAGGTATCACTTATAGAGGGAATGTAAAAAGCGTTACACTTGAACTGAATTACAAAACAGAACAGAGTCACACATGCAGAAAACACACTATGGCTGCTTAACGGGAAAGGTGAGGTGGGGTGATACATAAAACAAGGGTTTCAAATTAGCTCAGATACCGTTCCATAAACCCAATATGTAATAGACAAGACCTACTCCTTGCTCAGAGAACTGGACTCAACAGGCCCTATTCCCTGCACAAGAATATATCTGACTAGTAATAATCTAAAAACCTATGTATTGATATCTCTCTGTTAGTGTGTCAAGTGGGTGTAAAGCGGCATAAACACAGCAGGGAAAAGCAGCTAAACCCCAGTATAAAAATAAATTACTTCGAAAAACCCATGAAACAAAGACAGTGAAAGAGAGTGAAATTCTTACACAATGCGTTCAGGGGCTGTGATGCAACCTAGATTGACCATATCTAGACCCACAGCTGGATGAGACATAAGGGTGGACACTCTTGGGGCTGAGAGGTTTGGTGAGGTTGGGTGAGCAAACGCAGACCCTTTAAAGTAATACTGCGTGGTACCCATCGCATGGGTCCCAAATCTCCAGGTTCAAGGACATCTTCCTACATCGAAAACATGCATGAGAAAACAAAAAGATGGTACACCATGTGATGGGGAAAGGTTTCTAAAACGCACCTCATTTCTCTTCTCCTTGTGCCCGGGGTCGCCATTCCAGCCGCTTTACTAACAATCTCCCTACTTGGAGCATCAGCACCTTTAACCTCCTGTTCCGTACAGGTTGCAATTTGTCCTGAGGATGAACGGGTAGACGGGGAACCAGTGAGAGACTAGCTCTTGTTGTTGGCACAGGCACAGGTCACTCTATTTTCCCATCAGGAAGAAGAATTAACCACAGGCTCATCATCCCACCCGGAACCAGAACAGGGCCTGAAGCCATCCAGCGCATTTGCGGCCAGCTCCCAAAAAAGCGAGTTGTAAAATGGAGCTTCAGGGCACTGCAATTCACAAACCTGCAGAGTTATAAATGATAACACTCGTCCACAAATATATTGAGGGAAGGCAAAGAAGAGGATTTGAAATCAAGGCAGAATTGCAGGAAACAGATTTCAGGAGGTAGATTCGAATCGCCTTTAAAGCACATGAAAAGCGGCAAAACGTTGACAATGATGCCCTTGGCCAAAAAGGGCGTATGCGTTTTTTCCTGAATATATTCAGGAAAAAATGCATACGCCCTTTTTGGCCAACCAAGCAACCTGGAAAGGCAAATCAGGGCTACAAAGAAGACTCGCTACCCATCGGTCAAAAGGGCCATGCTGAAAAAAGTCTCAAACCAGAAATGCAGGACAGGCCATGGAGAAATGGGAGCCTTGCTACACTGATGGGCGCGATGTAAATTGCCAACAGCCACTCTGGAGGAGTGTACGGTGTGTCCTGAAACATCTAAAAAACACAGCTTAGAGAGCATAGGGCACTTCCACTCATGGGGGTATAAATTGGGAAAATGAAAAATCAGCAAGACACAAACACCCCAAAGTTTAGGGCTGCTCTGTTGACAAGGACCTCCACTTCATTCCACCTTCAATATCCCAGGAAAGAGAAAAATGGATAAAGAAGTTGTGGTCCTTATGTACAATGGAATATCACTCAGCCATGAAATCAATGTCATAAGGCTAGTAGCAGCATGATGAGTGGATTTAGGTACGACGATTCTAAGTGAAATAAGTCACACAGAAAAGGACACTTCTCATAAGGTATCACTTATAGAGGGAATGTTAAAAGCGTTACACTTGAACTGAATTACAAAACAGAACAGAGTCACACATGCAGAAAACACACTATGGCTGCTTAACGGGAAAGGTGAGGTGGGGTGATACATAAAACACGGGTTTCAAATTAGCTCAGATACCGTTCCATAAACCCAATATGTAATAGACAAGACCTACTCCTTGCTCAGAGAACTGGACTCAACCGGCCCTATTCACTGCACAAGAATATATCTGACTAGTAATAATCTTAAAACCTATGTATTGATATCTCTCTGTTAGTGTGTCAAGTGGGTGTAAAGCAGCATAAACACCGCAGTGAAAAGCAGCTAAACCCCATTATAAAAATAAATTACTTCGAAAAACCCATGAAACAAAGACAGTGAAACAGAGAGAAATTCTTACACAATGCGTTCAGGGGATGTGATGCAACCTGGATTGACCATATCTAGACCCACAGCTGGATGAGACATAAGGGTGGACACTCTTGGGGCTGAGAGGTTTGGTGAGGTTGGGTGAGCAAACGCAGACCCTTTAAAGTAATACTGCGTGGTACCCATCGCATGGGTCCCAAATCTCCAGGTTCAAGGACATCTTCCTACATCGAAAACATGCATGAGAAAACAAAAAGATGGTACACCATGTGATGGGGAAAGGTTTCTAAAACGCACCTCATTTCTCTTCTCCTTGTGCCCGGGTTGGCCATTCCAGCCGCTTTACTAACAATCTCCCTACTTGGAGCATCAGCACCTTTAACCTCCTGTTCCGTACAGGTTGCAATTTGTCCTGAGGATGAACGGGTAGACGGGGAACCAGTGAGAGACTAGCTCTTGGTTTTGGGACAGGCACAGGTCACTCTATTTTCCCATCAGGAAGAAGAATTAACCACAGGCTCATCATCCCACCCGGAACCAGAACAGGGCCTGAAGCCATCCAGCGCTTTTGCGGCCAGCTCCCAAAAAAGCGAGTTGTAAAATGGAGCTTCAGGGCACTGCAATTCACAAACCTGCAGAGTTATAAATGATAACTCTCGTCCACAAATATATTGAGGGAAGGCAAAGAAGAGGATTTGAAATCAAGGCAGAATTGCAGGAAACAGATTTCAGGAGGTAGATTTGAATCGCCTTTAAAGCACATGAAAAGCGGCAAAACATTGACAATGATGCCCTTGGCCAAAAAGGGCGTATGCGTTTTTTCCTGAATATATTCAGGAAAAAACGCATACGCCCTTTTTGGCCGACCAAGCAACCTGGAAAGGCAAATCAGCGCTACAAAGAAGACTCGCTACCCATCTGTCAAAAGGGCCATGCTGAAAAAAGTCTCAAAACCAGAAATGCAGGACAGGCCATGGAGAAATGGGAGCCTTGCTACACTGATGGGCGGGATGTAAATTGCCAACAGCCACTTTGGAGAAGTGTACGGTGTGTCCTGAAACATCTAAAAAACACAGCTTAGAGAGCATAGGGCACTTCCACTCATGGGGGTATAAATTGGGAAAATGAAAAATCAGCAAGACACAAGCACCCCAAAGTTTAGGGCTGCTCTGTTGACAAGGACCTCCACTTCATTCCACCTTCAATATCCCTGGAAAGAGAAAAATGGATAAAGAAGTTGTGGTCCTTATGTACAATGGAATATCACTCAGCCATGAAATCAATCTCATAAGGCTAGTAGCAGCATGATGAGTGGATTTAGGTTCGACGATTCTAAGTGAAATAAGTCACACAGAAAAGGACACTTCTCATAAGGTATCACTTATAGAGGGAATGTAAAAACCGTTACACTTGAACTGAATTACAAAACAGAACAGAGTCACACATGCAGAAAACACACTATGGCTGCTTAACGGGAAAGGTGAGGTGGGGTGATACATAAAACAAGCGTTTCAAATTAGCTCAGATACCGTTCCATAAACCCAATATGTAATAGACAAGACCTACTCCTTGCTCAGAGAACTGGACTCAACACGCCCTATTCACCGCACAAGAATATATCTGACTAGTAATAATCTTAAAACCTATGTATTGATATCTCTCTGTTAGTGTGTCAAGTGGGTGTAAAGCGGCATAAACACAGCAGTGAAAAGCAGCTAAATCCCAGTATAAAAATAAATTACTTCGAAAAACCCATGAAACAAAGACAGTGAAAGAGAGAGAAATTCTTACACAATGCGTTCAGGGGCTGTGATGCAACCTAGATTGACCATATCTAGACCCACAGCTGGATGAGACATAAGGGTGGACACTCTTGGGGCTGAGAGGTTTGGTGAGGTTGGGTGAGCAAACGCAGACCCTTTAAAGTAATACTGCGTGGTACCCATCGCATGGGTCCCAAATCTCCAGGTTCAAGGACATCTTCCTACATCGAAAACATGCATGAGAAAACAAAAAGATGGTACACCATGTGATGGGGAAAGGTTTCTAAAACGCACCTCATTTCTCTTCTCCTTGTGCCCGGGGTCGCCATTCCAGCCGCTTTACTAACAATCTCCCTACTTGGAGCATCAGCACCTTTAACCTCCTGTTCCGTACAGGTTGCAATTTGTCCTGAGGCTGAACGGGAAGATGGGGAACCAGTGAGAGACTACCTCTTGTTGTTGGGACAGGAACAGGACACTCTATTTTCCCATCAGGAAGAAGAATTAACCACAGGCTCATCCTCCCCCCCCCCCCCGGAACCAGAACATGGCCTGAAGCCATCCTGCGCTTTTGCGGCCAGCTCCCAAAAAAGCGAGTTGTAAAATGGAGCTTCAGGGCACTGCAATTCACAAACCTGCAGAGTTATAAATGATAACTCTCGTCCACAAATATATTGAGGGAAGGCAAAGAAGAGGATGTGAAATCAAGGCAGAATTGCAGGAAACAGATTTCAGGAGGTAGATTCGAATCGCCTTTAAAGCACATGAAAAGCGGCAAAACGTTGACAATGATGCCCTTGGCCAAAAAGGGCGTATGCGTTTTTTCCTGAATATATTCAGGAAAAAATGCATACGCCCTTTTTGGCCAAGCAAGCAACCAGGAAAAGCAAATCAGGGCAACAAAGAAGACTCGCTACCCATCGGTCAAAAGGGCCATGCTGAAAAAAGTCTCAAAACCAGAAATGCAGGACAGGCCATGGAGAAATGGGAGCCTTGCTACACTGATGGGCGGGATGTAAATTGCCAACAGCCACTTTGGAGAAGTGTACGGTGTGTCCTGAAACATCTAAAAAACACAGCTTAGAGAGCATAGGGCACTTCCACTCATGGGGGTATAAATTGGGAAAATGAAAAATCAGCAAGACACAAACACCCCAAAGTTTAGGGCTGCTCTGTTGACAAGGACCTCCACTTCATTCCACCTTCAATATCCCAGGAAAGAGAAAAATGGATAAAGAAGTTGTGGTCCTTATGTACAATGGAATATCACTCAGCCATGAAATCAATGTCATAAGGCTAGTAGCAGCATGATGAGTGGATTTAGGTTCGACGATTCTAAGTGAAATAAGTCACACAGAAAAGGACACTTCTCATAAGGTATCACTTACAGAGGGAATGTAAAAACTGTTACACTTGAACTGAATTACAAAACAGAACAGAGTCACACATGCAGAAAACACACTATGGCTACTTAACGGGAAAGGTGAGGTGGGGTGATACATAAAACAAGGGTTTCAAATTAGCTCAGATACCGTTCCATAAACCCAATATGTAATAGACAAGACCTACTCCTTGCTCAGAGAACTGGACTCAACACGCCCTATTCACCGCACAAGAATATATCTGACTAGTAATAATCTTAAAACCTATGTATTGATGTCTCTCTGTTAGTGTGTCAAGTGGGTGTAAAGTGGCATAAACACAGCAGTGAAAAGCAGCTAAACCCCAGTATAAAAATAAATTACTTCGAAAAACCCATGAAACAAAGACAGTGAAAGAGAGTGAAATTCTTACACAATGCGTTCAGGGGCTGTGATGCAACCTAGATTGACCATATCTAGACCCACAGCTGGATGAGACATAAGGGTGGACACTCTTGGGGCTGAGAGGTTTGGTGAGGTTGGGTGAGCAAACGCAGACCCTTTAAAGTAATACTGCGTGGTACCCATCGCATGGGTCCCAAATCTCCAGGTTCAAGGACATCTTCCTACATCGAAAACATGCATGAGAAAACAAAAAGATGGTACACCATGTGATGGGGAAAGGTTTCTAAAACGCACCTCATTTCTCTTCTCCTTGTGCCCGGGGTCGCCATTCCAGCCGCTTTACTAACAATCTCCCTACTTGGAGCATCAGCACCTTTAACCTCCTGTTCCGTACAGGTTGCAATTTGTCCTGAGGATGAACGGGTAGACGGGGAACCAGTGAGAGACTAGCTCTTGTTGTTGGCACAGGCACAGGTCACTCTATTTTCCCATCAGGAAGAAGAATTAACCACAGGCTCATCATCCCACCCGGAACCAGAACAGGGCCTGAAGCCATCCAGCGCATTTGCGGCCAGCTCCCAAAAAAGCGAGTTGTAAAATGGAGCTTCAGGGCACTGCAATTCACAAACCTGCAGAGTTATAAATGATAACACTCGTCCACAAATATATTGAGGGAAGGCAAAGAAGAGGATTTGAAATCAAGGCAGAATTGCAGGAAACAGATTTCAGGAGGTAGATTCGAATCGCCTTTAAAGCACATGAAAAGCGGCAAAACGTTGACAATGATGCCCTTGGCCAAAAAGGGCGTATGCGTTTTTTCCTGAATATATTCAGGAAAAAATGCATACGCCCTTTTTGGCCAACCAAGCAACCTGGAAAGGCAAATCAGGGCTACAAAGAAGACTCGCTACCCATCGGTCAAAAGGGCCATGCTGAAAAAAGTCTCAAACCAGAAATGCAGGACAGGCCATGGAGAAATGGGAGCCTTGCTACACTGATGGGCGCGATGTAAATTGCCAACAGCCACTCTGGAGGAGTGTACGGTGTGTCCTGAAACATCTAAAAAACACAGCTTAGAGAGCATAGGGCACTTCCACTCATGGGGGTATAAATTGGGAAAATGAAAAATCAGCAAGACACAAACACCCCAAAGTTTAGGGCTGCTCTGTTGACAAGGACCTCCACTTCATTCCACCTTCAATATCCCAGGAAAGAGAAAAATGGATAAAGAAGTTGTGGTCCTTATGTACAATGGAATATCACTCAGCCATGAAATCAATGTCATAAGGCTAGTAGCAGCATGATGAGTGGATTTAGGTACGACGATTCTAAGTGAAATAAGTCACACAGAAAAGGACACTTCTCATAAGGTATCACTTATAGAGGGAATGTTAAAAGCGTTACACTTGAACTGAATTACAAAACAGAACAGAGTCACACATGCAGAAAACACACTATGGCTGCTTAACGGGAAAGGTGAGGTGGGGTGATACATAAAACACGGGTTTCAAATTAGCTCAGATACCGTTCCATAAACCCAATATGTAATAGACAAGACCTACTCCTTGCTCAGAGAACTGGACTCAACCGGCCCTATTCACTGCACAAGAATATATCTGACTAGTAATAATCTTAAAACCTATGTATTGATATCTCTCTGTTAGTGTGTCAAGTGGGTGTAAAGCAGCATAAACACCGCAGTGAAAAGCAGCTAAACCCCATTATAAAAATAAATTACTTCGAAAAACCCATGAAACAAAGACAGTGAAACAGAGAGAAATTCTTACACAATGCGTTCAGGGGATGTGATGCAACCTGGATTGACCATATCTAGACCCACAGATGGATGAGACATAAGGGTGGACACTCTTGGGGCTGAGAGGTTTGGTGAGGTTGGGTGGGCAAACGCAGACCCTTTAAAGTAATACTGCGTGGTACCCATCGCATGGGTCCCAAATCTCCAGGTTCAAGGACATCTTCCTACATCGAAAACATGCATGAGAAAACAAAAAGATGGTACACCATGTGATGGGGAAAGGTTTCTAAAACGCACCTCATTTCTCTTCTCCTTGTGCCCGGGGTCGCCATTCCAGCCGCTTTACTAGCAAGCTCCCTACTTGGAGCATCAGCACCTTTAACCTCCTGTTCCGTACAGGTTGCAATTTGTCCTGAGGATGAACGGGTAGACGGGGAACCAGTGAGAGACTAGCTCTTGTTGTTGGCACAGGCACAGGTCACTCTATTTTCCCATCAGGAAGAAGAATTAACCACAGGCTCATCCTCCTCCCCGGAACCAGAACAGGGCCTGAAGCCATCCTGCGCCTTTGCGGCCAGCTCCCAAAAAAGCGAGTTGTAAAATGGAGCTTCAGGGCACTGCAATTCACAAACCTGCAGAGTTATAAATGATAACTCTCGTCCACAAATATATTGAGGGAAGGCAAAGAAGAGGATTTGAAATCAAGGCAGAATTGCAGGAAACAGATTTCAGGAGGTAGATTCGAATCGCCTTTAAAGCACATGAAAAGCGGCAAAACGTTGACAATGATGCCCTTGGCCAAAAAGGGCGTATGCGTTTTTTCCTGAATATATTCAGGAAAAAACCCATACGGCCTTTTTGGCCAACCAAGCAACCTGGAAAGGCAAATCAGGGCTACAAAGAAGACTCGCTACCCATCGGTCAAAAGGGCCATGCTGAAAAAAGTCTCAAAACCAGAAATGCAGGACAGGCCATGGAGAAATGGGAGCCTTGCTACACTGATGGGCGCGATGTAAATTGCCAACAGCCACTCTGGAGAAGTGTACGGTGTGTCTTGAAACATCTAAAAAACACAGCTTAGAGAGCATAGGGCACTTCCACTCATGGGGGTATAAATTGGGAAAATGAAAAATCAGCAAGACACAAACACCCCAAAGTTTAGGGCTGCTCTGTTGACAAGGACCTCCACTTCATTCCACCTTCAATATCCCAGGAAAGAGAAAAATGGATAAAGAAGTTGTGGTCCTTATGTACAATGGAATATCACTCAGCCATGAAATCAATGTCATAAGGCTAGTAGCAGCATGATGAGTGGATTTAGGTACGACGATTCTAAGTGAAATAAGTCACACAGAAAAGGACACTTCTCATAAGGTATCACTTATAGAGGGAATGTAAAAAGCGTTACACTTGAACTGAATTACAAAACAGAACAGAGTCACACATGCAGAAAACACACTATGGCTGCTTAACGGGAAAGGTGAGGTGGGGTGATACATAAAACAAGCGTTTCAAATTAGCTCAGATACCGTTCCATAAACCCAATATGTAATAGACAAGACCTACTCCTTGCTCAGAGAACTGGACTCAACACGCCCTATTCACCGCACAAGAATATATCTGACTAGTAATAATCTTAAAACCTATGTATTGATATCTCTCTGTTAGTGTGTCAAGTGGGTGTAAAGCGGCATAAACACAGCAGTGAAAAGCAGCTAAACCCCAGTATAAAAATAAATTACTTCGAAAAACCCATGAAACAAAGACAGTGAAAGAGAGAGAAATTCTTACACAATGCGTTCAGGGGCTGTGATGCAACCTGGATTGACCATATCTAGACCCACAGCTGGATGAGACATAAGGGTGGACACTCTTGGGGCTGAGAGGTTTGGTGAGGTTGGGTGAGCAAACGCAGACCCTTTAAAGTAATACTGCGTGGTACCCATCGCATGGGTCCCAAATCTCCAGGTTCAAGGACATCTTCATACATCGAAAACATGCATGAGAAAACAAAAAGATGGTACACCATGTGATGGGGAAAGGTTTCTAAAACGCACCTCATTTCTCTTCTCCTTGTGCCCGGGGTCGCCATTCCAGCCGCTTTACTAACAATCTCCCTACTTGGAGCATCAGCACCTTTAACCTACTGTTCCGTACAGGTTGCAATTTGTCCTGAGGCTGAACGGGAAGATGGGGAACCAGTCAGAGACTACCTCTTGTTGTTGGGACAGGAACAGGTCACTCTATTTTCCCATCAGGAAGAAGAATTAACCACAGGCTCATCCTCCACCCCCCCCCCCGGAACCAGAACAGGGCCTGAAGCCATCCTGCGCTTTTGCGGCCAGCTCCCAAAAAAGCGAGTTGTAAAATGGAGCTTCAGGGCACTGCAATTCACAAACCTGCAGAGTTATAAATGATAACTCTCGTCCACAAATATATTGAGGGAAGGCAAAGAAGAGGATTTGAAATCAAGGCAGAATTGCAGGAAACAGATTTCAGGAGGTAGATTCGAATCGCCTTTAAAGCACATGAAAAGCGGCAAAACGTTGACAATGATGCCCTTGGCCAAAAAGGGCGTATGCGTTTTTTCCTGAATATATTCAGGAAAAAACCCATACGCCCTTTTTGGCCAACCAAGCAACCTGGAAAGGCAAATCAGGGCTACAAAGAAGACTCGCTACCCATCGGTCAAAAGGGCCATGCTGAAAAAAGTCTCAAAACCAGAAATGCAGGACAGGCCATGGAGAAATGGGAGCCTTGCTACACTGATGGGCGCAATGTAAATTGCCAACAGCCACTCTGGAGAAGTATACGGTGTGTCTTGAAACATCTAAAAAACACAGCTTAGAGAGCATAGGGCACTTCCACTCATGGGGGTATAAATTGGGAAAATGAAAAATCAGCAAGACACAAGCACCCCAAAGTTTAGGGCTGCTCTGTTGACAAGGACCTCCACTTCATTCCACCTTCAATATCCCAGGAAAGAGAAAAATGGATAAAGAAGTTGTGGTCCTTATGTACAATGGAATATCACTCAGCCATGAAATCAATGTCATAAGGCTAGTAGCAGCATGATGAGTGGATTTAGGTACGACGATTCTAAGTGAAATAAGTCACACAGAAAAGGACACTTCTCATAAGGTATCACTTATAGAGGGAATGTAAAAACCGTTACACTTGAACTGAATTACAAAACAGAACAGAGTCACACATGCAGAAAACACACTATGGCTGCTTAAAGGGAAAGGTGAGGTGGGGTGATACATAAAACAAGGGTTTCAAATTAGCTCAGATACCGTTCCATAAACCCAATATGTAATAGACAAGACCTACTCCTTGCTCAGAGAACTGGACTCAACACGCCCTATTCACCACACAAGAATATATCTGACTAGTAATAATCTTAAAACCTATGTATTGATATCTCTCTGTTAGTGTGTCAAGTGGGTGTAAAGCAGCATAAACACAGCAGTGAAAAGCAGCTAAACCCCATTATAAAAATAAATAACTTTTACAAACCCATGAAACAAAGACAGTGAAAGAGAGAGAAATTCTTACACAATGCGTTCAGGGGCTGTGATGCAACCTGGATTGACCATATCTAGACCCACAGCTGGATGAGACATAAGGGTGGACACTCTTGGGGCTGAGAGGTTTGGTGAGGTTGGGTGAGCAAACGCAGACCCTTTAAAGTAATACTGCGTGGTACCCATCGCATGGGTCCCAAATCTCCAGGTTCAAGGACATCTTCCTACATCGAAAACATGCATGAGAAAACAAAAAGATGGTACACCATGTGATGGGGAAAGGTTTCTAAAACGCACCTCATTTCTCTTCTCCTTGTGCCCGGGTTGGCCATTCCAGCCGCTTTACTAACAATCTCCCTACTTGGAGCATCAGCACCTTTAACCTCCTGTTCCGTACAGGTTGCAATTTGTCCTGAGGATGAACGGGTAGACGGGGAACCAGTGAGAGACTAGCTCTTGGTGTTGGGACAGGCACAGGTCACTCTATCTTCCCATCAGGAAGAAGAATTAACCACAGGCTCATCCACCCCCCGGGAACCAGAACAGGGCCTGAAGCCATCCTGCGCTTTTGCGGCCAGCTCCCAAAAAAGCGAGTTGTAAAATGGAGCTTCAGGGCACTGCAATTCACAAACCTGCAGAGTTATAAATCATAACTCTCGTCCACAAATATATTGAGGGAAGGCAAAGAAGAGGATTTGAAATCAAGGCAGATTTGCAGGAAACAGATTCCAGGAGGTAGATTCAAATCGCCTTTAAAGCACATGAAAAGCGGCAAAACGTTGACAATGATGCCCTTGGCCAAAAAGGGCGTATGCGTTTTTTCCTGAATATATTCAGGAAAAAACGCATACGCCCTTTTTGGCCAACCAAGCAACCTGGAAAGGCAAATCAGCGCTACAAAGAAGACTCGCTACCCATCGGTCAAAAGGGCCATGCTGAAAAAAGTCTCAAAACCAGAAATGCAGGACAGGCCATGGAGAAATGGGAGCCTTGCTACACTGATGGGCGGGATGTAAATTGCCAACAGCCACTCTGGAGAAGTGTACGGTGTGTCCTGAAACATCTAAAAAACACAGCTTAGAGAGCATAGGGCACTTCCACTCATGGGGGTATAAATTGGGAAAATGAAAAATCAGCAAGACACAAGCACCCCAAAGTTTAGGGCTGCTCTGTTGACAAGGACCTCCACTTCATTCCACCTTCAATATCCCAGGAAAGAGAAAAATGGATAAAGAAGTTGTGGTCCTTATGTACAATGGAATATCACTCAGCCATGAAATCGATGTCATAAGGCTAGTAGCAGCATGATGAGTGGATTTAGGTACGACGATTCTAAGTGAAATAAGTCACACAGAAAAGGACACTTCTCATAAGGTATCACTTATAGAGGGAATGTAAAAACTGTTACACTTGAACTGAATTACAAAACAGAACAGAGTCACACATGCAGAAAACACACTATGGCTGCTTATCGGGAAAGGTGAGGTGGGGTGATACATAAAACAAGGGTTTCAAATTAGCTCAGATACCGTTCCATAAACCCAATATGTAATAGACAAGACCTACTCCTTGCTCAGAGAACTGGACTCAACACGCCCTATTCACCGCACAAGAATATATCTGACTAGTAATAATCTTAAAACCTATGTATTGATATCTCTCTGTTAATGTGTCTAGTGGGTGTAAAGCGGCATAAACACAGCAGTGAAAAGCAGCTAACCCCCATTGTAAAAATAAATTACTTTGAAAAACCAATGAAACAAAGACAGTGAAAGAGAGAGAAATACTTACACAATGCGTTCAGGGGCTGTGATGCAACCTGGATTGACCATATCTAGACCCACAGCTGGATGAGACATAAGGGTGGACACTCTTGGGGCTGAGAGGTTTGTTGAGGTTGGGTGAGCAAACGCAGACCCTTTAAAGTAATACTGCGTGGTACCCATCGCATGGGTCCCAAATCTCCAGGTTCAAGGACATCTTCCTACATCGAAAACATGCATGAGAAAACAAAATGATGGTACACCATGTGATGGGGAAAGGTTTCTAAAACGCACCTCATTTCTCTTCTCCTTGTGCCCGGGTTGGCCATTCCAGCCGCTTTACTAACAATCTCCCTACTTGGAGCATCAGCACCTTTAACCTCCTGTTCCGTACAGGTTGCAATTTGTCCTGAGGATGAACGGGTAGACGGGGAACCAGTGAGAGACTAGCTCTTGGTGTTGGGACAGGCACAGGTCACTCTATCTTCCCATCAGGAAGAAGAATTAACCACAGGCTCATCCACCCCTCGGGAACCAGAACAGGGCCTGAAGCCATCCTGCGCTTTTGCGGCCAGCTCCCAAAAAAGCGAGTTGTAAAATGGAGCTTCAGGGCACTGCAATTCACAAACCTGCAGAGTTATAAATCATAACTCTCGTCCACAAATATATTGAGGGAAGGCAAAGAAGAGGATTTGAAATCAAGGCAGATTTGCAGGAAACAGATTCCAGGAGGTAGATTCAAATCGCCTTTAAAGCACATGAAAAGCGGCAAAACGTTGACAATGATGCCCTTGGCCAAAAAGGGCGTATGCGTTTTTTCCTGAATATATTCAGGAAAAAACGCATACGCCATTTTTGGCCAACCAAGCAACCTGGAAAGGCAAATCAGCGCTACAAAGAAGACTCGCTACCCATCGGTCAAAAGGGCCATGCTGAAAAAAGTCTCAAAACCAGAAATGCAGGACAGGCCATGGAGAAATGGGAGCCTTGCTACACTGATGGGCGGGATGTAAATTGCCAACAGCCACTCTGGAGAAGTGTACGGTGTGTCCTGAAACATCTAAAAAACACAGCTTAGAGAGCATAGGGCACTTCCACTCATGGGGGTATAAATTGGGAAAATGAAAAATCAGCAAGACACAAGCACCCCAAAGTTTAGGGCTGCTCTGTTGACAAGGACCTCCACTTCATTCCACCTTCAATATCCCAGGAAAGAGAAAAATGGATAAAGAAGTTGTGGTCCTTATGTACAATGGAATATCACTCAGCCATGAAATCGATGTCATAAGGCTAGTAGCAGCATGATGAGTGGATTTAGGTACGACGATTCTAAGTGAAATAAGTCACACAGAAAAGGACACTTCTCATAAGGTATCACTTATAGAGGGAATGTAAAAACTGTTACACTTGAACTGAATTACAAAACAGAACAGAGTCACACATGCAGAAAACACACTATGGCTGCTTATCGGGAAAGGTGAGGTGGGGTGATACATAAAACAAGGGTTTCAAATTAGCTCAGATACCGTTCCATAAACCCAATATGTAATAGACAAGACCTACTCCTTGCTCAGAGAACTGGACTCAACACGCCCTATTCACCGCACAAGAATATATCTGACTAGTAATAATCTTAAAACCTATGTATTGATATCTCTCTGTTAATGTGTCTAGTGGGTGTAAAGCGGCATAAACACAGCAGTGAAAAGCAGCTAACCCCCATTGTAAAAATAAATTACTTTGAAAAACCAATGAAACAAAGACAGTGAAAGAGAGAGAAATACTTACACAATGCGTTCAGGGGCTGTGATGCAACCTGGATTGACCATATCTAGACCCACAGCTGGATGAGACATAAGGGTGGACACTCTTGGGGCTGAGAGGTTTGTTGAGGTTGGGTGAGCAAACGCAGACCCTTTAAAGTAATACTGCGTGGTACCCATCGCATGGGTCCCAAATCTCCAGGTTCAAGGACATCTTCCTACATCGAAAACATGCATGAGAAAACAAAATGATGGTACACCATGTGATGGGGAAAGGTTTCTAAAACGCACCTCATTTCTCTTCTCCTTGTGCCCGGGTTGGCCATTCCAGCCGCTTTACTAACAATCTCCCTACTTGGAGCATCAGCACCTTTAACCTCCTGTTCCGTACAGGTTGCAATTTGTCCTGAGGATGAACGGGTAGACGGGGAACCAGTGAGAGACTAGCTCTTGGTGTTGGGACAGGCACAGGTCACTCTATCTTCCCATCAGGAAGAAGAATTAACCACAGGCTCATCCACCCCTCGGGAACCAGAACAGGGCCTGAAGCCATCCTGCGCTTTTGCGGCCAGCTCCCAAAAAAGCGAGTTGTAAAATGGAGCTTCAGGGCACTGCAATTCACAAACCTGCAGAGTTATAAATCATAACTCTCGTCCACAAATATATTGAGGGAAGGCAAAGAAGAGGATTTGAAATCAAGGCAGATTTGCAGGAAACAGATTCCAGGAGGTAGATTCAAATCGCCTTTAAAGCACATGAAAAGCGGCAAAACGTTGACAATGATGCCCTTGGCCAAAAAGGGCGTATGCGTTTTTTCCTGAATATATTCAGGAAAAAACGCATACGCCATTTTTGGCCAACCAAGCAACCTGGAAAGGCAAATCAGCGCTACAAAGAAGACTCGCTACCCATCGGTCAAAAGGGCCATGCTGAAAAAAGTCTCAAAACCAGAAATGCAGGACAGGCCATGGAGAAATGGGAGCCTTGCTACACTGATGGGCGGGATGTAAATTGCCAACAGCCACTCTGGAGAAGTGTACGGTGTGTCCTGAAACATCTAAAAAACACAGCTTAGAGAGCATAGGGCACTTCCACTCATGGGGGTATAAATTGGGAAAATGAAAAATCAGCAAGACACAAGCACCCCAAAGTTTAGGGCTGCTCTGTTGACAAGGACCTCCACTTCATTCTACCTTAAATATCCCAGGAAAGAGAAAAATGGATAAAGAAGTTGTGGTCCTTATGTACAATGGAATATCACTCAGCCATGAAATCAATGTCATAAGGCTAGTAGCAGCATGATGAGTGGATTTAGGTTCGACGATTCTAAGTGAAATAAGTCACACAGAAAAGGACACTTCTCATAAGGTATCACTTATAGAGGGAATGTAAAAACCGTTACACTTGAACTGAATTACAAAACAGAACAGAGTCACACATGCAGAAAACACACTATGGCTACTTAACGGGAAAGGTGAGGTGGGGTGATACATAAAAAAAGGGTTTCAAATTAGCTCAGATACCGTTCCATAAACCCAATATGTAATAGACAAGACCTACTCCTTGCTCAGAGAACTGGACTCAACACTCCCTATTCACCGCACAAGAATATATCTGACTAGTAATAATCTTCAAACCTATGTATTGATATCTCTCTGTTAGTGTGTCAAGTGGGTGTAAAGCGGCATAAACACAGCAGTGAAAAGCAGCTAAACCCCATTGTAAAAATAAATTACTTTGAAAAACCAATGAAACAAAGACAGTGAAAGAGAGAGAAATACTTACACAATGCGTTCAGGGGCTGTGATGCAACCTGGATTGACCATATCTAGACCCACAGCTGGATGAGACATAAGGGTGGACACTCTTGGGGCTGAGAGGTTTGTTGAGGTTGGGTGAGCAAACGCAGACCCTTTAAAGTAATACTGCGTGGTACCCATCGCATGGGTCCCAAATCTCCAGGTTCAAGGACATCTTCCTACATCGAAAACATGCATGAGAAAACAAAAAGATGGTACACCATGTGATGGGGAAAGGTTTCTAAAACGCACCTCATTTCTCTTCTCCTTGTGCCCGGGTTGGCCATTCCAGCCGCTTTACTAACAATCTCCCTACTTGGAGCATCAGCACCTTTAACCTCCTGTTCCGTACAGGTTGCAATTTGTCCTGAGGATGAACGGGTAGACGGGGAACCAGTGAGAGACTAGCTCTTGGTGTTGGGACAGGCACAGGTCACTCTATCTTCCCATCAGGAAGAAGAATTAACCACAGGCTCATCCACCCCCCGGGAACCAGAACAGGGCCTGAAGCCATCCTGCGCTTTTGCGGCCAGCTCCCAAAAAAGCGAGTTGTAAAATGGAGCTTCAGGGCACTGCAATTCACAAACCTGCAGAGTTATAAATCATAACTCTCGTCCACAAATATATTGAGGGAAGGCAAAGAAGAGGATTTGAAATCAAGGCAGATTTGCAGGAAACAGATTCCAGGAGGTAGATTCAAATCCCCTTTAAAGCACATGAAAAGCGGCAAAACGTTGACAATGATGCCCTTGGCCAAAAAGGGCGTATGCGTTTTTTCCTGAATATATTCAGGAAAAAACGCATACGCCCTTTTTGGCCAACCAAGCAACCTGGAAAGGCAAATCAGCGCTACAAAGAAGACTCGCTACCCATCGGTCAAAAGGGCCATGCTGAAAAAAGTCTCAAAACCAGATATGCAGGACAGGCCATGGAGAAATGGGAGCCTTGCTACACTGATGGGCGGGATGTAAATTGCCAACAGCCACTTTGGAGAAGTGTACGGTGTGTCCTGAAACATCTAAAAAACACAGCTTAGAGAGCATAGGGCACTTCCACTCATGGGGGTATAAATTGGGAAAATGAAAAATCAGCAAGACACAAGCACCCCAAAGTTTAGGGCTGCTCTGTTGACAAGGACCTCCACTTCATTCCACCTTCAATATCCCAGGAAAGAGAAAAATGGATAAAGAAGTTGTGGTCCTTATATACAATGGAATATCACTCAGCCATGAAATCAATGTCATAAGGCTAGTAGCAGCATGATGAGTGGATTTAGGTTCGACGATTCTAAGTGAAATAAGTCACACAGAAAAGGACACTTCTCATAAGGTATCACTTATAGAGGGAATGTAAAAACCGTTACACTTGAACTGAATTACAAAACAGAACAGAGTCACACATGCAGAAAACACACTATGGCTGCTGAACGGGAAAGGTGAGGTGGGGTGATACATAAAACAAGCGTTTCAAATTAGCTCAGATACCGTTCCATAAACCCAATATGTAATAGACAAGACCTACTCCTTGCTCAGAGAACTGGACTCAACACGCCCTATTCACCGCACAAGAATATATCTGACTAGTAATAATCTTCAAACCTATGTATTGATATCTCTCTGTTAGTGTGTCAAGTGGGTGTAAAGCGGCATAAACACAGCAGTGAAAAGCAGCTAAACCCCAGTATAAAAATAAATTACTTCGAAAAACCCATGAAACAAAGACAGTGAAAGAGAGAGAAATTCTTACACAATGCGTTCAGGGGCTGTGATGCAACCTGGATTGACCATATCTAGACCCACAGCTGGATGAGACATAAGGGTGGACACTCTTGGGGCTGAGAGGTTTGGTGAGGTTGGGTGAGCAAACGCAGACCCTTTAAAGTAATACTGCGTGGTACCCATCGCATGGGTCCCAAATCTCCAGGTTCAAGGACATCTTCCTACATCGAAAACATGCATGAGAAAACAAAAAGATGGTACACCATGTGATGGGGAAAGGTTTCTAAAACGCACCTCATTTCTCTTCTCCTTGTGCCCGGGGTCGCCATTCCAGCCGCTTTACTAACAATCTCCCTACTTGGAGCATCAGCACCTTTAACCTCCTGTTCCGTACAGGTTGCAATTTGTCCTGAGGCTGAACGGGAAGATGGGGAACCAGTGAGAGACTACCTCTTGTTGTTGGGACAGGAACAGGTCACTCTATTTTCCCATCAGGAAGAAGAATTTACCACAGGCTCATCCTCCCCCCCCCCCCGGAACCAGAACAGGGCCTGAAGCCATCCTGCGCTTTTGCGGCCAGCTCCCAAAAAAGCGAGTTGTAAAATGGAGCTTCAGGGCACTGCAATTCACAAACCTGCAGAGATATAAATGATAACTCTCGTCCACAAATATATTGAGGGAAGGCAAAGAAGAGGATTTGAAATCAAGGCAGAATTGCAGGAAACAGATTTCAGGAGGTAGATTCGAATCGCCTTTAAAGCACATGAAAAGCGGCAAAACGTTGACAATGATGCCCTTGGCCAAAAAGGGCGTATGCGTTTTTTCCTGAATATATTCAGGAAAAAATGCATACGCCCTTTTTGGCCAACCAAGCAACCTGGAAAGGCAAATCAGGGCAACAAAGAAGACTCGCTACCCATCGGTCAAAAGGGCCATGCTGAAAAAGTCTCAAAACCAGAAATGCAGGACAGGCCATGGAGAAATGGGAGCCTTGCTACACTGATGGGCGGGATGTAAATTGCCAACAGCCACTCTGGAGAAGTGTACGGTGTGTCCTGAAACATCTAAAAAACACAGCTTAGAGAGCATAGGGCACTTCCACTCATGGGGGTATAAATTGGGAAAATGAAAAATCAGCAAGAAACAAACACCCCAAAGTTTAGGGCTGCTCTGTTGACAAGGACCTCCACTTCATTCCACCTTCAATATCCCAGGAAAGAGAAAAATGGATAAAGAAGTTGTGGTCCTTATGTACAATGGAATATCACTCAGCTATGAAATCAATGTCATAAGGCTAGTAGCAGCATGATGAGTGGATTTAGGTACGACGATTCTAAGTGAAATAAGTCACACAGAAAAGGACACTTCTCATAAGGTATCACTTATAGAGGGAATGTAAAAAGCGTTACACTTGAACTGAATTACAAAACAGAACAGAGTCACACATGCAGAAAACACACTATGGCTGCTTAACGGGAAAAGTGAGGTGGGGTGATACATAAAACAAGGGTTTCAAATTAGCTCAGATACCGTTCCATAAACCCAATATGTAATAAACAAGACCTACTCCTTGCTCAGAGAACTGGACTCAACACGCCCTATTCACCGCACAAGAATATATCTGACTAGTAATAATCTTAAAACCTATGTATTGATATCTCTCTGTTAGTGTGTCAAGTGGGTGTAAAGCGGCATAAACACAGCAGTGAAAAGCAGCTAAACCCCAGTATAAAAATAAATTACTTCGAAAAACCCATGAAACAAAGACAGTGAAAGAGAGTGAAATTCTTACACAATGCGTTCAGGGGCTGTGATGCAACCTATATTGACCGTATCTAGACCCACAGCTGGATGAGACATAAGGGTGGACACTCTTGGGGCTGAGAGGTTTGGTGAGGTTGGGTGAGCAAACGCAGACCCTTTAAAGTAATACTGCGTGGTACCCATCGCATGGGTCCCAAATCTCCAGGTTCAAGGACATCTTCCTACATCGAAAACATGCATGAGAAAACAAAAAGATGGTACACCATGTGATGGGGAAAGGTTTCTAAAACGCACCTCATTTCTCTTCTCCTTGTGCCCGGGGTGGCCATTCCAGCCGCTTTACTAACAATCTCCCTACTTGGAGCATCAGCACCTTTAACCTCCTGTTCCGTACAGGTTGCAATTTGTCCTGAGGATGAACGGGTAGACGGGGAACCAGTGAGAGACTAGCTCTTGTTGTTGGCACAGGCACAGGTCACTCTATTTTCCCATCAGGAAGAAGAATTAACCACAGGCTCATCATCCCCCCCGGAACAAGAACAGGGCCTGAAGCCATCCAGCGCTTTTGCGGCCAGCTCCCAAAAAAGCGAGTTGTAAAATGGAGCTTCAGGGCACTGCAATTCACAAACCTGCAGAGTTATAAATGATAACTCTCGTCCACAAATATATTGAGGGAAGGCAAAGAAGAGGATTTGAAATCAAGGCAGAATTGCAGGAAACAGATTTCAGGAGGTAGATTCGAATCGCCTTTAAAGCACATGAAAAGCGGCAAAACGTTGACAATGATGCCCTTGGCCAAAAAGCGCGTATGCGTTTTTTCCTGAATATATTCAGGAAAAAACCCATACGCCCTTTTTGGCCAACCAAGCAACCTGGAAAGGCAAATCAGCGCTACAAAGAAGACTCGCTACCCATCTGTCAAAAGGGCCATGCTGAAAAAAGTCTCAAAACCAGAAATGCAGGACAGGCCATGGAGAAATGGGAGCCTTGCTACACTGATGGGCGGGATGTAAATTGCCAACAGCCACTCTGGAGAAGTGTACGGTGTGTCCTGAAACATCTAAAAAACACAGATTAGAGAGCATAGGGCACTTCCACTCATGGGGGTATAAATTGGGAAAATGAAAAATCAGCAAGACACAAGCACCCCAAAGTTTAAGGCTGCTCTGTTGACAAGGACCTCCACTTCATTCCACCTTCAATATCCCAGGAAAGAGAAAAATGGATAAAGAAGTTGTGGTCCTTATGCACAATGGAATATCACTCAGCCATGAAATCAATGTCATAAGGCTTGTAGGAGCATGATGAGTGGATTTAGGTTCGACGATTCTAAGTGAAATAAGTCACACAGAAAAGGACACTTCTCATAAGGTATCACTTATAGAGGGAATGTAAAAACCGTTACACTTGAACTGAATTACAAAACAGAACAGAGTCACACATGCAGAAAACACACTATGGCTGCTTAACGGGAAAGGTGAGGTGGGGTGATACATAAAACAAGGGTTTCAAATTAGCTCAGATACCGTTCCATAAACCCAATATGTAATAGACAAGACCTACTCCTTGCTCAGAGAACTGGACTCAACACGCCCTATTCACCGCACAAGAATATATCTGACTAGTAATAATCTTAAAACCTATGTATTGATATCTCTCTGTTAGTGTGTCAAGTGGGTGTAAAGCGGCATAAACACAGCAGTGAAAAGCAGCTAAACCCCAGTATAAAAATAAATTACTTCGAAAAACCCATGAAACCAAGACAGTGAAAGAGAGAGAAATTCTTACACAATGCGTTCAGGGGCTGTGATGCAACCTGGATTGACCATATCTAGACCCACAGCTGGATGAGACATAAGGGTGGACACTCTTGGGGCTGAGAGGTTTGGTGAGGTTGGGTGAGCAAACGCAGACCCTTTAAAGTAATACTGCGTGGTACCCATCGCATGGGTCCCAAATCTCCAGGTTCAAGGACATCTTCCTACATCGAAAACATGCATGAGAAAACAAAAAGATGGTACACCATGTGATGGGGAAAGGTTTCTAAAACGCACCTCAATTCTCTTCTCCTTGTGCCCGGGGTCGCCATTCCAGCCGCTTTACTAACAATCTCCCTACTTGGAGCATCAGCACCTTTAACCTCCTGTTCCGTACAGGTTGCAATTTGTCCTGAGGATGAACGGGTAGACGGGGAACCAGTGAGAGACTAGCTCTTGGTGTTGGGACAGGCACAGGTCACTCTATCTTCCCATCAGGAAGAAGAATTAACCACAGGCTCATCCACCCCCCGGGAACCAGAACAGGGCCTGAAGCCATCCTGCGCTTTTGCGGCCAGCTCCCAAAAAAGCGAGTTGTAAAATGGAGCTTCAGGGCACTGCAATTCACAAACCTGCAGAGTTATAAATCATAACTCTCGTCCACAAATATATTGAGGGAAGGCAAAGAAGAGGATTTGAAATCAAGGCAGATTTGCAGGAAACAGATTCCAGGAGGTAGATTCAAATCCCCTTTAAAGCACATGAAAAGCGGCAAAACGTTGACAATGATGCCCTTGGCCAAAAAGGGCGTATGCGTTTTTTCCTGAATATATTCAGGAAAAAACGCATACGCCCTTTTTGGCCAACCAAGCAACCTGGAAAGGCAAATCAGCGCTACAAAGAAGACTCGCTACCCATCGGTCAAAAGGGCCATGCTGAAAAAAGTCTCAAAACCAGATATGCAGGACAGGCCATGGAGAAATGGGAGCCTTGCTACACTGATGGGCGGGATGTAAATTGCCAACAGCCACTTTGGAGAAGTGTACGGTGTGTCCTGAAACATCTAAAAAACACAGCTTAGAGAGCATAGGGCACTTCCACTCATGGGGGTATAAATTGGGAAAATGAAAAATCAGCAAGACACAAGCACCCCAAAGTTTAGGGCTGCTCTGTTGACAAGGACCTCCACTTCATTCCACCTTCAATATCCCAGGAAAGAGAAAAATGGATAAAGAAGTTGTGGTCCTTATATACAATGGAATATCACTCAGCCATGAAATCAATGTCATAAGGCTAGTAGCAGCATGATGAGTGGATTTAGGTTCGACGATTCTAAGTGAAATAAGTCACACAGAAAAGGACACTTCTCATAAGGTATCACTTATAGAGGGAATGTAAAAACCGTTACACTTGAACTGAATTACAAAACAGAACAGAGTCACACATGCAGAAAACACACTATGGCTGCTGAACGGGAAAGGTGAGGTGGGGTGATACATAAAACAAGCGTTTCAAATTAGCTCAGATACCGTTCCATAAACCCAATATGTAATAGACAAGACCTACTCCTTGCTCAGAGAACTGGACTCAACACGCCCTATTCACCGCACAAGAATATATCTGACTAGTAATAATCTTAAAACCTATGTATTGATATCTCTCTGTTAGTGTGTCAAGTGGGTGTAAAGCGGCATAAACACAGCAGTGAAAAGCAGCTAAACCCCAGTATAAAAATAAATTACTTCGAAAAACCCATGAAACAAAGACAGTGAAAGAGAGAGAAATTCTTACACAATGCGTTCAGGGGCTGTGATGCAACCTGGATTGACCATATCTAGACCCACAGCTGGATGAGACATAAGGGTGGACACTCTTGGGGCTGAGAGGTTTGGTGAGGTTGGGTGAGCAAACGCAGACCCTTTAAAGTAATACTGCGTGGTACCCATCGCATGGGTCCCAAATCTCCAGGTTCAAGGACATCTTCCTACATCGAAAACATGCATGAGAAAACAAAAAGATGGTACACCATGTGCTGGGGAAAGGTTTCTAAAACGCACCTCATTTCTCTTCTCCTTGTGCCCGGGGTCGCCATTCCAGCCGCTTTACTAACAATCTCCCTACTTGGAGCATCAGCACCTTTAACCTCCTGTTCCGTACAGGTTGCAATTTGTCCTGAGGCTGAACGGGAAGATGGGGAACCAGTGAGAGACTACCTCTTGTTGTTGGGACAGGAACAGGTCACTCTATTTTCCCATCAGGAAGAAGAATTTACCACAGGCTCATCCTCCCCCCCCCCCCGGAACCAGAACAGGGCCTGAAGCCATCCTGCGCTTTTGCGGCCAGCTCCCAAAAAAGCGAGTTGTAAAATGGAGCTTCAGGGCACTGCAATTCACAAACCTGCAGAGATATAAATGATAACTCTCGTCCACAAATATATTGAGGGAAGGCAAAGAAGAGGATTTGAAATCAAGGCAGAATTGCAGGAAACAGATTTCAGGAGGTAGATTCGAATCGCCTTTAAAGCACATGAAAAGCGGCAAAACGTTGACAATGATGCCCTTGGCCAAAAAGGGCGTATGCGTTTTTTCCTGAATATATTCAGGAAAAAATGCATACGCCCTTTTTGGCCAACCAAGCAACCTGGAAAGGCAAATCAGGGCAACAAAGAAGACTCGCTACCCATCGGTCAAAAGGGCCATGCTGAAAAAGTCTCAAAACCAGAAATGCAGGACAGGCCATGGAGAAATGGGAGCCTTGCTACACTGATGGGCGGGATGTAAATTGCCAACAGCCACTCTGGAGAAGTGTACGGTGTGTCCTGAAACATCTAAAAAACACAGCTTAGAGAGCATAGGGCACTTCCACTCATGGGGGTATAAATTGGGAAAATGAAAAATCAGCAAGAAACAAACACCCCAAAGTTTAGGGCTGCTCTGTTGACAAGGACCTCCACTTCATTCCACCTTCAATATCCCAGGAAAGAGAAAAATGGATAAAGAAGTTGTGGTCCTTATGTACAATGGAATATCACTCAGCTATGAAATCAATGTCATAAGGCTAGTAGCAGCATGATGAGTGGATTTAGGTACGACGATTCTAAGTGAAATAAGTCACACAGAAAAGGACACTTCTCATAAGGTATCACTTATAGAGGGAATGTAAAAAGCGTTACACTTGAACTGAATTACAAAACAGAACAGAGTCACACATGCAGAAAACACACTATGGCTGCTTAACGGGAAAAGTGAGGTGGGGTGATACATAAAACAAGGGTTTCAAATTAGCTCAGATACCGTTCCATAAACCCAATATGTAATAAACAAGACCTACTCCTTGCTCAGAGAACTGGACTCAACACGCCCTATTCACCGCACAAGAATATATCTGACTAGTAATAATCTTAAAACCTATGTATTGATATCTCTCTGTTAGTGTGTCAAGTGGGTGTAAAGCGGCATAAACACAGCAGTGAAAAGCAGCTAAACCCCAGTATAAAAATAAATTACTTCGAAAAACCCATGAAACAAAGACAGTGAAAGAGAGTGAAATTCTTACACAATGCGTTCAGGGGCTGTGATGCAACCTATATTGACCGTATCTAGACCCACAGCTGGATGAGACATAAGGGTGGACACTCTTGGGGCTGAGAGGTTTGGTGAGGTTGGGTGAGCAAACGCAGACCCTTTAAAGTAATACTGCGTGGTACCCATCGCATGGGTCCCAAATCTCCAGGTTCAAGGACATCTTCCTACATCGAAAACATGCATGAGAAAACAAAAAGATGGTACACCATGTGATGGGGAAAGGTTTCTAAAACGCACCTCATTTCTCTTCTCCTTGTGCCCGGGGTGGCCATTCCAGCCGCTTTACTAACAATCTCCCTACTTGGAGCATCAGCACCTTTAACCTCCTGTTCCGTACAGGTTGCAATTTGTCCTGAGGATGAACGGGTAGACGGGGAACCAGTGAGAGACTAGCTCTTGTTGTTGGCACAGGCACAGGTCACTCTATTTTCCCATCAGGAAGAAGAATTAACCACAGGCTCATCATCCCCCCCGGAACAAGAACAGGGCCTGAAGCCATCCAGCGCTTTTGCGGCCAGCTCCCAAAAAAGCGAGTTGTAAAATGGAGCTTCAGGGCACTGCAATTCACAAACCTGCAGAGTTATAAATGATAACTCTCGTCCACAAATATATTGAGGGAAGGCAAAGAAGAGGATTTGAAATCAAGGCAGAATTGCAGGAAACAGATTTCAGGAGGTAGATTCGAATCGCCTTTAAAGCACATGAAAAGCGGCAAAACGTTGACAATGATGCCCTTGGCCAAAAAGCGCGTATGCGTTTTTTCCTGAATATATTCAGGAAAAAACCCATACGCCCTTTTTGGCCAACCAAGCAACCTGGAAAGGCAAATCAGCGCTACAAAGAAGACTCGCTACCCATCTGTCAAAAGGGCCATGCTGAAAAAAGTCTCAAAACCAGAAATGCAGGACAGGCCATGGAGAAATGGGAGCCTTGCTACACTGATGGGCGGGATGTAAATTGCCAACAGCCACTCTGGAGAAGTGTACGGTGTGTCCTGAAACATCTAAAAAACACAGATTAGAGAGCATAGGGCACTTCCACTCATGGGGGTATAAATTGGGAAAATGAAAAATCAGCAAGACACAAGCACCCCAAAGTTTAAGGCTGCTCTGTTGACAAGGACCTCCACTTCATTCCACCTTCAATATCCCAGGAAAGAGAAAAATGGATAAAGAAGTTGTGGTCCTTATGCACAATGGAATATCACTCAGCCATGAAATCAATGTCATAAGGCTTGTAGGAGCATGATGAGTGGATTTAGGTTCGACGATTCTAAGTGAAATAAGTCACACAGAAAAGGACACTTCTCATAAGGTATCACTTATAGAGGGAATGTAAAAACCGTTACACTTGAACTGAATTACAAAACAGAACAGAGTCACACATGCAGAAAACACACTATGGCTGCTTAACGGGAAAGGTGAGGTGGGGTGATACATAAAACAAGGGTTTCAAATTAGCTCAGATACCGTTCCATAAACCCAATATGTAATAGACAAGACCTACTCCTTGCTCAGAGAACTGGACTCAACACGCCCTATTCACCGCACAAGAATATATCTGACTAGTAATAATCTTAAAACCTATGTATTGATATCTCTCTGTTAGTGTGTCAAGTGGGTGTAAAGCGGCATAAACACAGCAGTGAAAAGCAGCTAAACCCCAGTATAAAAATAAATTACTTCGAAAAACCCATGAAACCAAGACAGTGAAAGAGAGAGAAATTCTTACACAATGCGTTCAGGGGCTGTGATGCAACCTGGATTGACCATATCTAGACCCACAGCTGGATGAGACATAAGGGTGGACACTCTTGGGGCTGAGAGGTTTGGTGAGGTTGGGTGAGCAAACGCAGACCCTTTAAAGTAATACTGCGTGGTACCCATCGCATGGGTCCCAAATCTCCAGGTTCAAGGACATCTTCCTACATCGAAAACATGCATGAGAAAACAAAAAGATGGTACACCATGTGATGGGGAAAGGTTTCTAAAACGCACCTCAATTCTCTTCTCCTTGTGCCCGGGGTCGCCATTCCAGCCGCTTTACTAACAATCTCCCTACTTGGAGCATCAGCACCTTTAACCTCCTGTTCCGTACAGGTTGCAATTTGTCCTGAGGCTGAACGGGAAGATGGGGAACCAGTGAGAGACTACCTCTTGTTGTTGGGACAGGAACAGGTCACTCTATTTTCCCATCAGGAAGAAGAATTAACCACAGGCTCATCCTCCCCCCCCCCCGGAACCAGAACAGGGCCTGAAGCCATCCTGCGCTTTTGCGGCCAGCTCCCAAAAAAGCGAGTTGTAAAATGGAGCTTCAGGGCACTGCAATTCACAAACCTGCAGAGTTATAAATGATAACTCTCGTCCACAAATATATTGAGGGAAGGCAAAGAAGAGGATTTGAAATCAAGGCAGAATTGCAGGAAACAGATTTCAGGAGGTCGATTCGAATCGCCTTTAAAGCACATGAAAAGCGGCAAAACGTTGACAATGATGCCCTTGGCCAAAAAGGGCGTATGCGTTTTTTCCTGAATATATTCAGGAAAAAACGCATACGCCCTTTTTGGCCAACCAAGCAACCTGGAAAGGCAAATCAGGGCAACAAAGAAGACACGCTACCCATCGGTCAAAAGGGCCATGCTGAAAAAAGTCTCAAAACCAGAAATGCAGGACAGGCCATGGAGAAATGGGAGCCTTGCTACACTGATGGGCGGGATGTAAATTGCCAACAGCCACTTTGGAGAAGTGTACGGTGTGTCCTGAAACATCTAAAAAACACAGCTTAGAGAGCATAGGGCACTTCCACTCATGGGGGTATAAATTGGGAAAATGAAAAATCAGCAAGACACAAGCACCCCAAAGTTTAGGGCTGCTCTGTTGACAAGGACCTCCACTTCATTCCACCTTAAATATCCCAGGAAAGAGAAAAATGGATAAAGAAGTTGTGGTCCTTATGTACAATGGAATATCACTCAGCCATGAAATCAATGTCATAAGGCTAGTAGCAGCATGATGAGTGGATTTAGGTTCGACGATTCTAAGTGAAATAAGTCACACAGAAAAGGACACTTCTCATAAGGTATCACTTATAGAGGGAATGTAAAAACCGTTACACTTGAACTGAATTACAAAACAGAACAGAGTCACACATGCAGAAAACACACTATGGCTACTTAACGGGAAAGGTGAGGTGGGGTGATACATAAAACAAGGGTTTCAAATTAGCTCAGATACCGTTCCATAAACCCAATATGTAATAGACAAGACCTACTCCTTGCTCAGAGAACTGGACTCAACACGCCCTATTCACCGCACAAGAATATATCTGACTAGTAATAATCTTCAAACCTATGTATTGATATCTCTCTGTTAGTGTGTCAAGTGGGTGTAAAGCGGCATAAACACAGCAGTGAAAAGCAGCTAAACCCCATTGTAAAAATAAATTACTTTGAAAAACCAATGAAACAAAGACAGTGAAAGAGAGAGAAATACTTACACAATGCGTTCAGGGGCTGTGATGCAACCTGGATTGACCATATCTAGACCCACAGCTGGATGAGACATAAGGGTGGACACTCTTGGGGCTGAGAGGTTTGTTGAGGTTGGGTGAGCAAACGCAGACCCTTTAAAGTAATACTGCGTGGTACCCATCGCATGGGTCCCAAATCTCCAGGTTCAAGGACATCTTCCTACATCGAAAACATGCATGAGAAAACAAAAAGATGGTACACCATGTGATGGGGAAAGGTTTCTAAAACGCACCTCATTTCTCTTCTCCTTGTGCCCGGGTTGGCCATTCCAGCCGCTTTACTAACAATCTCCCTACTTGGAGCATCAGCACCTTTAACCTCCTGTTCCGTACAGGTTGCAATTTCTCCTGAGGATGAACGGGTAGACGGGGAACCAGTGAGAGACTAGCTCTTGGTGTTGGGACAGGCACAGGTCACTCTATCTTCCCATCAGGAAGAAGAATTAACCACAGGCTCATCCACCCCCCGGGAACCAGAACAGGGCCTGAAGCCATCCTGCGCTTTTGCGGCCAGCTCCCAAAAAAGCGAGTTGTAAAATGGAGCTTCAGGGCACTGCAATTCACAAACCTGCAGAGTTATAAATCATAACTCTCGTCCACAAATATATTGAGGGAAGGCAAAGAAGAGGATTTGAAATCAAGGCAGATTTGAAGGAAACAGATTCCAGGAGGTAGATTCAAATCCCCTTTAAAGCACATGAAAAGCGGCAAAACGTTGACAATGATGCCCTTGGCCAAAAAGGGCGTATGCGTTTTTTCCTGAATATATTCAGGAAAAAACGCATACGCCCTTTTTGGCCAACCAAGCAACCTGGAAAGGCAAATCAGCGCTACAAAGAAGACTCGCTACCCATCGGTCAAAAGGGCCATGCTGAAAAAAGTCTCAAAACCAGATATGCAGGACAGGCCATGGAGAAATGGGAGCCTTGCTACACTGATGGGCGGGATGTAAATTGCCAACAGCCACTCTGGAGAAGTGTACGGTGTGTCCTGAAACATCTAAAAAACACAGCTTAGAGAGCATAGGGCACTTCCACTCATGGGGGTATAAATTGGGAAAATGAAAAATCAGCAAGACACAAGCACCCCAAAGTTTAGGGCTGCTCTGTTGACAAGGACCTCCACTTCATTCCACCTTCAATATCCCAGGAAAGAGAAAAATGGATAAAGAAGTTGTGGTCCTTATATACAATGGAATATCACTCAGCCATGAAATCAATGTCATAAGGCTAGTAGCAGCATGATGAGTGGATTTAGGTTCGACGATTCTAAGTGAAATAAGTCACACAGAAAAGGACACTTCTCATAAGGTATCACTTATAGAGGGAATGTAAAAAGCGTTACACTTGAACTGAATTACAAAACAGAACAGAGTCACACATGCAGAAAACACACTATGGCTGCTTAACGGGAAAAGTGAGGTGGGGTGATACATAAAACAAGGGTTTCAAATTAGCTCAGATACCGTTCCATAAACCCAATATGTAATAAACAAGACCTACTCCTTGCTCAGAGAACTGGACTCAACACGCCCTATTCACCGCACAAGAATATATCTGACTAGTAATAATCTTAAAACCTATGTATTGATATCTCTCTGTTAGTGTGTCAAGTGGGTGTAAAGCGGCATAAACACAGCAGTGAAAAGCAGCTAAACCCCAGTATAAAAATAAATTACTTCGAAAAACCCATGAAACAAAGACAGTGAAAGAGAGTGAAATTCTTACACAATGCGTTCAGGGGCTGTGATGCAACCTATATTGACCGTATCTAGACCCACAGCTGGATGAGACATAAGGGTGGACACTCTTGGGGCTGAGAGGTTTGGTGAGGTTGGGTGAGCAAACGCAGACCCTTTAAAGTAATACTGCGTGGTACCCATCGCATGGGTCCCAAATCTCCAGGTTCAAGGACATCTTCCTACATCGAAAACATGCATGAGAAAACAAAAAGATGGTACACCATGTGATGGGGAAAGGTTTCTAAAACGCACCTCATTTCTCTTCTCCTTGTGCCCGGGGTGGCCATTCCAGCCGCTTTACTAACAATCTCCCTACTTGGAGCATCAGCACCTTTAACCTCCTGTTCCGTACAGGTTGCAATTTGTCCTGAGGATGAACGGGTAGACGGGGAACCAGTGAGAGACTAGCTCTTGTTGTTGGCACAGGCACAGGTCACTCTATTTTCCCATCAGGAAGAAGAATTAACCACAGGCTCATCATCCCCCCCGGAACAAGAACAGGGCCTGAAGCCATCCAGCGCTTTTGCGGCCAGCTCCCAAAAAAGCGAGTTGTAAAATGGAGCTTCAGGGCACTGCAATTCACAAACCTGCAGAGTTATAAATGATAACTCTCGTCCACAAATATATTGAGGGAAGGCAAAGAAGAGGATTTGAAATCAAGGCAGAATTGCAGGAAACAGATTTCAGGAGGTAGATTCGAATCGCCTTTAAAGCACATGAAAAGCGGCAAAACGTTGACAATGATGCCCTTGGCCAAAAAGCGCGTATGCGTTTTTTCCTGAATATATTCAGGAAAAAACCCATACGCCCTTTTTGGCCAACCAAGCAACCTGGAAAGGCAAATCAGCGCTACAAAGAAGACTCGCTACCCATCTGTCAAAAGGGCCATGCTGAAAAAAGTCTCAAAACCAGAAATGCAGGACAGGCCATGGAGAAATGGGAGCCTTGCTACACTGATGGGCGGGATGTAAATTGCCAACAGCCACTCTGGAGAAGTGTACGGTGTGTCCTGAAACATCTAAAAAACACAGATTAGAGAGCATAGGGCACTTCCACTCATGGGGGTATAAATTGGGAAAATGAAAAATCAGCAAGACACAAGCACCCCAAAGTTTAAGGCTGCTCTGTTGACAAGGACCTCCACTTCATTCCACCTTCAATATCCCAGGAAAGAGAAAAATGGATAAAGAAGTTGTGGTCCTTATGCACAATGGAATATCACTCAGCCATGAAATCAATGTCATAAGGCTTGTAGGAGCATGATGAGTGGATTTAGGTTCGACGATTCTAAGTGAAATAAGTCACACAGAAAAGGACACTTCTCATAAGGTATCACTTATAGAGGGAATGTAAAAACCGTTACACTTGAACTGAATTACAAAACAGAACAGAGTCACACATGCAGAAAACACACTATGGCTGCTTAACGGGAAAGGTGAGGTGGGGTGATACATAAAACAAGGGTTTCAAATTAGCTCAGATACCGTTCCATAAACCCAATATGTAATAGACAAGACCTACTCCTTGCTCAGAGAACTGGACTCAACACGCCCTATTCACCGCACAAGAATATATCTGACTAGTAATAATCTTAAAACCTATGTATTGATATCTCTCTGTTAGTGTGTCAAGTGGGTGTAAAGCGGCATAAACACAGCAGTGAAAAGCAGCTAAACCCCAGTATAAAAATAAATTACTTCGAAAAACCCATGAAACCAAGACAGTGAAAGAGAGAGAAATTCTTACACAATGCGTTCAGGGGCTGTGATGCAACCTGGATTGACCATATCTAGACCCACAGCTGGATGAGACATAAGGGTGGACACTCTTGGGGCTGAGAGGTTTGGTGAGGTTGGGTGAGCAAACGCAGACCCTTTAAAGTAATACTGCGTGGTACCCATCGCATGGGTCCCAAATCTCCAGGTTCAAGGACATCTTCCTACATCGAAAACATGCATGAGAAAACAAAAAGATGGTACACCATGTGATGGGGAAAGGTTTCTAAAACGCACCTCAATTCTCTTCTCCTTGTGCCCGGGGTCGCCATTCCAGCCGCTTTACTAACAATCTCCCTACTTGGAGCATCAGCACCTTTAACCTCCTGTTCCGTACAGGTTGCAATTTGTCCTGAGGCTGAACGGGAAGATGGGGAACCAGTGAGAGACTACCTCTTGTTGTTGGGACAGGAACAGGTCACTCTATTTTCCCATCAGGAAGAAGAATTAACCACAGGCTCATCCTCCCCCCCCCCCGGAACCAGAACAGGGCCTGAAGCCATCCTGCGCTTTTGCGGCCAGCTCCCAAAAAAGCGAGTTGTAAAATGGAGCTTCAGGGCACTGCAATTCACAAACCTGCAGAGTTATAAATGATAACTCTCGTCCACAAATATATTGAGGGAAGGCAAAGAAGAGGATTTGAAATCAAGGCAGAATTGCAGGAAACAGATTTCAGGAGGTCGATTCGAATCGCCTTTAAAGCACATGAAAAGCGGCAAAACGTTGACAATGATGCCCTTGGCCAAAAAGGGCGTATGCGTTTTTTCCTGAATATATTCAGGAAAAAACGCATACGCCCTTTTTGGCCAACCAAGCAACCTGGAAAGGCAAATCAGGGCAACAAAGAAGACACGCTACCCATCGGTCAAAAGGGCCATGCTGAAAAAAGTCTCAAAACCAGAAATGCAGGACAGGCCATGGAGAAATGGGAGCCTTGCTACACTGATGGGCGGGATGTAAATTGCCAACAGCCACTTTGGAGAAGTGTACGGTGTGTCCTGAAACATCTAAAAAACACAGCTTAGAGAGCATAGGGCACTTCCACTCATGGGGGTATAAATTGGGAAAATGAAAAATCAGCAAGACACAAGCACCCCAAAGTTTAGGGCTGCTCTGTTGACAAGGACCTCCACTTCATTCCACCTTAAATATCCCAGGAAAGAGAAAAATGGATAAAGAAGTTGTGGTCCTTATGTACAATGGAATATCACTCAGCCATGAAATCAATGTCATAAGGCTAGTAGCAGCATGATGAGTGGATTTAGGTTCGACGATTCTAAGTGAAATAAGTCACACAGAAAAGGACACTTCTCATAAGGTATCACTTATAGAGGGAATGTAAAAACCGTTACACTTGAACTGAATTACAAAACAGAACAGAGTCACACATGCAGAAAACACACTATGGCTACTTAACGGGAAAGGTGAGGTGGGGTGATACATAAAACAAGGGTTTCAAATTAGCTCAGATACCGTTCCATAAACCCAATATGTAATAGACAAGACCTACTCCTTGCTCAGAGAACTGGACTCAACACGCCCTATTCACCGCACAAGAATATATCTGACTAGTAATAATCTTCAAACCTATGTATTGATATCTCTCTGTTAGTGTGTCAAGTGGGTGTAAAGCGGCATAAACACAGCAGTGAAAAGCAGCTAAACCCCATTGTAAAAATAAATTACTTTGAAAAACCAATGAAACAAAGACAGTGAAAGAGAGAGAAATACTTACACAATGCGTTCAGGGGCTGTGATGCAACCTGGATTGACCATATCTAGACCCACAGCTGGATGAGACATAAGGGTGGACACTCTTGGGGCTGAGAGGTTTGTTGAGGTTGGGTGAGCAAACGCAGACCCTTTAAAGTAATACTGCGTGGTACCCATCGCATGGGTCCCAAATCTCCAGGTTCAAGGACATCTTCCTACATCGAAAACATGCATGAGAAAACAAAAAGATGGTACACCATGTGATGGGGAAAGGTTTCTAAAACGCACCTCATTTCTCTTCTCCTTGTGCCCGGGTTGGCCATTCCAGCCGCTTTACTAACAATCTCCCTACTTGGAGCATCAGCACCTTTAACCTCCTGTTTCGTACAGGTTGCAATTTCTCCTGAGGATGAACGGGTAGACGGGGAACCAGTGAGAGACTAGCTCTTGGTGTTGGGACAGGCACAGGTCACTCTATCTTCCCATCAGGAAGAAGAATTAACCACAGGCTCATCCACCCCCCGGGAACCAGAACAGGGCCTGAAGCCATCCTGCGCTTTTGCGGCCAGCTCCCAAAAAAGCGAGTTGTAAAATGGAGCTTCAGGGCACTGCAATTCACAAACCTGCAGAGTTATAAATCATAACTCTCGTCCACAAATATATTGAGGGAAGGCAAAGAAGAGGATTTGAAATCAAGGCAGATTTGCAGGAAACAGATTCCAGGAGGTAGATTCAAATCCCCTTTAAAGCACATGAAAAGCGGCAAAACGTTGACAATGATGCCCTTGGCCAAAAAGGGCGTATGCGTTTTTTCCTGAATATATTCAGGAAAAAACGCATACGCCCTTTTTGGCCAACCAAGCAACCTGGAAAGGCAAATCAGCGCTACAAAGAAGACTCGCTACCCATCGGTCAAAAGGGCCATGCTGAAAAAAGTCTCAAAACCAGATATGCAGGACAGGCCATGGAGAAATGGGAGCCTTGCTACACTGATGGGCGGGATGTAAATTGCCAACAGCCACTCTGGAGAAGTGTACGGTGTGTCCTGAAACATCTAAAAAACACAGCTTAGAGAGCATAGGGCACTTCCACTCATGGGGGTATAAATTGGGAAAATGAAAAATCAGCAAGACACAAGCACCCCAAAGTTTAGGGCTGCTCTGTTGACAAGGACCTCCACTTCATTCCACCTTCAATATCCCAGGAAAGAGAAAAATGGATAAAGAAGTTGTGGTCCTTATATACAATGGAATATCACTCAGCCATGAAATCAATGTCATAAGGCTAGTAGCAGCATGATGAGTGGATTTAGGTTCGACGATTCTAAGTGAAATAAGTCACACAGAAAAGGACACTTCTCATAAGGTATCACTTATAGAGGGAATGTAAAAACCGTTACACTTGAACTGAATTACAAAACAGAACAGAGTCACACATGCAGAAAACACACTATGGCTGCTGAACGGGAAAGGTGAGGTGGGGTGATACATAAAACAAGCGTTTCAAATTAGCTCAGATACCGTTCCATAAACCCAATATGTAATAGACAAGACCTACTCCTTGCTCAGAGAACTGGACTCAACACGCCCTATTCACCGCACAAGAATATATCTGACTAGTAATAATCTTCAAACCTATGTATTGATATCTCTCTGTTAGTGTGTCAAGTGGGTGTAAAGCGGCATAAACACAGCAGTGAAAAGCAGCTAAACCCCAGTATAAAAATAAATTACTTCGAAAAACCCATGAAACAAAGACAGTGAAAGAGAGAGAAATTCTTACACAATGCGTTCAGGGGCTGTGATGCAACCTGGATTGACCATATCTAGACCCACAGCTGGATGAGACATAAGGGTGGACACTCTTGGGGCTGAGAGGTTTGGTGAGGTTGGGTGAGCAAACGCAGACCCTTTAAAGTAATACTGCGTGGTACCCATCGCATGGGTCCCAAATCTCCAGGTTCAAGGACATCTTCCTACATCGAAAGCATGCATGAGAAAACAAAAAGATGGTACACCATGTGATGGGGAAAGGTTTCTAAAACGCACCTCATTTCTCTTCTCCTTGTGCCCGGGGTCGCCATTCCAGCCGCTTTACTAACAATCTCCCTACTTGGAGCATCAGCACCTTTAACCTCCTGTTCCGTACAGGTTGCAATTTGTCCTGAGGCTGAACGGGAAGATGGGGAACCAGTGAGAGACTACCTCTTGTTGTTGGGACAGGAACAGGTCACTCTATTTTCCCATCAGGAAGAAGAATTTACCACAGGCTCATCCTCCCCCCCCCCCGGAACCAGAACAGGGCCTGAAGCCATCCTGCGCTTTTGCGGCCAGCTCCCAAAAAAGCGAGTTGTAAAATGGAGCTTCAGGGCACTGCAATTCACAAACCTGCAGAGATATAAATGATAACTCTCGTCCACAAATATATTGAGGGAAGGCAAAGAAGAGGATTTGAAATCAAGGTAGAATTGCAGGAAACAGATTTCAGGAGGTAGATTCGAATCGCCTTTAAAGCACATGAAAAGCGGCAAAACGTTGACAATGATGCCCTTGGCCAAAAAGGGCGTATGCGTTTTTTCCTGAATATATTCAGGAAAAAATGCATACGCCCTTTTTGGCCAACCAAGCAACCTGGAAAGGCAAATCAGGGCAACAAAGAAGACTCGCTACCCATCGGTCAAAAGGGCCATGCTGAAAAAGTCTCAAAACCAGAAATGCAGGACAGGCCATGGAGAAATGGGAGCCTTGCTACACTGATGGGCGGGATGTAAATTGCCAACAGCCACTCTGGAGAAGTGTACGGTGTGTCCTGAAACATCTAAAAAACACAGATTAGAGAGCATAGGGCACTTCCACTCATGGGGGTATAAATTGGGAAAATGAAAAATCAGCAAGAAACAAACACCCCAAAGTTTAGGGCTGCTCTGTTGACAAGGACCTCCACTTCATTCCACCTTCAATATCCCAGGAAAGAGAAAAATGGATAAAGAAGTTGTGGTCCTTATGTACAATGGAATATCACTCAGCCATGAAATCAATGTCATAAGGCTAGTAGCAGCATGATGAGTGGATTTAGGTACGACGATTCTAAGTGAAATAAGTCACACAGAAAAGGACACTTCTCATAAGGTATCACTTATAGAGGGAATGTAAAAACCGTTACACTTGAACTGAATTACAAAACAGAACAGAGTCACACATGCAGAAAACACACTATGGCTGCTGAACGGGAAAGGTGAGGTGGGGTGATACATAAAACAAGCGTTTCAAATTAGCTCAGATACCGTTCCATAAACCCAATATGTAATAGACAAGACCTACTCCTTGCTCAGAGAACTGGACTCAACACGCCCTATTCACCGCACAAGAATATATCTGACTAGTAATAATCTTAAAACCTATGTATTGATATCTCTCTGTTAGTGTGTCAAGTGGGTGTAAAGCGGCATAAACACAGCAGTGAAAAGCAGCTAAACCCCAGTATAAAAATAAATTACTTCGAAAAACCCATGAAACAAAGACAGTGAAAGAGAGAGAAATTCTTACACAATGCGTTCAGGGGCTGTGATGCAACCTGGATTGACCATATCTAGACCCACAGCTGGATGAGACATAAGGGTGGACACTCTTGGGGCTGAGAGGTTTGGTGAGGTTGGGTGAGCAAACGCAGACCCTTTAAAGTAATACTGCGTGGTACCCATCGCATGGGTCCCAAATCTCCAGGTTCAAGGACATCTTCCTACATCGAAAACATGCATGAGAAAACAAAAAGATGGTACACCATGTGATGGGGAAAGGTTTCTAAAACGCACCTCATTTCTCTTCTCCTTGTGCCCGGGGTCGCCATTCCAGCCGCTTTACTAACAATCTCCCTACTTGGAGCATCAGCACCTTTAACCTCCTGTTCCGTACAGGTTGCAATTTGTCCTGAGGCTGAACGGGAAGATGGGGAACCAGTGAGAGACTACCTCTTGTTGTTGGGACAGGAACAGGTCACTCTATTTTCCCATCAGGAAGAAGAATTTACCACAGGCTCATCCTCCCCCCCCCCCGGAACCAGAACAGGGCCTGAAGCCATCCTGCGCTTTTGCGGCCAGCTCCCAAAAAAGCGAGTTGTAAAATGGAGCTTCAGGGCACTGCAATTCACAAACCTGCAGAGATATAAATGATAACTCTCGTCCACAAATATATTGAGGGAAGGCAAAGAAGAGGATTTGAAATCAAGGCAGAATTGCAGGAAACAGATTTCAGGAGGTAGATTCGAATCGCCTTTAAAGCACATGAAAAGCGGCAAAACGTTGACAATGATGCCCTTGGCCAAAAAGGGCGTATGCGTTTTTTCCTGAATATATTCAGGAAAAAATGCATACGCCCTTTTTGGCCAACCAAGCAACCTGGAAAGGCAAATCAGGGCAACAAAGAAGACTCGCTACCCATCGGTCAAAAGGGCCATGCTGAAAAAGTCTCAAAACCAGAAATGCAGGACAGGCCATGGAGAAATGGGAGCCTTGCTACACTGATGGGCGGGATGTAAATTGCCAACAGCCACTCTGGAGAAGTGTACGGTGTGTCCTGAAACATCTAAAAAACACAGCTTAGAGAGCATAGGGCACTTCCACTCATGGGGGTATAAATTGGGAAAATGAAAAATCAGCAAGAAACAAACACCCCAAAGTTTAGGGCTGCTCTGTTGACAAGGACCTCCACTTCATTCCACCTTCAATATCCCAGGAAAGAGAAAAATGGATAAAGAAGTTGTGGTCCTTATGTACAATGGAATATCACTCAGCTATGAAATCAATGTCATAAGGCTAGTAGCAGCATGATGAGTGGATTTAGGTACGACGATTCTAAGTGAAATAAGTCACACAGAAAAGGACACTTCTCATAAGGTATCACTTATAGAGGGAATGTAAAAAGCGTTACACTTGAACTGAATTACAAAACAGAACAGAGTCACACATGCAGAAAACACACTATGGCTGCTTAACGGGAAAAGTGAGGTGGGGTGATACATAAAACATGGGTTTCAAATTAGCTCAGATACCGTTCCATAAACCCAATATGTAATAAACAAGACCTACTCCTTGCTCAGAGAACTGGACTCAACACGCCCTATTCACCGCACAAGAATATATCTGACTAGTAATAATCTTAAAACCTATGTATTGATATCTCTCTGTTAGTGTGTCAAGTGGGTGTAAAGCGGCATAAACACAGCAGTGAAAAGCAGCTAAACCCCAGTATAAAAATAAATTACTTCGAAAAACCCATGAAACAAAGACAGTGAAAGAGAGTGAAATTCTTACACAATGCGTTCAGGGGCTGTGATGCAACCTATATTGACCATATCTAGACCCACAGCTGGATGAGACATAAGGGTGGACACTCTTGGGGCTGAGAGGTTTGGTGAGGTTGGGTGAGCAAACGCAGACCCTTTAAAGTAATACTGCGTGGTACCCATCGCATGGGTCCCAAATCTCCAGGTTCAAGGACATCTTCCTACATCGAAAACATGCATGAGAAAACAAAAAGATGGTACACCATGTGATGGGGAAAGGTTTCTAAAACGCACCTCATTTCTCTTCTCCTTGTGCCCGGGGTCGCCATTCCAGCCGCTTTACTAACAATCTCCCTACTTGGAGCATCAGCACCTTTAACCTCCTGTTCCGTACAGGTTGCAATTTGTCCTGAGGATGAACGGGTAGACGGGGAACCAGTGAGAGACTAGCTCTTGTTGTTGGCACAGGCACAGGTCACTCTATTTTCCCATCAGGAAGAAGAATTAACCACAGGCTCATCATCCCCCCCGGAACAAGAACAGGGCCTGAAGCCATCCAGCGCTTTTGCGGCCAGCTCCCAAAAAAGCGAGTTGTAAAATGGAGCTTCAGGGCACTGCAATTCACAAACCTGCAGAGTTATAAATGATAACTCTCGTCCACAAATATATTGAGGGAAGGCAAAGAAGAGGATTTGAAATCAAGGCAGAATTGCAGGAAACAGATTTCAGGAGGTAGATTCGAATCGCCTTTAAAGCACATGAAAAGCGGCAAAACGTTGACAATGATGCCCTTGGCCAAAAAGCGCGTATGCGTTTTTTCCTGAATATATTCAGGAAAAAACCCATACGCCCTTTTTGGCCAACCAAGCAACCTGGAAAGGCAAATCAACGCTACAAAGAAGACTCGCTACCCATCTGTCAAAAGGGCCATGCTGAAAAAAGTCTCAAAACCAGAAATGCAGGACAGGCCATGGAGAAATGGGAGCCTTGCTACACTGATGGGCGGGATGTAAATTGCCAACAGCCACTCTGGAGAAGTGTACGGTGTGTCCTGAAACATCTAAAAAACACAGATTAGAGAGCATAGGGCACTTCCACTCATGGGGGTATAAATTGGGAAAATGAAAAATCAGCAAGACACAAGCACCCCAAAGTTTAAGGCTGCTCTGTTGACAAGGACCTCCACTTCATTCCACCTTCAATATCCCAGGAAAGAGAAAAATGGATAAAGAAGTTGTGGTCCTTATGCACAATGGAATATCACTCAGCCATGAAATCAATGTCATAAGGCTAGTAGGAGCATGATGAGTGGATTTAGGTTCGACGATTCTAAGTGAAATAAGTCACACAGAAAAGGACACTTCTCATAAGGTATCACTTATAGAGGGAATGTAAAAACCGTTACACTTGAACTGAATTACAAAACAGAACAGAGTCACACATGCAGAAAACACACTATGGCTGCTTAACGGGAAAGGTGAGGTGGGGTGATACATAAAACAAGGGTTTCAAATTAGCTCAGATACCGTTCCATAAACCCAATATGTAATAGACAAGACCTACTCCTTGCTCAGAGAACTGGACTCAACACGCCCTATTCACCGCACAAGAATATATCTGACTAGTAATAATCTTAAAACCTATGTATTGATATCTCTCTGTTAGTGTGTCAAGTGGGTGTAAAGCGGCATAAACACAGCAGTGAAAAGCAGGTAAACCCCAGTATAAAAATAAATTACTTCGAAAAACCCATGAAACAAAGACAGTGAAAGAGAGAGAAATTCTTACACAATGCGTTCAGGGGCTGTGATGCAACCTGGATTGACCATATCTAGATCCACAGCTGGATGAGACATAAGGGTGGACACTCTTGGGGCTGAGAGGTTTGGTGAGGTTGGGTGAGCAAATGCAGACCCTTTAAAGTAATACTGCGTGGTACCCATCGCATGGGTCCCAAATCTCCAGGTTCAAGGACATCTTCCTACATCGAAAACATGCATGAGAAAACAAAAAGATGGTACACCATGTGATGGGGAAAGGTTTCTAAAACGCACCTCAATTCTCTTCTCCTTGTGCCCGGGGTCGCCATTCCAGCCGCTTTACTAACAATCTCCCTACTTGGAGCATCAGCACCTTTAACCTCCTGTTCCGTACAGGTTGCAATTTGTCCTGAGGCTGAACGGGAAGATGGGGAACCAGTGAGAGACTACCTCTTGTTGTTGGGACAGGAACAGGTCACTCTATTTTCCCATCAGGAAGAAGAATTAACCACAGGCTCATCCTCCCCCCCCCCCCCGGAACCAGAACAGGGCCTGAAGCCATCCTGCGCTTTTGCGGCCAGCTCCCAAAAAAGCGAGTTGTAAAATGGAGCTTCAGGGCACTGCAATTCACAAACCTGCAGAGTTATAAATGATAACTCTCGTCCACAAATATATTGAGGGAAGGCAAAGAAGAGGATTTGAAATCAAGGCAGAATTGCAGGAAACAGATTTCAGGAGGTCGATTCGAATCGCCTTTAAAGCACATGAAAAGCGGCAAAACGTTGACAATGATGCCCTTGGCCAAAAAGGGCGTATGCGTTTTTTCCTGAATATATTCAGGAAAAAATGCATACGCCCTTTTTGGCCAACCAAGCAACCTGGAAAGGCAAATCAGGGCAACAAAGAAGACACGCTACCCATCGGTCAAAAGGGCCATGCTGAAAAAAGTCTCAAAACCAGAAATGCAGGACAGGCCATGGAGAAATGGGAGCCTTGCTACACTGATGGGCGGGATGTAAATTGCCAACAGCCACTTTGGAGAAGTGTACGGTGTGTCCTGAAACATCTAAAAAACACAGCTTAGAGAGCATAGGGCACTTCCACTCATGGGGGTATAAATTGGGAAAATGAAAAATCAGCAAGACACAAGCACCCCAAAGTTTAGGGCTGCTCTGTTGACAAGGACCTCCACTTCATTCCACCTTAAATATCCCAGGAAAGAGAAAAATGGATAAAGAAGTTGTGGTCCTTATGTACAATGGAATATCACTCAGCCATGAAATCAATGTCATAAGGCTAGTAGCAGCATGATGAGTGGATTTAGGTTCGACGATTCTAAGTGAAATAAGTCACACAGAAAAGGACACTTCTCATAAGGTATCACTTATAGAGGGAATGTAAAAACCGTTACACTTGAACTGAATTACAAAACAGAACAGAGTCACACATGCAGAAAACACACTATGGCTACTTAACGGGAAAGGTGAGGTGGGGTGATACATAAAACAAGGGTTTCAAATTAGCTCAGATACCGTTCCATAAACCCAATATGTAATAGACAAGACCTACTCCTTGCTCAGAGAACTGGACTCAACACGCCCTATTCACCGCACAAGAATATATCTGACTAGTAATAATCTTCAAACCTATGTATTGATATCTCTCTGTTAGTGTGTCAAGTGGGTGTAAAGCGGCATAAACACAGCAGTGAAAAGCAGCTAAACCCCATTGTAAAAATAAATTACTTTGAAAAACCAATGAAACAAAGACAGTGAAAGAGAGAGAAATACTTACACAATGCGTTCAGGGGCTGTGATGCAACCTGGATTGACCATATCTAGACCCACAGCTGGATGAGACATAAGGGTGGACACTCTTGGGGCTGAGAGGTTTGTTGAGGTTGGGTGAGCAAACGCAGACCCTTTAAAGTAATACTGCGTGGTACCCATCGCATGGGTCCCAAATCTCCAGGTTCAAGGACATCTTCCTACATCGAAAACATGCATGAGAAAACAAAAAGATGGTACACCATGTGATGGGGAAAGGTTTCTAAAACGCACCTCATTTCTCTTCTCCTTGTGCCCGGGTTGGCCATTCCAGCCGCTTTACTAACAATCTCCCTACTTGGAGCATCAGCACCTTTAACCTCCTGTTCCGTACAGGTTGCAATTTCTCCTGAGGATGAACGGGTAGACGGGGAACCAGTGAGAGACTAGCTCTTGGTGTTGGGACAGGCACAGGTCACTCTATCTTCCCATCAGGAAGAAGAATTAACCACAGGCTCATCCACCCCCCGGGAACCAGAACAGGGCCTGAAGCCATCCTGCGCTGTTGCGGCCAGCTCCCAAAAAAGCGAGTTGTAAAATGGAGCTTCAGGGCACTGCAATTCACAAACCTGCAGAGGTATAAATCATAACTCTCGTCCACAAATATATTGAGGGAAGGCAAAGAAGAGGATTTGAAATCAAGGCAGATTTGCAGGAAACAGATTCCAGGAGGTAGATTCAAATCCCCTTTAAAGCACATGAAAAGCGGCAAAACGTTGACAATGATGCCCTTGGCCAAAAAGGGCGTATGCGTTTTTTCCTGAATATATTCAGGAAAAAACGCATACGCCCTTTTTGGACAACCAAGCAACCTGGAAAGGCAAATCAGCGCTACAAAGAAGACTCGCTACCCATCGGTCAAAAGGGCCATGCTGAAAAAAGTCTCAAAACCAGATATGCAGGACAGGCCATGGAGAAATGGGAGCCTTGCTACACTGATGGGCGGGATGTAAATTGCCAACAGCCACTCTGGAGAAGTGTACGGTGTGTCCTGAAACATCTAAAAAACACAGCTTAGAGAGCATAGGGCACTTCCACTCATGGGGGTATAAATTGGGAAAATGAAAAATCAGCAAGACACAAGCACCCCAAAGTTTAGGGCTGCTCTGTTGACAAGGACCTCCACTTCATTCCACCTTCAATATCCCAGGAAAGAGAAAAATGGATAAAGAAGTTGTGGTCCTTATATACAATGGAATATCACTCAGCCATGAAATCAATGTCATAAGGCTAGTAGCAGCATGATGAGTGGATTTAGGTTCGACGATTCTAAGTGAAATAAGTCACACAGAAAAGGACACTTCTCATAAGGTATCACTTATAGAGGGAATGTAAAAACCGTTACACTTGAACTGAATTACAAAACAGAACAGAGTCACACATGCAGAAAACACACTATGGCTGCTGAACGGGAAAGGTGAGGTGGGGTGATACATAAAACAAGCGTTTCAAATTAGCTCAGATACCGTTCCATAAACCCAATATGTAATAGACAAGACCTACTCCTTGCTCAGAGAACTGGACTCAACACGCCCTATTCACCGCACAAGAATATATCTGACTAGTAATAATCTTAAAACCTATGTATTGATATCTCTCTGTTAGTGTGTCAAGTGGGTGTAAAGCGGCATAAACACAGCAGTGAAAAGCAGCTAAACCCCAGTATAAAAATAAATTACTTCGAAAAACCCATGAAACAAAGACAGTGAAAGAGAGAGAAATTCTTACACAATGCGTTCAGGGGCTGTGATGCAACCTGGATTGACCATATCTAGACCCACAGCTGGATGAGACATAAGGGTGGACACTCTTGGGGCTGAGAGGTTTGGTGAGGTTGGGTGAGCAAACGCAGACCCTTTAAAGTAATACTGCGTGGTACCCATCGCATGGGTCCCAAATCTCCAGGTTCAAGGACATCTTCCTACATCGAAAACATGCATGAGAAAACAAAAAGATGGTACACCATGTGATGGGGAAAGGTTTCTAAAACGCACCTCATTTCTCTTCTCCTTGTGCCCGGGGTCGCCATTCCAGCCGCTTTACTAACAATCTCCCTACTTGGAGCATCAGCACCTTTAACCTCCTGTTCCGTACAGGTTGCAATTTGTCCTGAGGCTGAACGGGAAGATGGGGAACCAGTGAGAGACTACCTCTTGTTGTTGGGACAGGAACAGGTCACTCTATTTTCCCATCAGGAAGAAGAATTTACCACAGGCTCATCCTCCCCCCCCCCCGGAACCAGAACAGGGCCTGAAGCCATCCTGCGCTTTTGCGGCCAGCTCCCAAAAAAGCGAGTTGTAAAATGGAGCTTCAGGGCACTGCAATTCACAAACCTGCAGAGATATAAATGATAACTCTCGTCCACAAATATATTGAGGGAAGGCAAAGAAGAGGATTTGAAATCAAGGCAGAATTGCAGGAAACAGATTTCAGGAGGTAGATTCGAATCGCCTTTAAAGCACATGAAAAGTGGCAAAACGTTGACAATGATGCCCTTGGCCAAAAAGGGCGTATGCGTTTTTTCCTGAATATATTCAGGAAAAAATGCATACGCCCTTTTTGGCCAACCAAGCAACCTGGAAAGGCAAATCAGGGCAACAAAGAAGACTCGCTACCCATCGGTCAAAAGGGCCATGCTGAAAAAGTCTCAAAACCAGAAATGCAGGACAGGCCATGGAGAAATGGGAGCCTTGCTACACTGATGGGCGGGATGTAAATTGCCAACAGCCACTCTGGAGAAGTGTACGGTGTGTCCTGAAACATCTAAAAAACACAGATTAGAGAGCATAGGGCACTTCCACTCATGGGGGTATAAATTGGGAAAATGAAAAATCAGCAAGAAACAAACACCCCAAAGTTTAGGGCTGCTCTGTTGACAAGGACCTCCACTTCATTCCACCTTCAATATCCCAGGAAAGAGAAAAATGGATAAAGAAGTTGTGGTCCTTATGTACAATGGAATATCACTCAGCCATGAAATCAATGTCATAAGGCTAGTAGCAGCATGATGAGTGGATTTAGGTACGACGATTCTAAGTGAAATAAGTCACACAGAAAAGGACACTTCTCATAAGGTATCACTTATAGAGGGAATGTAAAAAGCGTTACACTTGAACTGAATTACAAAACAGAACAGAGTCACACATGCAGAAAACACACTATGGCTGCTTAACGGGAAAAGTGAGGTGGGGTGATACATAAAACAAGGGTTTCAAATTAGCTCAGATACCGTTCCATAAACCCAATATGTAATAAACAAGACCTACTCCTTGCTCAGAGAACTGGACTCAACACGCCCTATTCACCGCACAAGAATATATCTGACTAGTAATAATCTTAAAACCTATGTATTGATATCTCTCTGTTAGTGTGTCAAGTGGGTGTAAAGCGGCATAAACACAGCAGTGAAAAGCAGCTAAACCCCAGTATAAAAATAAATTACTTCGAAAAACCCATGAAACAAAGACAGTGAAAGAGAGTGAAATTCTTACACAATGCGTTCAGGGGCTGTGATGCAACCTATATTGACCATATCTAGACCCACAGCTGGATGAGACATAAGGGTGGACACTCTTGGGGCTGAGAGGTTTGGTGAGGTTGGGTGAGCAAACGCAGACCCTTTAAAGTAATACTGCGTGGTACCCATCGCATGGGTCCCAAATCTCCAGGTTCAAGGACATCTTCCTACATCGAAAACATGCATGAGAAAACAAAAAGATGGTACACCATGTGATGGGGAAAGGTTTCTAAAACGCACCTCATTTCTCTTCTCCTTGTGCCCGGGGTCGCCATTCCAGCCGCTTTACTAACAATCTCCCTACTTGGAGCATCAGCACCTTTAACCTCCTGTTCCGTACAGGTTGCAATTTGTCCTGAGGATGAACGGGTAGACGGGGAACCAGTGAGAGACTAGCTCTTGTTGTTGGCACAGGCACAGGTCACTCTATTTTCCCATCAGGAAGAAGAATTAACCACAGGCTCATCATCCCCCCCGGAACCAGAACAGGGCCTGAAGCCATCCTGCGCTTTTGCGGCCAGCTCCCAAAAAAGCGAGTTGTAAAATGGAGCTTCAGGGCACTGCAATTCACAAACCTGCAGAGTTATAAATGATAACTCTCGTCCACAAATATATTGAGGGAAGGCAAAGAAGAGGATTTGAAATCAAGGCAGAATTGCAGGAAACAGATTTCAGGAGGTAGATTCGAATCGCCTTTAAAGCACATGAAAAGCGGCAAAACGTTGACAATGATGCCCTTGGCCAAAAAGCGCGTATGCGTTTTTTCCTGAATATATTCAGGAAAAAACCCATACGCCCTTTTTGGCCAACCAAGCAACCTGGAAAGGCAAATCAGCGCTACAAAGAAGACTCGCTACCCATCTGTCAAAAGGGCCATGCTGAAAAAAGTCTCAAAACCAGAAATGCAGGACAGGCCATGGAGAAATGGGAGCCTTGCTACACTGATGGGCGGGATGTAAATTGCCAACAGCCACTCTGGAGAAGTGTACGGTGTGTCCTGAAACATCTAAAAAACACAGATTAGAGAGCATAGGGCACTTCCACTCATGGGGGTATAAATTGGGAAAATGAAAAATCAGCAAGACACAAGCACCCCAAAGTTTAAGGCTGCTCTGTTGACAAGGACCTCCACTTCATTCCACCTTCAATATCCCAGGAAAGAGAAAAATGGATAAAGAAGTTGTGGTCCTTATGCACAATGGAATATCACTCAGCCATGAAATCAATGTCATAAGGCTAGTAGGAGCATGATGAGTGGATTTAGGTTCGACGATTCTAAGTGAAATAAGTCACACAGAAAAGGACACTTCTCATAAGGTATCACTTATAGAGGGAATGTAAAAACCGTTACACTTGAACTGAATTACAAAACAGAACAGAGTCACACATGCAGAAAACACACTATGGCTGCTTAACGGGAAAGGTGAGGTGGGGTGATACATAAAACAAGGGTTTCAAATTAGCTCAGATACCGTTCCATAAACCCAATATGTAATAAACAAGACCTACTCCTTGCTCAGAGAACTGGACTCAACACGCCCTATTCACCGCACAAGAATATATCTGACTAGTAATAATCTTAAAACCTATGTATTGATATCTCTCTGTTAGTGTGTCAAGTGGGTGTAAAGCGGCATAAACACAGCAGTGAAAAGCAGCTAAACCCCAGTATAAAAATAAATTACTTCGAAAAACCCATGAAACAAAGACAGTGAAAGAGAGTGAAATTCTTACACAATGCGTTCAGGGGCTGTGATGCAACCTATATTGACCATATCTAGACCCACAGCTGGATGAGACATAAGGGTGGACACTCTTGGGGCTGAGAGGTTTGGTGAGGTTGGGTGAGCAAACGCAGACCCTTTAAAGTAATACTGCGTGGTACCCATCGCATGGGTCCCAAATCTCCAGGTTCAAGGACATCTTCCTACATCGAAAACATGCATGAGAAAACAAAAAGATGGTACACCATGTGATGGGGAAAGGTTTCTAAAACGCACCTCATTTCTCTTCTCCTTGTGCCCGGGGTCGCCATTCCAGCCGCTTTACTAACAATCTCCCTACTTGGAGCATCAGCACCTTTAACCTCCTGTTCCGTACAGGTTGCAATTTGTCCTGAGGATGAACGGGTAGACGGGGAACCAGTGAGAGACTAGCTCTTGTTGTTGGCACAGGCACAGGTCACTCTATTTTCCCATCAGGAAGAAGAATTAACCACAGGCTCATCATCCCCCCCGGAACCAGAACAGGGCCTGAAGCCATCCTGCGCTTTTGCGGCCAGCTCCCAAAAAAGCGAGTTGTAAAATGGAGCTTCAGGGCACTGCAATTCACAAACCTGCAGAGTTATAAATGATAACTCTCGTCCACAAATATATTGAGGGAAGGCAAAGAAGAGGATTTGAAATCAAGGCAGAATTGCAGGAAACAGATTTCAGGAGGTAGATTCGAATCGCCTTTAAAGCACATGAAAAGCGGCAAAACGTTGACAATGATGCCCTTGGCCAAAAAGCGCGTATGCGTTTTTTCCTGAATATATTCAGGAAAAAACCCATACGCCCTTTTTGGCCAACCAAGCAACCTGGAAAGGCAAATCAGCGCTACAAAGAAGACTCGCTACCCATCTGTCAAAAGGGCCATGCTGAAAAAAGTCTCAAAACCAGAAATGCAGGACAGGCCATGGAGAAATGGGAGCCTTGCTACACTGATGGGCGGGATGTAAATTGCCAACAGCCACTCTGGAGAAGTGTACGGTGTGTCCTGAAACATCTAAAAAACACAGATTAGAGAGCATAGGGCACTTCCACTCATGGGGGTATAAATTGGGAAAATGAAAAATCAGCAAGACACAAGCACCCCAAAGTTTAAGGCTGCTCTGTTGACAAGGACCTCCACTTCATTCCACCTTCAATATCCCAGGAAAGAGAAAAATGGATAAAGAAGTTGTGGTCCTTATGCACAATGGAATATCACTCAGCCATGAAATCAATGTCATAAGGCTAGTAGGAGCATGATGAGTGGATTTAGGTTCGACGATTCTAAGTGAAATATGTCACACAGAAAAGGACACTTCTCATAAGGTATCACTTATAGAGGGAATGTAAAAACCGTTACACTTGAACTGAATTACAAAACAGAACAGAGTCACACATGCAGAAAACACACTATGGCTGCTTAACGGGAAAGGTGAGGTGGGGTGATACATAAAACAAGGGTTTCAAATTAGCTCAGATACCGTTCCATAAACCCAATATGTAATAGACAAGACCTACTCCTTGCTCAGAGAACTGGACTCAACACGCCCTATTCACCGCACAAGAATATATCTGACTAGTAATAATCTTAAAACCTATGTATTGATATCTCTCTGTTAGTGTGTCAAGTGGGTGTAAAGCGGCATAAACACAGCAGTGAAAAGCAGGTAAACCCCAGTATAAAAATAAATGACTTTTACAAACCCATGAAACAAAGACAGTGAAAGAGAGAGAAATTCTTACACAATGCGTTCAGGGGCTGTGATGCAACCTAGATTGACCATATCTAGACCCACAGCTGGATGAGACATAAGGGTGGACACTCTTGGGGCTGAGAGGTTTGGTGAGGTTGGGTGAGCAAACGCAGACCCTTTAAAGTAATACTGCGTGGTACCCATCGCATGGGTCCCAAATCTCCAGGTTCAAGGACATCTTCCTACATCGAAAACATGCATGAGAAAACAAAAAGATGGTACACCATGTGATGGGGAAAGGTTTCTAAAACGCACCTCATTTCTCTTCTCCTTGTGCCCGGGGTCGCCATTCCAGCCGCTTTACTAACAATCTCCCTACTTGGAGCATCAGCACCTTTAACCTCCTGTTCCGTACAGGTTGCAATTTGTCCTGAGGCTGAACGGGTAGACGGGGAACCAGTGAGAGACTAGCTCTTGTTGTTGGCACAGGCACAGGTCACTCTATTTTCCCATCAGGAAGAAGAATTAACCACAGGCTCATCATCCCCCCCGGAACCAGAACAGGGCCTGAAGCCATCCTGCGCTTTTGCGGCCAGCTCCCAAAAAAGCGAGTTGTAAAATGGAGCTTCAGGGCACTGCAATTCACAAACCTGCAGAGTTATAAATGATAACTCTCGTCCACAAATATATTGAGGGAAGGCAAAGAAGAGGATTTGAAATCAAGGCAGAATTGCAGGAAACAGATTTCAGGAGGTAGATTCGAATCGCCTTTAAAGCACATGAAAAGCGGCAAAACGTTGACAATGATGCCCTTGGCCAAAAAGCGCGTATGCGTTTTTTCCTGAATATATTCAGGAAAAAACCCATACGCCCTTTTTGGCCAACCAAGCAACCTGGAAAGGCAAATCAGCGCTACAAAGAAGACTCGCTACCCATCTGTCAAAAGGGCCATGCTGAAAAAAGTCTCAAAACCAGCAATGCAGGACAGGCCATGGAGAAATGGGAGCCTTGCTACACTGATGGGCGGGATGTAAATTGCCAACAGCCACTCTGGAGAAGTGTACGGTGTGTCCTGAAACATCTAAAAAACACAGCTTAGAGAGCATAGGGCACTTCCACTCATGGGGGTATAAATTGGGAAAATGAAAAATCAGCAAGACACAAGCACCCCAAAGTTTAGGGCTGCTCTGTTGACAAGGACCTCCACTTCATTCCACCTTCAATATCCCAGGAAAGAGAAAAATGGATAAAGAAGTTGTGGTCCTTATGTACAATGGAATATCACTCAGCCATGAAATCAATGTCATAAGGCTAGTAGCAGCATGATGAGTGGATTTAGGTACGACGATTCTAAGTGAAATAAGTCACACAGAAAAGGACACTTCTCATAAGGTATCACTTATAGAGGGAATGTAAAAAGCGTTACACTTGAACTGAATTACAAAACAGAACAGAGTCACACATGCAGAAAACACACTATGGCTGCTTAACGGGAAAGGTGAGGTGGGGTGATACATAAAACAAGGGTTTCAAATTAGCTCAGATACCGTTCCATAAACCCAATATGTAATAGACAAGACCTACTCCTTGCTCAGAGAACTGGACTCAACACGCCCTATTCACCGCACAAGAATATATCTGACTAGTAATAATCTTAAAACCTATGTATTGATATCTCTCTGTTAGTGTGTCAAGTGGGTGTAAAGCGGCATAAACACAGCAGTGAAAAGCAGCTAAACCCCAGTATAAAAATAAATTACTTCGAAAAACCCATGAAACAAAGACAGTGAAAGAGAGAGAAATACTTACACAATGCGTTCAGGGGCTCTGATGCAACCTGGATTGACCATATCTAGACCCACAGCTGGACGAGACATAAGGGTGGACACTCTTGGGGCTGAGAGGTTTGGTGAGGTTGGGTGAGCAAACGCAGACCCTTTAAAGTAATACTGCGTGGTACCCATCGCATGGGTCCCAAATCTCCAGGTTCAAGGACATCTTCCTACATCGAAAACATGCATGAGAAAACAAAAAGATGGTACACCATGTGATGGGGAAAGGTTTCTAAAACGCACCTCATTTCTCTTCTCCTTGTGCCCGGGGTCGCCATTCCAGCCGCTTTACTAACAATCTCCCTACTTGGAGCATCAGCACCTTTAACCTCCTGTTCCGTACAGGTTGCAATTTGTCCTGAGGATGAACGGGTAGACGGGGAACCAGTGAGAGACTAGCTCTTGTTGTTGGCACAGGCACAGGTCACTCTATTTTCCCATCAGGAAGAAGAATTAACCACAGGCTCATCATCCCCCCCGGAACAAGAACAGGGCCTGAAGCCATCCAGCGCTTTTGCGGCCAGCTCCCAAAAAAGCGAGTTGTAAAATGGAGCTTCAGGGCACTGCAATTCACAAACCTGCAGAGTTATAAATGATAACTCTCGTCCACAAATATATTGAGGGAAGGCAAAGAAGAGGATTTGAAATCAAGGCAGAATTGCAGGAAACAGATTTCAGGAGGTAGATTCGAATCGCCTTTAAAGCACATGAAAAGCGGCAAAACGTTGACAATGATGCCCTTGGCCAAAAAGCGCGTATGCGTTTTTTCCTGAATATATTCAGGAAAAAACCCATACGCCCTTTTTGGCCAACCAAGCAACCTGGAAAGGCAAATCAGCGCTACAAAGAAGACTCGCTACCCATCTGTCAAAAGGGCCATGCTGAAAAAAGTCTCAAAACCAGAAATGCAGGACAGGCCATGGAGAAATGGGAGCCTTGCTACACTGATGGGCGGGATGTAAATTGCCAACAGCCACTCTGGAGAAGTGTACGGTGTGTCCTGAAACATCTAAAAAACACAGATTAGAGAGCATAGGGCACTTCCACTCATGGGGGTATAAATTGGGAAAATGAAAAATCAGCAAGACACAAGCACCCCAAAGTTTAAGGCTGCTCTGTTGACAAGGACCTCCACTTCATTCCACCTTCAATATCCCAGGAAAGAGAAAAATGGATAAAGAAGTTGTGGTCCTTATGCACAATGGAATATCACTCAGCCATGAAATCAATGTCATAAGGCTTGTAGGAGCATGATGAGTGGATTTAGGTTCGACGATTCTAAGTGAAATAAGTCACACAGAAAAGGACACTTCTCATAAGGTATCACTTATAGAGGGAATGTAAAAACCGTTACACTTGAACTGAATTACAAAACAGAACAGAGTCACACATGCAGAAAACACACTATGGCTGCTTAACGGGAAAGGTGAGGTGGGGTGATACATAAAACAAGGGTTTCAAATTAGCTCAGATACCGTTCCATAAACCCAATATGTAATAGACAAGACCTACTCCTTGCTCAGAGAACTGGACTCAACACGCCCTATTCACCGCACAAGAATATATCTGACTAGTAATAATCTTAAAACCTATGTATTGATATCTCTCTGTTAGTGTGTCAAGTGGGTGTAAAGCGGCATAAACACAGCAGTGAAAAGCAGGTAAACCCCAGTATAAAAATAAATGACTTTTACAAACCCATGAAACAAAGACAGTGAAAGAGAGAGAAATTCTTACACAATGCGTTCAGGGGCTGTGATGCAACCTAGATTGACCATATCTAGACCCACAGCTGGATGAGACATAAGGGTGGACACTCTTGGGGCTGAGAGGTTTGGTGAGGTTGGGTGAGCAAACGCAGACCCTTTAAAGTAATACTGCGTGGTACCCATCGCATGGGTCCCAAATCTCCAGGTTCAAGGACATCTTCCTACATCGAAAACATGCATGAGAAAACAAAAAGATGGTACACCATGTGATGGGGAAAGGTTTCTAAAACGCACCTCATTTCTCTTCTCCTTGTGCCCGGGGTCGCCATTCCAGCCGCTTTACTAACAATCTCCCTACTTGGAGCATCAGCACCTTTAACCTCCTGTTCCGTACAGGTTGCAATTTGTCCTGAGGCTGAACGGGTAGACGGGGAACCAGTGAGAGACTAGCTCTTGTTGTTGGCACAGGCACAGGTCACTCTATTTTCCCATCAGGAAGAAGAATTAACCACAGGCTCATCATCCCCCCCGGAACCAGAACAGGGCCTGAAGCCATCCTGCGCTTTTGCGGCCAGCTCCCAAAAAAGCGAGTTGTAAAATGGAGCTTCAGGGCACTGCAATTCACAAACCTGCAGAGTTATAAATGATAACTCTCGTCCACAAATATATTGAGGGAAGGCAAAGAAGAGGATTTGAAATCAAGGCAGAATTGCAGGAAACAGATTTCAGGAGGTAGATTCGAATCGCCTTTAAAGCACATGAAAAGCGGCAAAACGTTGACAATGATGCCCTTGGCCAAAAAGCGCGTATGCGTTTTTTCCTGAATATATTCAGGAAAAAACCCATACGCCCTTTTTGGCCAACCAAGCAACCTGGAAAGGCAAATCAGCGCTACAAAGAAGACTCGCTACCCATCTGTCAAAAGGGCCATGCTGAAAAAAGTCTCAAAACCAGCAATGCAGGACAGGCCATGGAGAAATGGGAGCCTTGCTACACTGATGGGCGGGATGTAAATTGCCAACAGCCACTCTGGAGAAGTGTACGGTGTGTCCTGAAACATCTAAAAAACACAGCTTAGAGAGCATAGGGCACTTCCACTCATGGGGGTATAAATTGGGAAAATGAAAAATCAGCAAGACACAAGCACCCCAAAGTTTAGGGCTGCTCTGTTGACAAGGACCTCCACTTCATTCCACCTTCAATATCCCAGGAAAGAGAAAAATGGATAAAGAAGTTGTGGTCCTTATGTACAATGGAATATCACTCAGCCATGAAATCAATGTCATAAGGCTAGTAGCAGCATGATGAGTGGATTTAGGTACGACGATTCTAAGTGAAATAAGTCACACAGAAAAGGACACTTCTCATAAGGTATCACTTATAGAGGGAATGTAAAAAGCGTTACACTTGAACTGAATTACAAAACAGAACAGAGTCACACATGCAGAAAACACACTATGGCTGCTTAACGGGAAAGGTGAGGTGGGGTGATACATAAAACAAGGGTTTCAAATTAGCTCAGATACCGTTCCATAAACCCAATATGTAATAGACAAGACCTACTCCTTGCTCAGAGAACTGGACTCAACACGCCCTATTCACCGCACAAGAATATATCTGACTAGTAATAATCTTAAAACCTATGTATTGATATCTCTCTGTTAGTGTGTCAAGTGGGTGTAAAGCGGCATAAACACAGCAGTGAAAAGCAGCTAAACCCCAGTATAAAAATAAATTACTTCGAAAAACCCATGAAACAAAGACAGTGAAAGAGAGAGAAATACTTACACAATGCGTTCAGGGGCTCTGATGCAACCTGGATTGACCATATCTAGACCCACAGCTGGACGAGACATAAGGGTGGACACTCTTGGGGCTGAGAGGTTTGGTGAGGTTGGGTGAGCAAACGCAGACCCTTTAAAGTAATACTGCGTGGTACCCATCGCATGGGTCCCAAATCTCCAGGTTCAAGGACATCTTCCTACATCGAAAACATGCATGAGAAAACAAAAAGATGGTACACCATGTGATGGGGAAAGGTTTCTAAAACGCACCTCATTTCTCTTCTCCTTGTGCCCGGGGTCGCCATTCCAGCCGCTTTACTAACAATCTCCCTACTTGGAGCATCAGCACCTTTAACCTCCTGTTCCGTACAGGTTGCAATTTGTCCTGAGGATGAACGGGTAGACGGGGAACCAGTGAGAGACTAGCTCTTGTTGTTGGCACAGGCACAGGTCACTCTATTTTCCCATCAGGAAGAAGAATTAACCACAGGCTCATCATCCCCCCCGGAACAAGAACAGGGCCTGAAGCCATCCAGCGCTTTTGCGGCCAGCTCCCAAAAAAGCGAGTTGTAAAATGGAGCTTCAGGGCACTGCAATTCACAAACCTGCAGAGTTATAAATGATAACTCTCGTCCACAAATATATTGAGGGAAGGCAAAGAAGAGGATTTGAAATCAAGGCAGAATTGCAGGAAACAGATTTCAGGAGGTAGATTCGAATCGCCTTTAAAGCACATGAAAAGCGGCAAAACGTTGACAATGATGCCCTTGGCCAAAAAGCGCGTATGCGTTTTTTCCTGAATATATTCAGGAAAAAACCCATACGCCCTTTTTGGCCAACCAAGCAACCTGGAAAGGCAAATCAGCGCTACAAAGAAGACTCGCTACCCATCTGTCAAAAGGGCCATGCTGAAAAAAGTCTCAAAACCAGAAATGCAGGACAGGCCATGGAGAAATGGGAGCCTTGCTACACTGATGGGCGGGATGTAAATTGCCAACAGCCACTCTGGAGAAGTGTACGGTGTGTCCTGAAACATCTAAAAAACACAGCTTAGAGAGCATAGGGCACTTCCACTCATGGGGGTATAAATTGGGAAAATGAAAAATCAGCAAGACACAAGCACCCCAAAGTTTAAGGCTGCTCTGTTGACAAGGACCTCCACTTCATTCCACCTTCAATATCCCAGGAAAGAGAAAAATGGATAAAGAAGTTGTGGTCCTTATGCACAATGGAATATCATTCAGCCATGAAATCAATGTCATAAGGCTAGTAGGAGCATGATGAGTGGATTTAGGTTCGACGATTCTAAGTGAAATAAGTCACACAGAAAAGGACACTTCTCATAAGGTATCACTTATAGAGGGAATGTAAAAACCGTTACACTTGAACTGAATTACAAAACAGAACAGAGTCACACATGCAGAAAACACACTATGGCTGCTTAACGGGAAAGGTGAGGTGGGGTGATACATAAAACAAGGGTTTCAAATTAGCTCAGATACCGTTCCATAAACCCAATATGTAATAGACAAGACCTACTCCTTGCTCAGAGAACTGGACTCAACACGCCCTATTCACCGCACAAGAATATATCTGACTAGTAATAATCTTAAAACCTATGTATTGATATCTCTCTGTTAGTGTGTCAAGTGGGTGTAAAGCGGCATAAACACAGCAGTGAAAAGCAGGTAAACCCCAGTATAAAAATAAATTACTTCGAAAAACCCATGAAACAAAGACAGTGAAAGAGAGAGAAATTCTTACACAATGCGTTCAGGGGCTGTGATGCAACCTGGATTGACCATATCTAGATCCACAGCTGGATGAGACATAAGGGTGGACACTCTTGGGGCTGAGAGGTTTGGTGAGGTTGGGTGAGCAAATGCAGACCCTTTAAAGTAATACTGCGTGGTACCCATCGCATGGGTCCCAAATCTCCAGGTTCAAGGACATCTTCCTACATCGAAAACATGCATGAGAAAACAAAAAGATGGTACACCATGTGATGGGGAAAGGTTTCTAAAACGCACCTCAATTCTCTTCTCCTTGTGCCCGGGGTCGCCATTCCAGCCGCTTTACTAACAATCTCCCTACTTGGAGCATCAGCACCTTTAACCTCCTGTTCCGTACAGGTTGCAATTTGTCCTGAGGCTGAACGGGAAGATGGGGAACCAGTGAGAGACTACCTCTTGTTGTTGGGACAGGAACAGGTCACTCTATTTTCCCATCAGGAAGAAGAATTAACCACAGGCTCATCCTCCCCCCCCCCCCCGGAACCAGAACAGGGCCTGAAGCCATCCTGCGCTTTTGCGGCCAGCTCCCAAAAAAGCGAGTTGTAAAATGGAGCTTCAGGGCACTGCAATTCACAAACCTGCAGAGTTATAAATGATAACTCTCGTCCACAAATATATTGAGGGAAGGCAAAGAAGAGGATTTGAAATCAAGGCAGAATTGCAGGAAACAGATTTCAGGAGGTCGATTCGAATCGCCTTTAAAGCACATGAAAAGCGGCAAAACGTTGACAATGATGCCCTTGGCCAAAAAGGGCGTATGCGTTTTTTCCTGAATATATTCAGGAAAAAATGCATACGCCCTTTTTGGCCAACCAAGCAACCTGGAAAGGCAAATCAGGGCAACAAAGAAGACACGCTACCCATCGGTCAAAAGGGCCATGCTGAAAAAAGTCTCAAAACCAGAAATGCAGGACAGGCCATGGAGAAATGGGAGCCTTGCTACACTGATGGGCGGGATGTAAATTGCCAACAGCCACTTTGGAGAAGTGTACGGTGTGTCCTGAAACATCTAAAAAACACAGCTTAGAGAGCATAGGGCACTTCCACTCATGGGGGTATAAATTGGGAAAATGAAAAATCAGCAAGACACAAGCACCCCAAAGTTTAGGGCTGCTCTGTTGACAAGGACCTCCACTTCATTCCACCTTAAATATCCCAGGAAAGAGAAAAATGGATAAAGAAGTTGTGGTCCTTATGTACAATGGAATATCACTCAGCCATGAAATCAATGTCATAAGGCTAGTAGCAGCATGATGAGTGGATTTAGGTTCGACGATTCTAAGTGAAATAAGTCACACAGAAAAGGACACTTCTCATAAGGTATCACTTATAGAGGGAATGTAAAAACCGTTACACTTGAACTGAATTACAAAACAGAACAGAGTCACACATGCAGAAAACACACTATGGCTACTTAACGGGAAAGGTGAGGTGGGGTGATACATAAAACAAGGGTTTCAAATTAGCTCAGATACCGTTCCATAAACCCAATATGTAATAGACAAGACCTACTCCTTGCTCAGAGAACTGGACTCAACACGCCCTATTCACCGCACAAGAATATATCTGACTAGTAATAATCTTCAAACCTATGTATTGATATCTCTCTGTTAGTGTGTCAAGTGGGTGTAAAGCGGCATAAACACAGCAGTGAAAAGCAGCTAAACCCCATTGTAAAAATAAATTACTTTGAAAAACCAATGAAACAAAGACAGTGAAAGAGAGAGAAATACTTACACAATGCGTTCAGGGGCTGTGATGCAACCTGGATTGACCATATCTAGACCCACAGCTGGATGAGACATAAGGGTGGACACTCTTGGGGCTGAGAGGTTTGTTGAGGTTGGGTGAGCAAACGCAGACCCTTTAAAGTAATACTGCGTGGTACCCATCGCATGGGTCCCAAATCTCCAGGTTCAAGGACATCTTCCTACATCGAAAACATGCATGAGAAAACAAAAAGATGGTACACCATGTGATGGGGAAAGGTTTCTAAAACGCACCTCATTTCTCTTCTCCTTGTGCCCGGGTTGGCCATTCCAGCCGCTTTACTAACAATCTCCCTACTTGGAGCATCAGCACCTTTAACCTCCTGTTCCGTACAGGTTGCAATTTCTCCTGAGGATGAACGGGTAGACGGGGAACCAGTGAGAGACTAGCTCTTGGTGTTGGGACAGGCACAGGTCACTCTATCTTCCCATCAGGAAGAAGAATTAACCACAGGCTCATCCACCCCCCGGGAACCAGAACAGGGCCTGAAGCCATCCTGCGCTGTTGCGGCCAGCTCCCAAAAAAGCGAGTTGTAAAATGGAGCTTCAGGGCACTGCAATTCACAAACCTGCAGAGTTATAAATCATAACTCTCGTCCACAAATATATTGAGGGAAGGCAAAGAAGAGGATTTGAAATCAAGGCAGATTTGCAGGAAACAGATTCCAGGAGGTAGATTCAAATCCCCTTTAAAGCACATGAAAAGCGGCAAAACGTTGACAATGATGCCCTTGGCCAAAAAGGGCGTATGCGTTTTTTCCTGAATATATTCAGGAAAAAACGCATACGCCCTTTTTGGACAACCAAGCAACCTGGAAAGGCAAATCAGCGCTACAAAGAAGACTCGCTACCCATCGGTCAAAAGGGCCATGCTGAAAAAAGTCTCAAAACCAGATATGCAGGACAGGCCATGGAGAAATGGGAGCCTTGCTACACTGATGGGCGGGATGTAAATTGCCAACAGCCACTCTGGAGAAGTGTACGGTGTGTCCTGAAACATCTAAAAAACACAGCTTAGAGAGCATAGGGCACTTCCACTCATGGGGGTATAAATTGGGAAAATGAAAAATCAGCAAGACACAAGCACCCCAAAGTTTAGGGCTGCTCTGTTGACAAGGACCTCCACTTCATTCCACCTTCAATATCCCAGGAAAGAGAAAAATGGATAAAGAAGTTGTGGTCCTTATATACAATGGAATATCACTCAGCCATGAAATCAATGTCATAAGGCTAGTAGCAGCATGATGAGTGGATTTAGGTTCGACGATTCTAAGTGAAATAAGTCACACAGAAAAGGACACTTCTCATAAGGTATCACTTATAGAGGGAATGTAAAAACCGTTACACTTGAACTGAATTACAAAACAGAACAGAGTCACACATGCAGAAAACACACTATGGCTGCTGAACGGGAAAGGTGAGGTGGGGTGATACATAAAACAAGCGTTTCAAATTAGCTCAGATACCGTTCCATAAACCCAATATGTAATAGACAAGACCTACTCCTTGCTCAGAGAACTGGACTCAACACGCCCTATTCACCGCACAAGAATATATCTGACTAGTAATAATCTTAAAACCTATGTATTGATATCTCTCTGTTAGTGTGTCAAGTGGGTGTAAAGCGGCATAAACACAGCAGTGAAAAGCAGCTAAACCCCAGTATAAAAATAAATTACTTCGAAAAACCCATGAAACAAAGACAGTGAAAGAGAGAGAAATTCTTACACAATGCGTTCAGGGGCTGTGATGCAACCTGGATTGACCATATCTAGACCCACAGCTGGATGAGACATAAGGGTGGACACTCTTGGGGCTGAGAGGTTTGGTGAGGTTGGGTGAGCAAACGCAGACCCTTTAAAGTAATACTGCGTGGTACCCATCGCATGGGTCCCAAATCTCCAGGTTCAAGGACATCTTCCTACATCGAAAACATGCATGAGAAAACAAAAAGATGGTACACCATGTGATGGGGAAAGGTTTCTAAAACGCACCTCATTTCTCTTCTCCTTGTGCCCGGGGTCGCCATTCCAGCCGCTTTACTAACAATCTCCCTACTTGGAGCATCAGCACCTTTAACCTCCTGTTCCGTACAGGTTGCAATTTGTCCTGAGGCTGAACGGGAAGATGGGGAACCAGTGAGAGACTACCTCTTGTTGTTGGGACAGGAACAGGTCACTCTATTTTCCCATCAGGAAGAAGAATTTACCACAGGCTCATCCTCCCCCCCCCCCGGAACCAGAACAGGGCCTGAAGCCATCCTGCGCTTTTGCGGCCAGCTCCCAAAAAAGCGAGTTGTAAAATGGAGCTTCAGGGCACTGCAATTCACAAACATGCAGAGATATAAATGATAACTCTCGTCCACAAATATATTGAGGGAAGGCAAAGAAGAGGATTTGAAATCAAGGCAGAATTGCAGGAAACAGATTTCAGGAGGTAGATTCGAATCGCCTTTAAAGCACATGAAAAGCGGCAAAACGTTGACAATGATGCCCTTGGCCAAAAAGGGCGTATGCGTTTTTTCCTGAATATATTCAGGAAAAAATGCATACGCCCTTTTTGGCCAACCAAGCAACCTGGAAAGGCAAATCAGGGCAACAAAGAAGACTCGCTACCCATCGGTCAAAAGGGCCATGCTGAAAAAGTCTCAAAACCAGAAATGCAGGACAGGCCATGGAGAAATGGGAGCCTTGCTACACTGATGGGCGGGATGTAAATTGCCAACAGCCACTCTGGAGAAGTGTACGGTGTGTCCTGAAACATCTAAAAAACACAGATTAGAGAGCATAGGGCACTTCCACTCATGGGGGTATAAATTGGGAAAATGAAAAATCAGCAAGAAACAAACACCCCAAAGTTTAGGGCTGCTCTGTTGACAAGGACCTCCACTTCATTCCACCTTCAATATCCCAGGAAAGAGAAAAATGGATAAAGAAGTTGTGGTCCTTATGTACAATGGAATATCACTCAGCCATGAAATCAATGTCATAAGGCTAGTAGCAGCATGATGAGTGGATTTAGGTACGACGATTCTAAGTGAAATAAGTCACACAGAAAAGGACACTTCTCATAAGGTATCACTTATAGAGGGAATGTAAAAAGCGTTACACTTGAACTGAATTACAAAACAGAACAGAGTCACACATGCAGAAAACACACTATGGCTGCTTAACGGGAAAAGTGAGGTGGGGTGATACATAAAACAAGGGTTTCAAATTAGCTCAGATACCGTTCCATAAACCCAATATGTAATAAACAAGACCTACTCCTTGCTCAGAGAACTGGACTCAACACGCCCTATTCACCGCACAAGAATATATCTGACTAGTAATAATCTTAAAACCTATGTATTGATATCTCTCTGTTAGTGTGTCAAGTGGGTGTAAAGCGGCATAAACACAGCAGTGAAAAGCAGCTAAACCCCAGTATAAAAATAAATTACTTCGAAAAACCCATGAAACAAAGACAGTGAAAGAGAGTGAAATTCTTACACAATGCGTTCAGGGGCTGTGATGCAACCTATATTGACCATATCTAGACCCACAGCTGGATGAGACATAAGGGTGGACACTCTTGGGGCTGAGAGGTTTGGTGAGGTTGGGTGAGCAAACGCAGACCCTTTAAAGTAATACTGCGTGGTACCCATCGCATGGGTCCCAAATCTCCAGGTTCAAGGACATCTTCCTACATCGAAAACATGCATGAGAAAACAAAAAGATGGTACACCATGTGATGGGGAAAGGTTTCTAAAACGCACCTCATTTCTCTTCTCCTTGTGCCCGGGGTCGCCATTCCAGCCGCTTTACTAACAATCTCCCTACTTGGAGCATCAGCACCTTTAACCTCCTGTTCCGTACAGGTTGCAATTTGTCCTGAGGATGAACGGGTAGACGGGGAACCAGTGAGAGACTAGCTCTTGTTGTTGGCACAGGCACAGGTCACTCTATTTTCCCATCAGGAAGAAGAATTAACCACAGGCTCATCATCCCCCCCGGAACCAGAACAGGGCCTGAAGCCATCCTGCGCTTTTGCGGCCAGCTCCCAAAAAAGCGAGTTGTAAAATGGAGCTTCAGGGCACTGCAATTCACAAACCTGCAGAGTTATAAATGATAACTCTCGTCCACAAATATATTGAGGGAAGGCAAAGAAGAGGATTTGAAATCAAGGCAGAATTGCAGGAAACAGATTTCAGGAGGTAGATTCGAATCGCCTTTAAAGCACATGAAAAGCGGCAAAACGTTGACAATGATGCCCTTGGCCAAAAAGCGCGTATGCGTTTTTTCCTGAATATATTCAGGAAAAAACCCATACGCCCTTTTTGGCCAACCAAGCAACCTGGAAAGGCAAATCAGCGCTACAAAGAAGACTCGCTACCCATCTGTCAAAAGGGCCATGCTGAAAAAAGTCTCAAAACCAGAAATGCAGGACAGGCCATGGAGAAATGGGAGCCTTGCTACACTGATGGGCGGGATGTAAATTGCCAACAGCCACTCTGGAGAAGTGTACGGTGTGTCCTGAAACATCTAAAAAACACAGATTAGAGAGCATAGGGCACTTCCACTCATGGGGGTATAAATTGGGAAAATGAAAAATCAGCAAGACACAAGCACCCCAAAGTTTAAGGCTGCTCTGTTGACAAGGACCTCCACTTCATTCCACCTTCAATATCCCAGGAAAGAGAAAAATGGATAAAGAAGTTGTGGTCCTTATGCACAATGGAATATCACTCAGCCATGAAATCAATGTCATAAGGCTAGTAGGAGCATGATGAGTGGATTTAGGTTCGACGATTCTAAGTGAAATATGTCACACAGAAAAGGACACTTCTCATAAGGTATCACTTATAGAGGGAATGTAAAAACCGTTACACTTGAACTGAATTACAAAACAGAACAGAGTCACACATGCAGAAAACACACTATGGCTGCTTAACGGGAAAGGTGAGGTGGGGTGATACATAAAACAAGGGTTTCAAATTAGCTCAGATACCGTTCCATAAACCCAATATGTAATAGACAAGACCTACTCCTTGCTCAGAGAACTGGACTCAACACGCCCTATTCACCGCACAAGAATATATCTGACTAGTAATAATCTTAAAACCTATGTATTGATATCTCTCTGTTAGTGTGTCAAGTGGGTGTAAAGCGGCATAAACACAGCAGTGAAAAGCAGGTAAACCCCAGTATAAAAATAAATGACTTTTACAAACCCATGAAACAAAGACAGTGAAAGAGAGAGAAATTCTTACACAATGCGTTCAGGGGCTGTGATGCAACCTAGATTGACCATATCTAGACCCACAGCTGGATGAGACATAAGGGTGGACACTCTTGGGGCTGAGAGGTTTGGTGAGGTTGGGTGAGCAAACGCAGACCCTTTAAAGTAATACTGCGTGGTACCCATCGCATGGGTCCCAAATCTCCAGGTTCAAGGACATCTTCCTACATCGAAAACATGCATGAGAAAACAAAAAGATGGTACACCATGTGATGGGGAAAGGTTTCTAAAACGCACCTCATTTCTCTTCTCCTTGTGCCCGGGGTCGCCATTCCAGCCGCTTTACTAACAATCTCCCTACTTGGAGCATCAGCACCTTTAACCTCCTGTTCCGTACAGGTTGCAATTTGTCCTGAGGCTGAACGGGTAGACGGGGAACCAGTGAGAGACTAGCTCTTGTTGTTGGCACAGGCACAGGTCACTCTATTTTCCCATCAGGAAGAAGAATTAACCACAGGCTCATCATCCCCCCCGGAACCAGAACAGGGCCTGAAGCCATCCTGCGCTTTTGCGGCCAGCTCCCAAAAAAGCGAGTTGTAAAATGGAGCTTCAGGGCACTGCAATTCACAAACCTGCAGAGTTATAAATGATAACTCTCGTCCACAAATATATTGAGGGAAGGCAAAGAAGAGGATTTGAAATCAAGGCAGAATTGCAGGAAACAGATTTCAGGAGGTAGATTCGAATCGCCTTTAAAGCACATGAAAAGCGGCAAAACGTTGACAATGATGCCCTTGGCCAAAAAGCGCGTATGCGTTTTTTCCTGAATATATTCAGGAAAAAACCCATACGCCCTTTTTGGCCAACCAAGCAACCTGGAAAGGCAAATCAGCGCTACAAAGAAGACTCGCTACCCATCTGTCAAAAGGGCCATGCTGAAAAAAGTCTCAAAACCAGCAATGCAGGACAGGCCATGGAGAAATGGGAGCCTTGCTACACTGATGGGCGGGATGTAAATTGCCAACAGCCACTCTGGAGAAGTGTACGGTGTGTCCTGAAACATCTAAAAAACACAGCTTAGAGAGCATAGGGCACTTCCACTCATGGGGGTATAAATTGGGAAAATGAAAAATCAGCAAGACACAAGCACCCCAAAGTTTAGGGCTGCTCTGTTGACAAGGACCTCCACTTCATTCCACCTTCAATATCCCAGGAAAGAGAAAAATGGATAAAGAAGTTGTGGTCCTTATGTACAATGGAATATCACTCAGCCATGAAATCAATGTCATAAGGCTAGTAGCAGCATGATGAGTGGATTTAGGTACGACGATTCTAAGTGAAATAAGTCACACAGAAAAGGACACTTCTCATAAGGTATCACTTATAGAGGGAATGTAAAAAGCGTTACACTTGAACTGAATTACAAAACAGAACAGAGTCACACATGCAGAAAACACACTATGGCTGCTTAACGGGAAAGGTGAGGTGGGGTGATACATAAAACAAGGGTTTCAAATTAGCTCAGATACCGTTCCATAAACCCAATATGTAATAGACAAGACCTACTCCTTGCTCAGAGAACTGGACTCAACACGCCCTATTCACCGCACAAGAATATATCTGACTAGTAATAATCTTAAAACCTATGTATTGATATCTCTCTGTTAGTGTGTCAAGTGGGTGTAAAGCGGCATAAACACAGCAGTGAAAAGCAGCTAAACCCCAGTATAAAAATAAATTACTTCGAAAAACCCATGAAACAAAGACAGTGAAAGAGAGAGAAATACTTACACAATGCGTTCAGGGGCTCTGATGCAACCTGGATTGACCATATCTAGACCCACAGCTGGACGAGACATAAGGGTGGACACTCTTGGGGCTGAGAGGTTTGGTGAGGTTGGGTGAGCAAACGCAGACCCTTTAAAGTAATACTGCGTGGTACCCATCGCATGGGTCCCAAATCTCCAGGTTCAAGGACATCTTCCTACATCGAAAACATGCATGAGAAAACAAAAAGATGGTACACCATGTGATGGGGAAAGGTTTCTAAAACGCACCTCATTTCTCTTCTCCTTGTGCCCGGGGTCGCCATTCCAGCCGCTTTACTAACAATCTCCCTACTTGGAGCATCAGCACCTTTAACCTCCTGTTCCGTACAGGTTGCAATTTGTCCTGAGGATGAACGGGTAGACGGGGAACCAGTGAGAGACTAGCTCTTGTTGTTGGCACAGGCATAGGTCACTCTATTTTCCCATCAGGAAGAAGAATTAACCACAGGCTCATCATCCCCCCCGGAACCAGAACAGGGCCTGAAGCCATCCTGCGCTTTTGCAGCCAGCTCCCAAAAAAGCGAGTTGTAAAATGGAGCTTCAGGGCACTGCAATTCACAAACCTGCAGAGTTATAAATGATAACTCTCGTCCACAAATATATTGAGGGAAGGCAAAGAAGAGGATTTGAAATCAAGGCAGAATTGCAGGAAACAGATTTCAGGAGGTAGATTCGAATCGCCTTTAAAGCACATGAAAAGCGGCAAAACGTTGACAATGATGCCCTTGGCCAAAAAGGGCGTATGCGTTTTTTCCTGAATATATTCAGGAAAAAACCCATACGCCCTTTTTGGCCAACCAAGCAACCTGGAAAGGCAAATCAGGGCTACAAAGAAGACTCGCTACCCATCGGTCAAAAGGGCCATGCTGAAAAAAGTCTCAAAACCAGAAATGCAGGACAGGCCATGGAGAAATGGGAGCCTTGCTACACTGATGGGCGCAATGTAAATTGCCAACAGCCACTCTGGAGAAGTGTACGGTGTGTCCTGAAACATCTAAAAAACACAGATTAGAGAGCATAGGGCACTTCCACTCATGGGGGTATAAATTGGGAAAATGAAAAATCAGCAAGACACAAGCACCCCAAAGTTTAAGGCTGCTCTGTTGACAAGGACCTCCACTTCATTCCACCTTCAATATCCCAGGAAAGAGAAAAATGGATAAAGAAGTTGTGGTCCTTATGTACAATGGAATATCACTCAGCCATGAAATCAATGTCATAAGGCTAGTAGCAGCATGAGGAGTGGATTTAGGTACGACGATTCTAAGTGAAATAAGTCACACAGAAAAGACACTTCTCATAAGGTATCACTTATAGAGGGAATGTAAAAACCGTTACACTTGAACTGAATTACAAAACAGAACAGAGTCACACATGCAGAAAACACACTATGGCTGCTTAAAGGGAAAGGTGAGGTGGGGTGATACATAAAACAAGGGTTTCAAATTAGCTCAGATACCGTTCCATAAACCCAATATGTAATAGACAAGACCTACTCCTTGCTCAGAGAACTGGACTCAACACGCCCTATTCACCACACAAGAATATATCTGACTAGTAATAATCTTAAAACCTATGTATTGATATCTCTCTGTTAGTGTGTCAAGTGGGTGTAAAGCGGCATAAACACAGCAGTGAAAAGCAGGTAAACCCCAGTATAAAAATAAATTACTTCGAAAAACCCATGAAACAAAGACAGTGAAAGAGAGAGAAATTCTTACACAATGCGTTCAGGGGCTGTGATGCAACCTGGATTGACCATATCTAGACCCACAGCTGGATGAGACATAAGGGTGGACACTCTTGGGGCTGAGAGGTTTGGTGAGGTTGGGTGAGCAAATGCAGACCCTTTAAAGTAATACTGCGTGGTACCCATCGCATGGGTCCCAAATCTCCAGGTTCAAGGACATCTTCCTACATCGAAAACATGCATGAGAAAACAAAAAGATGGTACACCATGTGATGGGGAAAGGTTTCTAAAACGCACCTCAATTCTCTTCTCCTTGTGCCCGGGGTCGCCATTCCAGCCGCTTTACTAACAATCTCCCTACTTGGAGCATCAGCACCTTTAACCTCCTGTTCCGTACAGGTTGCAATTTGTCCTGAGGCTGAACGGGAAGATGGGGAACCAGTGAGAGACTACCTCTTGTTGTTGGGACAGGAACAGGTCACTCTATTTTCCCATCAGGAAGAAGAATTAACCACAGGCTCATCCTCCCCCCCCCCGGAACCAGAATAGGGCCTGAAGCCATCTTGCACTTTTGCGGCCAGCTCTCAAAAAAGCGAGTTGTAAAGTGGAGCTTCAGGACACTGCAATTCACAAACCTGCAGAGTTATAAATGATAACTCTCGTCCACAAATATATTGAGGGAAGGCAAAGAAGAGGATGTGAAATCAAGGCAGAATTGCAGGAAACAGATTTCAGGAGGTAGATTCGAATCGCCTTTAAAGCACATGAAAAGCGGCAAAACGTTGACAATGATGCCCTTGGCCAAAAAGGGCGTATGCGTTTTTTCCTGAATATATTCAGGAAAAAATGCATACGCCCTTTTTGGCCAACCAAGCAACCTGGAAAGGCAAATCAGGGCAACAAAGAAGACTCGCTACCCATCGGTCAAAAGGGCCATGCTGAAAAAAGTCTCAAAACCAGCAATGCAGGACAGGCCATGGAGAAATGGGAGCCTTGCTACACTGATGGGCGGGATGTAAATTGCCAACAGCCACTCTGGAGAAGTGTACGGTGTGTCCTGAAACATCTAAAAAACACAGCTTAGAGAGCATAGGGCACTTCCACTCATGGGGGTATAAATTGGGAAAATGAAAAATCAGCAAGACACAAACACCCCAAAGTTTAGGGCTGCTCTGTTGACAAGGACCTCCACTTCATTCCACCTTCAATATCCCAGGAAAGAGAAAAATGGATAAAGAAGTTGTGGTCCTTATGTACAATGGAATATCACTCAGCCATGAAATCAATGTCATAAGGCTAGTAGCAGCATGATGAGTGGATTTAGGTACGACGATTCTAAGTGAAATAAGTCACACAGAAAAGGACACTTCTCATAAGGTATCACTTATAGAGGGAATGTAAAAAGCATTACACTTGAACTGAATTACAAAACAGAACAGAGTCACACATGCAGAAAACACACTATGGCTGCTTAACGGGAAAGGGGAGGTGGGGTGATACATAAAACAAGGGTTTCAAATTAGCTCAGATACCGTTCCATAAACCCAATATGTAATAGACAAGACCTACTCCTTGCTCAGAGAACTGGACTCAACAGGCCCTATTCCCTGCACAAGAATATATCTGACTAGTAATAATCTTAAAACCTATGTATTGATATCTCTCTGTTAGTGTGTCAAGTGGGTGTAAAGCGGCATAAACACAGCAGGGAAAAGCAGCTAAACCCCAGTATAAAAATAAATTACTTCGAAAAACCCATGAAACAAAGACAGTGAAAGAGAGTGAAATTCTTACACAATGCGTTCAGGGGCTGTGATGCAACCTAGATTGACCATATCTAGACCCACAGCTGGATGAGACATAAGGGTGGACACTCTTGGGGCTGAGAGGTTTGGTGAGGTTGGGTGAGCAAACGCAGACCCTTTAAAGTAATACTGCGTGGTACCCATCGCATGGGTCCCAAATCTCCAGGTTCAAGGACATCTTCCTACATCGAAAACATGCATGAGAAAACAAAAAGATGGTACACCATGTGATGGGGAAAGGTTTCTAAAACGCACCTCATTTCTCTTCTCCTTGTGCCCGGGGTCGCCATTCCAGCCGCTTTACTAACAATCTCCCTACTTGGAGCATCAGCACCTTTAACCTCCTGTTCCGTACAGGTTGCAATTTGTCCTGAGGATGAACGGGTAGACGGGGAACCAGTGAGAGACTAGCTCTTGTTGTTGGCACAGGCACAGGTCACTCTATTTTCCCATCAGGAAGAAGAATTAACCACAGGCTCATCATCCCCCCCGGAACCAGAACAGGGCCTGAAGCCATCCTGCGCTTTTGCGGCCAGCTCCCAAAAAAGCGAGTTGTAAAATGGAGCTTCAGGGCACTGCAATTCACAAACCTGCAGAGTTATAAATGATAACACTCGTCCACAAATATATTGAGGGAAGGCAAAGAAGAGGATTTGAAATCAAGGCAGAATTGCAGGAAACAGATTTCAGGAGGTAGATTCGAATCGCCTTTAAAGCACATGAAAAGCGGCAAAACGTTGACAATGATGCCCTTGGCCAAAAAGCGCGTATGCGTTTTTTCCTGAATATATTCAGGAAAAAACCCATACGCCCTTTTTGGCCAACCAAGCAACCTGGAAAGGCAAATCAGCGCTACAAAGAAGACTCGCTACCCATCTGTCAAAAGGGCCATGCTGAAAAAAGTCTCAAAACCAGAAATGCAGGACAGGCCATGGAGAAATGGGAGCCTTGCTACACTGATGGGTGGGATGTAAATTGCCAACAGCCACTCTGGAGAAGTGTACGGTGTGTCCTGAAACATCTAAAAAACACAGCTTAGAGAGCATAGGGCACTTCCACTCATGGGGGTATAAATTGGGAAAATGAAAAATCAGCAAGACACAAGCACCCCAAAGTTTAGGGCTGCTCTGTTGACAAGGACCTCCACTTCATTCCACCATCAATATCCCAGGAAAGAGAAAAATGGATAAAGAAGTTGTGGTCCTTATGTACAATGGAATATCACTCAGCCATGAAATCGATGTCATAAGGCTAGTAGCAGCATGAGAGTGGATTTAGGTACGACGATTCTAAGTGAAATAAGTCACACAGAAAAGGACACTTCTCATAAGGTATCACTTATAGAGGGAATGTAAAAACTGTTACACTTGAACTGAATTACAAAACAGAACAGAGTCACACATACAGAAAACGCACTATGGCTGCTTAACGGGAAAGGGGAGGTGGGGTGATACATAAAACAAGCGTTTCAAATTAGCTCAGATACCGTTCCATAAACCCAATATGTAATAGAGAAGACCTACTCCTTGCTCAGAGAACTGGACTCAACACGCCCTATTCACCGCACAAGAATATATCTGACTAGTAATAATCTTAAAACCTATGTATTGATATCTCTCTGTTAGTGTGTCAAGTGGGTGTAAAGCGGCATAAACACAGCAGTGAAAAGCAGCTAAACCCCAGTATAAAAATAAATTACTTCGAAAAACCCATGAAACAAAGACAGTGAAAGAGAGAGAAATACTTACACAATGCGTTCAGGGGCTGTGATGCAACCTGGATTGACCATATCTAGACCCACAGCTGGATGAGACATAAGGGTGGACACTCTTGGGGCTGAGAGGTTTGGTGAGGTTGGGTGAGCAAACGCAGACCCTTTAAAGTAATACTGCGTGGTACCCATCGCATGGGTCCCAAATCTCCAGGTTCAAGGACATCTTCCTACATCGAAAACATGCATGAGAAAACAAAAAGATGGTACACCATGTGATGGGGAAAGGTTTCTAAAACGCACCTCATTTCTCTTCTCCTTGTGCCCGGGGTCGCCATTCCAGCTGCTTTACTAACAATCTCCCTACTTGGAGCATCAGCACCTTTAACCTCCTGTTCCGTACAGGTTGCAATTTGTCCTGAGGCTGAACGGGAAGATGGGGAACCAGTGAGAGACTACCTCTTGTTGTTGGGACAGGAACAGGTCACTCTATTTTCCCATCAGGAAGAAGAATTTACCACAGGCTCATCCTCCCCCCCCCCCGGAACCAGAATAGGGCCTGAAGCCATCCTGCGCCTTTGCGGCCAGCTCCCAAAAAAGCGAGTTGTAAAATGGAGCTTCAGGGCACTGCAATTCACAAACCTGCAGAGATATAAATGATAACTCTCGTCCACAAATATATTGAGGGAAGGCAAAGAAGAGGATTTGAAATCAAGGCAGAATTGCAGGAAACAGATTTCAGGAGGTAGATTCGAATCGCCTTTAAAGCACATGAAAAGCGGCAAAACGTTGACAATGATGCCCTTGGCCAAAAAGGGCGTATGCGTTTTTTCCTGAATATATTCAGGAAAAAATGCATACGCCCTTTTTGGCCAACCAAGCAACCTGGAAAGGCAAATCAGGGCAACAAAGAAGACTCGCTACCCATCGGTCAAAAGGGCCATGCTGAAAAAAGTCTCAAAACCAGAAATGCAGGACAGGCCATGGAGAAATGGGAGCCTTGCTACACTGATGGGCGGGATGTAAATTGCCAACAGCCACTCTGGAGAAGTGTACGGTGTGTCCTGAAACATCTAAAAAACACAGCTTAGAGAGCATAGGGCACTTCCACTCATGGGGGTATAAATTGGGAAAATGAAAAATCAGCAAGAAACAAACACCCCAAAGTTTAGGGCTGCTCTGTTGACAAGGACCTCCACTTCATTCCACCTTCAATATCCCAGGAAAGAGAAAAATGGATAAAGAAGTTGTGGTCCTTATGTACAATGGAATATCACTCAGCCATGAAATCAATGTCATAAGGCTAGTAGCAGCATGATGAGTGGATTTAGGTACGACGATTCTAAGTGAAATAAGTCACACAGAAAAGGACACTTCTCATAAGGTATCACTTATAGAGGGAATGTAAAAAGCGTTACACTTGAACTGAATTACAAAACAGAACAGAGTCACACATGCAGAAAACACACTATGGCTGCTTAACGGGAAAGGTGAGGTGGGGTGATACATAAAACAAGGGTTTCAAATTAGCTCAGATACCGTTCCATAAACCCAATATGTAATAGACAAGACCTACTCCTTGCTCAGAGAACTGGACTCAACAGGCCCTATTCCCTGCACAAGAATATATCTGACTAGTAATAATCTAAAAACCTATGTATTGATATCTCTCTGTTAGTGTGTCAAGTGGGTGTAAAGCGGCATAAACACAGCAGGGAAAAGCAGCTAAACCCCAGTATAAAAATAAATTACTTCGAAAAACCCATGAAACAAAGACAGTGAAAGAGAGTGAAATTCTTACACAATGCGTTCAGGGGCTGTGATGCAACCTAGATTGACCATATCTAGACCCACAGCTGGATGAGACATAAGGGTGGACACTCTTGGGGCTGAGAGGTTTGGTGAGGTTGGGTGAGCAAACGCAGACCCTTTAAAGTAATACTGCGTGGTACCCATCGCATGGGTCCCAAATCTCCAGGTTCAAGGACATCTTCCTACATCGAAAACATGCATGAGAAAACAAAAAGATGGTACACCATGTGATGGGGAAAGGTTTCTAAAACGCACCTCATTTCTCTTCTCCTTGTGCCCGGGGTCGCCATTCCAGCTGCTTTACTAACAATCTCCCTACTTGGAGCATCAGCACCTTTAACCTCCTGTTCCGTACAGGTTGCAATTTGTCCTGAGGCTGAACGGGAAGATGGGGAACCAGTGAGAGACTACCTCTTGTTGTTGGGACAGGAACAGGTCACTCTATTTTCCCATCAGGAAGAAGAATTTACCACAGGCTCATCCTCCCCCCCCCCCCGGAACCAGAATAGGGCCTGAAGCCATCCTGCGCCTTTGCGGCCAGCTCCCAAAAAAGCGAGTTGTAAAATGGAGCTTCAGGGCACTGCAATTCACAAACCTGCAGAGATATAAATGATAACTCTCGTCCACAAATATATTGAGGGAAGGCAAAGAAGAGGATTTGAAATCAAGGCAGAATTGCAGGAAACAGATTTCAGGAGGTAGATTCGAATCGCCTTTAAAGCACATGAAAAGCGGCAAAACGTTGACAATGATGCCCTTGGCCAAAAAGGGCGTATGCGTTTTTTCCTGAATATATTCAGGAAAAAATGCATACGCCCTTTTTGGCCAACCAAGCAACCTGGAAAGGCAAATCAGGGCAACAAAGAAGACTCGCTACCCATCGGTCAAAAGGGCCATGCTGAAAAAAGTCTCAAAACCAGAAATGCAGGACAGGCCATGGAGAAATGGGAGCCTTGCTACACTGATGGGCGGGATGTAAATTGCCAACAGCCACTCTGGAGAAGTGTACGGTGTGTCCTGAAACATCTAAAAAACACAGCTTAGAGAGCATAGGGCACTTCCACTCATGGGGGTATAAATTGGGAAAATGAAAAATCAGCAAGAAACAAACACCCCAAAGTTTAGGGCTGCTCTGTTGACAAGGACCTCCACTTCATTCCACCTTCAATATCCCAGGAAAGAGAAAAATGGATAAAGAAGTTGTGGTCCTTATGTACAATGGAATATCACTCAGCCATGAAATCAATGTCATAAGGCTAGTAGCAGCATGATGAGTGGATTTAGGTACGACGATTCTAAGTGAAATAAGTCACACAGAAAAGGACACTTCTCATAAGGTATCACTTATAGAGGGAATGTAAAAAGCGTTACACTTGAACTGAATTACAAAACAGAACAGAGTCACACATGCAGAAAACACACTATGGCTGCTTAACGGGAAAGGTGAGGTGGGGTGATACATAAAACAAGGGTTTCAAATTAGCTCAGATACCGTTCCATAAACCCAATATGTAATAGACAAGACCTACTCCTTGCTCAGAGAACTGGACTCAACAGGCCCTATTCCCTGCACAAGAATATATCTGACTAGTAATAATCTAAAAACCTATGTATTGATATCTCTCTGTTAGTGTGTCAAGTGGGTGTAAAGCGGCATAAACACAGCAGGGAAAAGCAGCTAAACCCCAGTATAAAAATAAATTACTTCGAAAAACCCATGAAACAAAGACAGTGAAAGAGAGTGAAATTCTTACACAATGCGTTCAGGGGCTGTGATGCAACCTAGATTGACCATATCTAGACCCACAGCTGGATGAGACATAAGGGTGGACACTCTTGGGGCTGAGAGGTTTGGTGAGGTTGGGTGAGCAAACGCAGACCCTTTAAAGTAATACTGCGTGGTACCCATCGCATGGGTCCCAAATCTCCAGGTTCAAGGACATCTTCCTACATCGAAAACATGCATGAGAAAACAAAAAGATGGTACACCATGTGATGGGGAAAGGTTTCTAAAACGCACCTCATTTCTCTTCTCCTTGTGCCCGGGGTCGCCATTCCAGCCGCTTTACTAACAATCTCCCTACTTGGAGCATCAGCACCTTTAACCTCCTGTTCCGTACAGGTTGCAATTTGTCCTGAGGCTGAACGGGTAGACGGGGAACCAGTGAGAGACTAGCTCTTGTTGTTGGCACAGGCACAGGTCACTCTATTTTCCCATCAGGAAGAAGAATTAACCACAGGCTCATCATCCCCCCCGGAACCAGAACAGGGCCTGAAGCCATCCTGCGCTTTTGCGGCCAGCTCCCAAAAAAGCGAGTTGTAAAATGGAGCTTCAGGGCACTGCAATTCACAAACCTGCAGAGTTATAAATGATAACTCTCGTCCACAAATATATTGAGGGAAGGCAAAGAAGAGGATTTGAAATCAAGGCAGAATTGCAGGAAACAGATTTCAGGAGGTAGATTCGAATCGCCTTTAAAGCACATGAAAAGCGGCAAAACGTTGACAATGATGCCCTTGGCCAAAAAGCGCGTATGCGTTTTTTCCTGAATATATTCAGGAAAAAACCCATACGCCCTTTTTGGCCAACCAAGCAACCTGGAAAGGCAAATCAGCGCTACAAAGAAGACTCGCTACCCATCTGTCAAAAGGGCCATGCTGAAAAAAGTCTCAAAACCAGCAATGCAGGACAGGCCATGGAGAAATGGGAGCCTTGCTACACTGATGGGCGGGATGTAAATTGCCAACAGCCACTCTGGAGAAGTGTACGGTGTGTCCTGAAACATCTAAAAAACACAGCTTAGAGAGCATAGGGCACTTCCACTCATGGGGGTATAAATTGGGAAAATGAAAAATCAGCAAGACACAAGCACCCCAAAGTTTAGGGCTGCTCTGTTGACAAGGACCTCCACTTCATTCCACCTTCAATATCCCAGGAAAGAGAAAAATGGATAAAGAAGTTGTGGTCCTTATGTACAATGGAATATCACTCAGCCATGAAATCAATGTCATAAGGCTAGTAGCAGCATGATGAGTGGATTTAGGTACGACGATTCTAAGTGAAATAAGTCACACAGAAAAGGACACTTCTCATAAGGTATCACTTATAGAGGGAATGTAAAAAGCGTTACACTTGAACTGAATTACAAAACAGAACAGAGTCACACATGCAGAAAACACACTATGGCTGCTTAACGGGAAAGGTGAGGTGGGGTGATACATAAAACAAGGGTTTCAAATTAGCTCAGATACCGTTCCATAAACCCAATATGTAATAGACAAGACCTACTCCTTGCTCAGAGAACTGGACTCAACAGGCCCTATTCCCTGCACAAGAATATATCTGACTAGTAATAATCTTAAAACCTATGTATTGATATCTCTCTGTTAGTGTGTCAAGTGGGTGTAAAGCGGCATAAACACAGCAGGGAAAAGCAGCTAAACCCCAGTATAAAAATAAATTACTTCGAAAAACCCATGAAACAAAGACAGTGAAAGAGAGTGAAATTCTTACACAATGCGTTCAGGGGCTGTGATGCAACCTAGATTGACCATATCTAGACCCACAGCTGGATGAGACATAAGGGTGGACACTCTTGGGGCTGAGAGGTTTGGTGAGGTTGGGTGAGCAAACGCAGACCCTTTAAAGTAATACTGCGTGGTACCCATCGCATGGGTCCCAAATCTCCAGGTTCAAGGACATCTTCCTACATCGAAAACATGCATGAGAAAACAAAAAGATGGTACACCATGTGATGGGGAAAGGTTTCTAAAACGCACCTCATTTCTCTTCTCCTTGTGCCCGGGGTCGCCATTCCAGCCGCTTTACTAACAATCTCCCTACTTGGAGCATCAGCACCTTTAACCTCCTGTTCCGTACAGGTTGCAATTTGTCCTGAGGATGAACGGGTAGACGGGGAACCAGTGAGAGACTAGCTCTTGTTGTTGGCACAGGCACAGGTCACTCTATTTTCCCATCAGGAAGAAGAATTAACCACAGGCTCATCATCCCCCCCGGAACCAGAACAGGGCCTGAAGCCATCCTGCGCTTTTGCGGCCAGCTCCCAAAAAAGCGAGTTGTAAAATGGAGCTTCAGGGCACTGCAATTCACAAACCTGCAGAGTTATAAATGATAACACTCGTCCACAAATATATTGAGGGAAGGCAAAGAAGAGGATTTGAAATCAAGGCAGAATTGCAGGAAACAGATTTCAGGAGGTAGATTCGAATCGCCTTTAAAGCACATGAAAAGCGGCAAAACGTTGACAATGATGCCCTTGGCCAAAAAGCGCGTATGCGTTTTTTCCTGAATATATTCAGGAAAAAACCCATACGCCCTTTTTGGCCAACCAAGCAACCTGGAAAGGCAAATCAGCGCTACAAAGAAGACTCGCTACCCATCTGTCAAAAGGGCCATGCTGAAAAAAGTCTCAAAACCAGAAATGCAGGACAGGCCATGGAGAAATGGGAGCCTTGCTACACTGATGGGCGGGATGTAAATTGCCAACAGCCACTCTGGAGAAGTGTACGGTGTGTCCTGAAACATCTAAAAAACACAGCTTAGAGAGCATAGGGCACTTCCACTCATGGGGGTATAAATTGGGAAAATGAAAAATCAGCAAGACACAAGCACCCCAAAGTTTAGGGCTGCTCTGTTGACAAGGACCTCCACTTCATTCCACCATCAATATCCCAGGAAAGAGAAAAATGGATAAAGAAGTTGTGGTCCTTATGTACAATGGAATATCACTCAGCCATGAAATCGATGTCATAAGGCTAGTAGCAGCATGAGAGTGGATTTAGGTACGACGATTCTAAGTGAAATAAGTCACACAGAAAAGGACACTTCTCATAAGGTATCACTTATAGAGGGAATGTAAAAACTGTTACACTTGAACTGAATTACAAAACAGAACAGAGTCACACATACAGAAAACGCACTATGGCTGCTTAACGGGAAAGGGGAGGTGGGGTGATACATAAAACAAGCGTTTCAAATTAGCTCAGATACCGTTCCATAAACCCAATATGTAATAGAGAAGACCTACTCCTTGCTCAGAGAACTGGACTCAACACGCCCTATTCACCGCACAAGAATATATCTGACTAGTAATAATCTTAAAACCTATGTATTGATATCTCTCTGTTAGTGTGTCAAGTGGGTGTAAAGCGGCATAAACACAGCAGTGAAAAGCAGCTAAACCCCAGTATAAAAATAAATTACTTCGAAAAACCCATGAAACAAAGACAGTGAAAGAGAGAGAAATACTTACACAATGCGTTCAGGGGCTCTGATGCAACCTGGATTGACCATATCTAGACCCACAGCTGGACGAGACATAAGGGTGGACACTCTTGGGGCTGAGAGGTTTGGTGAGGTTGGGTGAGCAAACGCAGACCCTTTAAAGTAATACTGCGTGGTACCCATCGCATGGGTCCCAAATCTCCAGGTTCAAGGACATCTTCCTACATCGAAAACATGCATGAGAAAACAAAAAGAGGGTACACCATGTGATGGGGAAAGGTTTCTAAAACGCACCTCATTTCTCTTCTCCTTGTGCCCGGGGTCGCCATTCCAGCCGCTTTACTAACAATCTCCCTACTTGGAGCATCAGCACCTTTAACCTCCTGTTCCGTACAGGTTGCAATTTGTCCTGAGGATGAACGGGTAGACGGGGAACCAGTGAGAGACTAGCTCTTGTTGTTGGCACAGGCATAGGTCACTCTATTTTCCCATCAGGAAGAAGAATTAACCACAGGCTCATCATCCCCCCCGGAACCAGAACAGGGCCTGAAGCCATCCTGCGCTTTTGCGGCCAGCTCCCAAAAAAGCGAGTTGTAAAATGCAGCTTCAGGGCACTGCAATTCACAAACCTGCAGAGTTATAAATCATAACTCTCGTCCACAAATATATTGAGGGAAGGCAAAGAAGAGGATTTGAAATCAAGGCAGAATTGCAGGAAACAGATTTCAGGAGGTAGATTCGAATCGCCTTTAAAGCACATGAAAAGCGGCAAAACGTTGACAATGATGCCCTTGGCCAAAAAGGGTGTATGCGTTTTTTCCTGAATATATTCAGGAAAAAACCCATACGCCCTTTTTGGCCAACCAAGCAACCTGGAAAGGCAAATCAGCGCTACAAAGAAGACTCGCTACCCATCGGTCAAAAGGGCCATGCTGAAAAAAGTCTCAAAACCAGAAATGCAGGACAGGCCATGGAGAAATGGGAGCCTTGCTACACTGATGGGCGCAATGTAAATTGCCAACAGCCACTCTGGAGAAGTGTACGGTGTGTCTTGAAACATCTAAAAAACACAGCTTAGAGAGCATAGGGCACTTCCACTCATGGGGGTATAAATTGGGAAAATGAAAAATCAGCAAGACACAAGCACCCCAAAGTTTAGGGCTGCTCTGTTGACAAGGACCTCCACTTCATTCCACCTTCAATATCCCAGGAAAGAGAAAAATGGATAAAGAAGTTGTGGTCCTTATGTACAATGGAATATCACTCAGCCATGAAATCAATGTCATAAGGCTAGTAGCAGCATGATGAGTGGATTTAGGTACGACGATTCTAAGTGAAATAAGTCACACAGAAAAGGACACTTCTCATAAGGTATCACTTATAGAGGGAATGTAAAAACCGTTACACTTGAACTGAATTACAAAACAGAACAGAGTCACACATGCAGAAAACACACTATGGCTGCTTAAAGGGAAAGGTGAGGTGGGGTGATACATAAAACAAGGGTTTCAAATTAGCTCAGATACCGTTCCATAAACCCAATATGTAATAGACAAGACCTACTCCTTGCTCAGAGAACTGGACTCAACACGCCCTATTCACCACACAAGAATATATCTGACTAGTAATAATCTTAAAACCTATGTATTGATATCTCTCTGTTAGTGTGTCAAGTGGGTGTAAAGCAGCATAAACACAGCAGTGAAAAGCAGCTAAACCCCATTATAAAAATAAATTACTTTTACAAACCCATGAAACAAAGACAGTGAAAGAGAGAGAAATTCTTACACAATGCGTTCAGGGGCTGTGATGCAACCTGGATTGACCATATCTAGACCCACAGCTGGATGAGACATAAGGGTGGACACTCTTGGGGCTGAGAGGTTTGGTGAGGTTGGGTGAGCAAACGCAGACCCTTTAAAGTAATACTGCGTGGTACCCATCGCATGGGTCCCAAATCTCCAGGTTCAAGGACATCTTCCTACATCGAAAACATGCATGAGAAAACAAAATGATGGTACACCATGTGATGGGGAAAGGTTTCTAAAACGCACCTCATTTCTCTTCTCCTTGTGCCCGGGTTGGCCATTCCAGCCGCTTTACTAACAATCTCCCTACTTGGAGCATCAGCACCTTTAACCTCCTGTTCCGTACAGGTTGCAATTTGTCCTGAGGATGAACGGGTAGACGGGGAACCAGTGAGAGACTAGCTCTTGGTGTTGGGACAGGCACAGGTCTCTCTATCTTCCCATCAGGAAGAAGAATTAACCACAGGCTCATCCACCCCCCGGGAACCAGAACAGGGCCTGAAGCCATCCTGCGCTTTTGCGGCCAGCTCCCAAAAAAGCGAGTTGTAAAATGGAGCTTCAGGGCACTGCAATTCACAAACCTGCAGAGTTATAAATCATAACTCTCGTCCACAAATATATTGAGGGAAGGCAAAGAAGAGGATTTGAAATCAAGGCAGATTTGCAGGAAACAGATTCCAGGAGGTAGATTCAAATCGCCTTTAAAGCACATGAAAAGCAGCAAAACGTTGACAATGATGCCCTTGGCCAAAAAGGGCGTATGCGTTTTTTCCTGAATATATTCAGGAAAAAACGCATACGCCCTTTTTGGCCAACCAAGCAACCTGGAAAGGCAAATCAGCGCTACAAAGAAGACTCGCTACCCATCGGTCAAAAGGGCCATGCTGAAAAAAGTCTCAAAACCAGAAATGCAGGACAGGCCATGGAGAAATGGGAGCCTTGCTACACTGATGGGCGGGATGTAAATTGCCAACAGCCACTCTGGAGAAGTGTACGGTGTGTCCTGAAACATCTAAAAAACACAGCTTAGAGAGCATAGGGCACTTCAACTCATGGGGGTATAAATTGGGAAAATGAAAAATCAGCAAGACACAAGCACCCCAAAGTTTAGGGCTGCTCTGTTGACAAGGACCTCCACTTCATTCCACCTTCAATATCCCAGGAAAGAGAAAAATGGATAAAGAAGTTGTGGTCCTTATGTACAATGGAATATCACTCAGCCATGAAATCAATGTCATAAGGCTAGTAGCAGCATGATGAGTGGATTTAGGTTCGACAATTCTAAGTGAAATAAGTCACACAGAAAAGGACACTTCTCATAAGGTATCACTTATAGAGGGAATGTAAAAACCGTTACACTTGAACTGAATTACAAAACAGAACAGAGTCACACATGCAGAAAACACACTATGGCTGCTTATCGGGAAAGGTGAGGTGGGGTGATACATAAAACAAGGGTTTCAAATTAGCTCAGATACCGTTCCATAAACCCAATATGTAATAGACAAGACCTACTCCTTGCTCAGAGAACTGGACTCAACACGCCCTATTCACCGCACAAGAATATATCTGACTAGTAATAATCTTAAAACCTATGTATTGATATCTCTCTGTTAGTGTGTCAAGTGGGTGTAAAGCGGCATAAACACAGCAGTGAAAAGCAGCTAAACCCCATTGTAAAAATAAATTACTTTGAAAAACCAATGAAACAAAGACAGTGAAAGAGAGAGAAATACTTACACAATGCGTTCAGGGGCTGTGATGCAACCTGGATTGACCATATCTAGACCCACAGCTGGATGAGACATAAGGGTGGACACTCTTGGGGCTGAGAGGTTTGTTGAGGTTGGGTGAGCAAACGCAGACCCTTTAAAGTAATACTGCGTGGTACCCATCGCATGGGTCCCAAATCTCCAGGTTCAAGGACATCTTCCTACATCGAAAACATGCATGAGAAAACAAAAAGATGGTACACCATGTGATGGGGAAAGGTTTCTAAAACGCACCTCATTTCTCTTCTCCTTGTGCCCGGGTTGGCCATTCCAGCCGCTTTACTAACAGTCTCCCTACTTGGAGCATCAGCACCTTTAACCTCCTGTTCCGTACAGGTTGCAATTTGTCCTGAGGATGAACGGGTAGACGGGGAACCAGTGAGAGACTAGCTCTTGGTGTTGGGACAGGCACAGGTCACTCTATCTTCCCATCAGGAAGAAGAATTAACCACAGGCTCATCCACCCCCCGGGAACCAGAACAGGGCCTGAAGCCATCCTGCGCTTTTGCGGCCAGCTCCCAAAAAAGCGAGTTGTAAAATGGAGCTTCAGGGCACTGCAATTCACAAACCTGCAGAGTTATAAATCATAACTCTCGTCCACAAATATATTGAGGGAAGGCAAAGAAGAGGATTTGAAATCAAGGCAGATTTGCAGGAAACAGATTCCAGGAGGTAGATTCAAATCGCCTTTAAAGCACATGAAAAGCGGCAAAACGTTGACAATGATGCCCTTGGCCAAAAAGGGCGTATGCGTTTTTTCCTGAATATATTCAGGAAAAAACGCATACGCCCTTTTTGGCCAACCAAGCAACCTGGAAAGGCAAATCAGCGCTACAAAGAAGACTCGCTACCCATCGGTCAAAAGGGCCATGCTGAAAAAAGTCTCAAAACCAGAAATGCAGGACAGGCCATGGAGAAATGGGAGCCTTGCTACACTGATGGGCGGGATGTAAATTGCCAACAGCCACTCTGGAGAAGTGTATGGTGTGTCCTGAAACATCTAAAAAACACAGCTTAGAGAGCATAGGGCACTTCCACTCATGGGGGTATAAATTGGGAAAATGAAAAATCAGCAAGACACAAGCACCCCAAAGTTTAGGGCTGCTCTGTTGACAAGGACCTCCACTTCATTCCACCTTCAATATCCCAGGAAAGAGAAAAATGGATAAAGAAGTTGTGGTCCTTATATACAATGGAATATCACTCAGCCATGAAATCAATGTCATAAGGCTAGTAGCAGCATGTTGAGTGGATTTAGGTTCGACGATTCTAAGTGAAATAAGTCACACAGAAAAGGACACTTCTCATAAGGTATCACTTATAGAGGGAATGTAAAAACCGTTACACTTGAACTGAATTACAAAACAGAACAGAGTCACACATGCAGAAAACACACTATGGCTGCTTAACGGGAAAGGTGAGGTGGGGTGATACATAAAACAAGCGTTTCAAATTAGCTCAGATACCGTTCCATAAACCCAATATGTAATAGACAAGACCTACTCCTTGCTCAGAGAACTGGACTCAACACGCCCTATTCACCGCACAAGAATATATCTGACTAGTAATAATCTTAAAACCTATGTATTGATATCTCTCTGTTAGTGTGTCAAGTGGGTGTAAAGCGGCATAAACACAGCAGTGAAAAGCAGCTAAACCCCATTATAAAAATAAATTACTTTTACAAACCCATGAAACAAAGACAGTGAAAGAGAGAGAAATTCTTACACAATGCGTTCAGGGGCTGTGATGCAACCTGGATTGACCATATCTAGACCCACAGCTGGATGAGACATAAGGGTGGACACTCTTGGGGCTGAGAGGTTTGGTGAGGTTGGGTGAGCAAACGCAGACCCTTTAAAGTAATACTGCGTGGTACCCATCGCATGGGTCCCAAATCTCCAGGTTCAAGGACATCTTCCTACATCGAAAACATGCATGAGAAAACAAAAAGATGGTACACCATGTGATGGGGAAAGGTTTCTAAAACGCACCTCATTTCTCTTCTCCTTGTGCCCGGGTTCGCCATTCCAGCCGCTTTACTAACAATCTCCCTACTTGGAGCATCAGCACCTTTAACCTCCTGTTCCGTACAGGTTGCAATTTGTCCTGAGGCTGAACGGGAAGATGGGGAACCAGTGAGATACTACCTCTTGTTGTTGGGACAGGCACAGGTCACTCTATTTTCCCATCAGGAAGAAGAATTTACCACAGGCTCATCCTCCCCCCCTCCGGAACCAGAACAGGGCCTGAAGCCATACTGCGCTTTTGCGGCCAGCTCCCAAAAAAGCGAGTTGTAAAATGGAGCTTCAGGGCACTGCAATTCACAAACCTGCAGAGATATAAATGATAACTCTCGTCCACAAATATATTGAGGGAAGGCAAAGAAGAGGATTTGAAATCAAGGCAGAATTGCAGGAAACAGATTTCAGGAGGTAGATTCGAATCGCCTTTAAAGCACATGAAAAGCGGCAAAACGTTGACAATGATGCCCTTGGCCAAAAAGGGCGTATGCGTTTTTTCCTGAATATATTCAGGAAAAAATGCATACGCCCTTTTTGGCCAACCAAGCAACCTGGTAAGGCAAATCAGGGCAACAAAGAAGACTCGCTACCCATCGGTCAAAAGGGCCATGCTGAAAAAGTGTCAAAACCAGAAATGCAGGACAGGCCATGGAGAAATGGGAGCCTTGCTACACTGATGGGCGGGATGTAAATTGCCAACAGCCACTCTGGAGAAGTGTACGGTGTGTCCTGAAACATCTAAAAAACACAGCTTAGAGAGCATAGGGCACTTCCACTCATGGGGGTATAAATTGGGAAAATGAAAAATCAGCAAGAAACAAACACCCCAAAGTTTAGGGCTGCTCTGTTGACAAGGACTTCCACTTCATTCCACCTTCAATATCCCAGGAAAGAGAAAAATGGATAAAGAAGTTGTGGTCCTTATGTACAATGGAATATCACTCAGCCATGAAATCAATGTCATAAGGCTAGTAGCAGCATGATGAGTGGATTTAGGTACGACGATTCTAAGTGAAATAAGTCACACAGAAAAGGACACTTCTCATAAGGTATCACTTATAGAGGGAATGTAAAAAGCGTTACACTTGAACTGAATTACAAAACAGAACAGAGTCACACATGCAGAAAACACACTATGGCTGCTTAACGGGAAAAGTGAGGTGGGGTGATACATAAAACAAGGGTTTCAAATTAGCTCAGATACCGTTCCATAAACCCAATATGTAATAAACAAGACCTACTCCTTGCTCAGAGAACTGGACTCAACACGCCCTATTCACCGCACAAGAATATATCTGACTAGTAATAATCTTAAAACCTATGTATTGATATCTCTCTGTTAGTGTGTCAAGTGGGTGTAAAGCGGCATAAACACAGCAGTGAAAAGCAGCTAAACCCCAGTATAAAAATAAATTACTTCGAAAAACCCATGAAACAAAGACAGTGAAAGAGAGTGAAATTCTTACACAATGCGTTCAGGGGCTGTGATGCAACCTATATTGACCATATCTAGACCCACAGCTGGATGAGACATAAGGGTGGACACTCTTGGGGCTGAGAGGTTTGGTGAGGTTGGGTGAGCAAACGCAGACCCTTTAAAGTAATACTGCGTGGTACCCATCGCATGGGTCCCAAATCTCCAGGTTCAAGGACATCTTCCTACATCGAAAACATGCATGAGAAAACAAAAAGATGGTACACCATGTGATGGGGAAAGGTTTCTAAAACGCACCTCATTTCTCTTCTCCTTGTGCCCGGGGTCACCATTCCAGCCGCTTTACTAACAATCTCCCTACTTGGAGCATCAGCACCTTTAACCTCCTGTTCCGTACAGGTTGCAATTTGTCCTGAGGATGAACGGGTAGACGGGGAACCAGTGAGAGACTAGCTCTTGTTGTTGGCACAGGCACAGGTCACTCTATTTTCCCATCAGGAAGAAGAATTAACCACAGGCTCATCATCCCCCCCGGAACCAGAACAGGGCCTGAAGCCATCCTGCGCTTTTGCGGCCAGCTCCCAAAAAAGCGAGTTGTAAAATGGAGCTTCAGGGCACTGCAATTCACAAACCTGCAGAGTTATAAATGATAACTCTCGTCCACAAATATATTGAGGGAAGGCAAAGAAGAGGATTTGAAATCAAGGCAGAATTGCAGGAAACAGATTTCAGGAGGTAGATTCGAATCGCCTTTAAAGCACATGAAAAGCGGCAAAACGTTGACAATGATGCCCTTGGCCAAAAAGGGCGTATGCGTTTTTTCCTGAATATATTCAGGAAAAAACCCATACGCCCTTTTTGGCCAACCAAGCAACCTGGAAAGGCAAATCAGGGCTACAAAGAAGACTCGCTACCCATCGGTCAAAAGGGCCATGCTGAAAAAAGTCTCAAAACCAGAAATGCAGGACAGGCCATGGAGAAATGGGAGCCTTGCTACACTGATGGGCGCGATGTAAATTGCCAACAGCCACTCTGGAGAAGTGTACGGTGTGTCCTGAAACATCTAAAAAACACAGCTTAGAGAGCATAGGGCACTTCCACTCATGGGGGTATAAATTGGGAAAATGAAAAATCAGCAAGACACAAGCACCCCAAAGTTTAGGGCTGCTCTGTTGACAAGGACCTCCACTTCATTCCACCTTCAATATCCCAGGAAAGAGAAAAATGGATAAAGAAGTTGTGGTCCTTATGTACAATGGAATATCACTCAGCCATGAAATCAATGTCATAAGGCTAGTAGCAGCATGATGAGTGGATTTAGGTACGACGATTCTAAGTGAAATAAGTCACACAGAAAAGGACACTTCTCATAAGGTATCACTTATAGAGGGAATGTAAAAAGCGTTACACTTGAACTGAATTACAAAACAGAACAGAGTCACACATGCAGAAAACACACTATGGCTGCTTAACGGGAAAGGTGAGGTGGGGTGATACATAAAACAAGGGTTTCAAATTAGCTCAGATACCGTTCCATAAACCCAATATGTAATAGACAAGACCTACTCCTTGCTCAGAGAACTGGACTCAACAGGCCCTATTCCCTGCACAAGAATATATCTGACTAGTAATAATCTTAAAACCTATGTATTGATATCTCTCTGTTAGTGTGTCAAGTGGGTGTAAAGCGGCATAAACACAGCAGGGAAAAGCAGCTAAACCCCAGTATAAAAATAAATTACTTCGAAAAACCCATGAAACAAAGACAGTGAAAGAGAGTGAAATTCTTACACAATGCGTTCAGGGGCTGTGATGCAACCTAGATTGACCATATCTAGACCCACAGCTGGATGAGACATAAGGGTGGACACTCTTGGGGCTGAGAGGTTTGGTGAGGTTGGGTGAGCAAACGCAGACCCTTTAAAGTAATACTGCGTGGTACCCATCGCATGGGTCCCAAATCTCCAGGTTCAAGGACATCTTCCTACATCGAAAACATGCATGAGAAAACAAAAAGATGGTACACCATGTGATGGGGAAAGGTTTCTAAAACGCACCTCATTTCTCTTCTCCTTGTGCCCGGGGTCGCCATTCCAGCCGCTTTACTAACAATCTCCCTACTTGGAGCATCAGCACCTTTAACCTCCTGTTCCGTACAGGTTGCAATTTGTCCTGAGGATGAACGGGTAGACGGGGAACCAGTGAGAGACTAGCTCTTGTTGTTGGCACAGGCACAGGTCACTCTATTTTCCCATCAGGAAGAAGAATTAACCACAGGCTCATCATCCCCCCCGGAACCAGAACAGGGCCTGAAGCCATCCTGCGCTTTTGCGGCCAGCTCCCAAAAAAGCGAGTTGTAAAATGGAGCTTCAGGGCACTGCAATTCACAAACCTGCAGAGTTATAAATGATAACACTCATCCACAAATATATTGAGGGAAGGCAAAGAAGAGGATTTGAAATCAAGGCAAAATTGCAGGAAACAGATTTCAGGAGGTAGATTCGAATCGCCTTTAAAGCACATGAAAAGCGGCAAAACGTTGACAATGATGCCCTTGGCCAAAAAGCGCGTATGCGTTTTTTCCTGAATATATTCAGGAAAAAACCCATACGCCCTTTTTGGCCAACCAAGCAACCTGGAAAGGCAAATCAGCGCTACAAAGAAGACTCGCTACCCATCTGTCAAAAGGGCCATGCTGAAAAAAGTCTCAAAACCAGAAATGCAGGACAGGCCATGGAGAAATGGGAGCCTTGCTACACTGATGGGCGGGATGTAAATTGCCAACAGCCACTCTGGAGAAGTGTACGGTGTGTCCTGAAACATCTAAAAAACACAGCTTAGAGAGCATAGGGCACTTCCACTCATGGGGGTATAAATTGGGAAAATGAAAAATCAGCAAGACACAAGCACCCCAAAGTTTAGGGCTGCTCTGTTGACAAGGACCTCCACTTCATTCCACCATCAATATCCCAGGAAAGAGAAAAATGGATAAAGAAGTTGTGGTCCTTATGTACAATGGAATATCACTCAGCCATGAAATCGATGTCATAAGGCTAGTAGCAGCATGAGAGTGGATTTAGGTACGACGATTCTAAGTGAAATAAGTCACACAGAAAAGGACACTTCTCATAAGGTATCACTTATAGAGGGAATGTAAAAACTGTTACACTTGAACTGAATTACAAAACAGAACAGAGTCACACATACAGAAAACGCACTATGGCTGCTTAACGGGAAAGGGGAGGTGGGGTGATACATAAAACAAGCGTTTCAAATTAGCTCAGATACCGTTCCATAAACCCAATATGTAATAGAGAAGACCTACTCCTTGCTCAGAGAACTGGACTCAACACGCCCTATTCACCGCACAAGAATATATCTGACTAGTAATAATCTTAAAACCTATGTATTGATATCTCTCTGTTAGTGTGTCAAGTGGGTGTAAAGCGGCATAAACACAGCAGTGAAAAGCAGCTAAACCCCAGTATAAAAATAAATTACTTCGAAAAACCCATGAAACAAAGACAGTGAAAGAGAGAGAAATACTTACACAATGCGTTCAGGGGCTCTGATGCAACCTGGATTGACCATATCTAGACCCACAGCTGGACGAGACATAAGGGTGGACACTCTTGGGGCTGAGAGGTTTGGTGAGGTTGGGTGAGCAAACGCAGACCCTTTAAAGTAATACTGCGTGGTACCCATCGCATGGGTCCCAAATCTCCAGGTTCAAGGACATCTTCCTACATCGAAAACATGCATGAGAAAACAAAAAGAGGGTACACCATGTGATGGGGAAAGGTTTCTAAAACGCACCTCATTTCTCTTCTCCTTGTGCCCGGGGTCGCCATTCCAGCCGCTTTACTAACAATCTCCCTACTTGGAGCATCAGCACCTTTAACCTCCTGTTCCGTACAGGTTGCAATTTGTCCTGAGGATGAACGGGTAGACGGGGAACCAGTGAGAGACTAGCTCTTGTTGTTGGCACAGGCATAGGTCACTCTATTTTCCCATCAGGAAGAAGAATTAACCACAGGCTCATCATCCCCCCCGGAACCAGAACAGGGCCTGAAGCCATCCTGCGCTTTTGCGGCCAGCTCCCAAAAAAGCGAGTTGTAAAATGCAGCTTCAGGGCACTGCAATTCACAAACCTGCAGAGTTATAAATCATAACTCTCGTCCACAAATATATTGAGGGAAGGCAAAGAAGAGGATTTGAAATCAAGGCAGAATTGCAGGAAACAGATTTCAGGAGGTAGATTCGAATCGCCTTTAAAGCACATGAAAAGCGGCAAAACGTTGACAATGATGCCCTTGGCCAAAAAGGGTGTATGCGTTTTTTCCTGAATATATTCAGGAAAAAACCCATACGCCCTTTTTGGCCAACCAAGCAACCTGGAAAGGCAAATCAGGGCTACAAAGAAGACTCGCTACCCATCGGTCAAAAGGGCCATGCTGAAAAAAGTCTCAAAACCAGAAATGCAGGACAGGCCATGGAGAAATGGGAGCCTTGCTACACTGATGGGCGCAATGTAAATTGCCAACAGCCACTCTGGAGAAGTGTACGGTGTGTCTTGAAACATCTAAAAAACACAGCTTAGAGAGCATAGGGCACTTCCACTCATGGGGGTATAAATTGGGAAAATGAAAAATCAGCAAGACACAAGCACCCCAAAGTTTAGGGCTGCTCTGTTGACAAGGACCTCCACTTCATTCCACCTTCAATATCCCAGGAAAGAGAAAAATGGATAAAGAAGTTGTGGTCCTTATGTACAATGGAATATCACTCAGCCATGAAATCAATGTCATAAGGCTAGTAGCAGCATGATGAGTGGATTTAGGTACGACGATTCTAAGTGAAATAAGTCACACAGAAAAGGACACTTCTCATAAGGTATCACTTATAGAGGGAATGTAAAAACCGTTACACTTGAACTGAATTACAAAACAGAACAGAGTCACACATGCAGAAAACACACTATGGCTGCTTAAAGGGAAAGGTGAGGTGGGGTGATACATAAAACAAGGGTTTCAAATTAGCTCAGATACCGTTCCATAAACCCAATATGTAATAGACAAGACCTACTCCTTGCTCAGAGAACTGGACTCAACACGCCCTATTCACCACACAAGAATATATCTGACTAGTAATAATCTTAAAACCTATGTATTGATATCTCTCTGTTAGTGTGTCAAGTGGGTGTAAAGCAGCATAAACACAGCAGTGAAAAGCAGCTAAACCCCATTATAAAAATAAATTACTTTTACAAACCCATGAAACAAAGACAGTGAAAGAGAGAGAAATTCTTACACAATGCGTTCAGGGGCTGTGATGCAACCTGGATTGACCATATCTAGACCCACAGCTGGATGAGACATAAGGGTGGACACTCTTGGGGCTGAGAGGTTTGGTGAGGTTGGGTGAGCAAACGCAGACCCTTTAAAGTAATACTGCGTGGTACCCATCGCATGGGTCCCAAATCTCCAGGTTCAAGGACATCTTCCTACATCGAAAACATGCATGAGAAAACAAAATGATGGTACACCATGTGATGGGGAAAGGTTTCTAAAACGCACCTCATTTCTCTTCTCCTTGTGCCCGGGTTGGCCATTCCAGCCGCTTTACTAACAATCTCCCTACTTGGAGCATCAGCACCTTTAACCTCCTGTTCCGTACAGGTTGCAATTTGTCCTGAGGATGAACGGGTAGACGGGGAACCAGTGAGAGACTAGCTCTTGGTGTTGGGACAGGCACAGGTCTCTCTATCTTCCCATCAGGAAGAAGAATTAACCACAGGCTCATCCACCCCCCGGGAACCAGAACAGGGCCTGAAGCCATCCTGCGCTTTTGCGGCCAGCTCCCAAAAAAGCGAGTTGTAAAATGGAGCTTCAGGGCACTGCAATTCACAAACCTGCAGAGTTATAAATCATAACTCTCGTCCACAAATATATTGAGGGAAGGCAAAGAAGAGGATTTGAAATCAAGGCAGATTTGCAGGAAACAGATTCCAGGAGGTAGATTCAAATCGCCTTTAAAGCACATGAAAAGCAGCAAAACGTTGACAATGATGCCCTTGGCCAAAAAGGGCGTATGCGTTTTTTCCTGAATATATTCAGGAAAAAACGCATACGCCCTTTTTGGCCAACCAAGCAACCTGGAAAGGCAAATCAGCGCTACAAAGAAGACTCGCTACCCATCGGTCAAAAGGGCCATGCTGAAAAAAGTCTCAAAACCAGAAATGCAGGACAGGCCATGGAGAAATGGGAGCCTTGCTACACTGATGGGCGGGATGTAAATTGCCAACAGCCACTCTGGAGAAGTGTACGGTGTGTCCTGAAACATCTAAAAAACACAGCTTAGAGAGCATAGGGCACTTCAACTCATGGGGGTATAAATTGGGAAAATGAAAAATCAGCAAGACACAAGCACCCCAAAGTTTAGGGCTGCTCTGTTGACAAGGACCTCCACTTCATTCCACCTTCAATATCCCAGGAAAGAGAAAAATGGATAAAGAAGTTGTGGTCCTTATGTACAATGGAATATCACTCAGCCATGAAATCAATGTCATAAGGCTAGTAGCAGCATGATGAGTGGATTTAGGTTCGACAATTCTAAGTGAAATAAGTCACACAGAAAAGGACACTTCTCATAAGGTATCACTTATAGAGGGAATGTAAAAACCGTTACACTTGAACTGAATTACAAAACAGAACAGAGTCACACATGCAGAAAACACACTATGGCTGCTTATCGGGAAAGGTGAGGTGGGGTGATACATAAAACAAGGGTTTCAAATTAGCTCAGATACCGTTCCATAAACCCAATATGTAATAGACAAGACCTACTCCTTGCTCAGAGAACTGGACTCAACACGCCCTATTCACCGCACAAGAATATATCTGACTAGTAATAATCTTAAAACCTATGTATTGATATCTCTCTGTTAGTGTGTCAAGTGGGTGTAAAGCGGCATAAACACAGCAGTGAAAAGCAGCTAAACCCCATTGTAAAAATAAATTACTTTGAAAAACCAATGAAACAAAGACAGTGAAAGAGAGAGAAATACTTACACAATGCGTTCAGGGGCTGTGATGCAACCTGGATTGACCATATCTAGACCCACAGCTGGATGAGACATAAGGGTGGACACTCTTGGGGCTGAGAGGTTTGTTGAGGTTGGGTGAGCAAACGCAGACCCTTTAAAGTAATACTGCGTGGTACCCATCGCATGGGTCCCAAATCTCCAGGTTCAAGGACATCTTCCTACATCGAAAACATGCATGAGAAAACAAAAAGATGGTACACCATGTGATGGGGAAAGGTTTCTAAAACGCACCTCATTTCTCTTCTCCTTGTGCCCGGGTTGGCCATTCCAGCCGCTTTACTAACAGTCTCCCTACTTGGAGCATCAGCACCTTTAACCTCCTGTTCCGTACAGGTTGCAATTTGTCCTGAGGATGAACGGGTAGACGGGGAACCAGTGAGAGACTAGCTCTTGGTGTTGGGACAGGCACAGGTCACTCTATCTTCCCATCAGGAAGAAGAATTAACCACAGGCTCATCCACCCCCCGGGAACCAGAACAGGGCCTGAAGCCATCCTGCGCTTTTGCGGCCAGCTCCCAAAAAAGCGAGTTGTAAAATGGAGCTTCAGGGCACTGCAATTCACAAACCTGCAGAGTTATAAATCATAACTCTCGTCCACAAATATATTGAGGGAAGGCAAAGAAGAGGATTTGAAATCAAGGCAGATTTGCAGGAAACAGATTCCAGGAGGTAGATTCAAATCGCCTTTAAAGCACATGAAAAGCGGCAAAACGTTGACAATGATGCCCTTGGCCAAAAAGGGCGTATGCGTTTTTTCCTGAATATATTCAGGAAAAAACGCATACGCCCTTTTTGGCCAACCAAGCAACCTGGAAAGGCAAATCAGCGCTACAAAGAAGACTCGCTACCCATCGGTCAAAAGGGCCATGCTGAAAAAAGTCTCAAAACCAGAAATGCAGGACAGGCCATGGAGAAATGGGAGCCTTGCTACACTGATGGGCGGGATGTAAATTGCCAACAGCCACTCTGGAGAAGTGTATGGTGTGTCCTGAAACATCTAAAAAACACAGCTTAGAGAGCATAGGGCACTTCCACTCATGGGGGTATAAATTGGGAAAATGAAAAATCAGCAAGACACAAGCACCCCAAAGTTTAGGGCTGCTCTGTTGACAAGGACCTCCACTTCATTCCACCTTCAATATCCCAGGAAAGAGAAAAATGGATAAAGAAGTTGTGGTCCTTATATACAATGGAATATCACTCAGCCATGAAATCAATGTCATAAGGCTAGTAGCAGCATGATGAGTGGATTTAGGTTCGACGATTCTAAGTGAAATAAGTCACACAGAAAAGGACACTTCTCATAAGGTATCACTTATAGAGGGAATGTAAAAACCGTTACACTTGAACTGAATTACAAAACAGAACAGAGTCACACATGCAGAAAACACACTATGGCTGCTTAACGGGAAAGGTGAGGTGGGGTGATACATAAAACAAGCGTTTCAAATTAGCTCAGATACCGTTCCATAAACCCAATATGTAATAGACAAGACCTACTCCTTGCTCAGAGAACTGGACTCAACACGCCCTATTCACCGCACAAGAATATATCTGACTAGTAATAATCTTAAAACCTATGTATTGATATCTCTCTGTTAGTGTGTCAAGTGGGTGTAAAGCGGCATAAACACAGCAGTGAAAAGCAGCTAAACCCCATTATAAAAATAAATTACTTTTACAAACCCATGAAACAAAGACAGTGAAAGAGAGAGAAATTCTTACACAATGCGTTCAGGGGCTGTGATGCAACCTGGATTGACCATATCTAGACCCACAGCTGGATGAGACATAAGGGTGGACACTCTTGGGGCTGAGAGGTTTGGTGAGGTTGGGTGAGCAAACGCAGACCCTTTAAAGTAATACTGCGTGGTACCCATCGCATGGGTCCCAAATCTCCAGGTTCAAGGACATCTTCCTACATCGAAAACATGCATGAGAAAACAAAAAGATGGTACACCATGTGATGGGGAAAGGTTTCTAAAACGCACCTCATTTCTCTTCTCCTTGTGCCCGGGTTCGCCATTCCAGCCGCTTTACTAACAATCTCCCTACTTGGAGCATCAGCACCTTTAACCTCCTGTTCCGTACAGGTTGCAATTTGTCCTGAGGCTGAACGGGAAGATGGGGAACCAGTGAGATACTACCTCTTGTTGTTGGGACAGGCACAGGTCACTCTATTTTCCCATCAGGAAGAAGAATTTACCACAGGCTCATCCTCCCCCCCTCCGGAACCAGAACAGGGCCTGAAGCCATCCTGCGCTTTTGCGGCCAGCTCCCAAAAAAGCGAGTTGTAAAATGGAGCTTCAGGGCACTGCAATTCACAAACCTGCAGAGATATAAATGATAACTCTCGTCCACAAATATATTGAGGGAAGGCAAAGAAGAGGATTTGAAATCAAGGCAGAATTGCAGGAAACAGATTTCAGGAGGTAGATTCGAATCGCCTTTAAAGCACATGAAAAGCGGCAAAACGTTGACAATGATGCCCTTGGCCAAAAAGGGCGTATGCGTTTTTTCCTGAATATATTCAGGAAAAAATGCATACGCCCTTTTTGGCCAACCAAGCAACCTGGTAAGGCAAATCAGGGCAACAAAGAAGACTCGCTACCCATCGGTCAAAAGGGCCATGCTGAAAAAGTGTCAAAACCAGAAATGCAGGACAGGCCATGGAGAAATGGGAGCCTTGCTACACTGATGGGCGGGATGTAAATTGCCAACAGCCACTCTGGAGAAGTGTACGGTGTGTCCTGAAACATCTAAAAAACACAGCTTAGAGAGCATAGGGCACTTCCACTCATGGGGGTATAAATTGGGAAAATGAAAAATCAGCAAGAAACAAACACCCCAAAGTTTAGGGCTGCTCTGTTGACAAGGACTTCCACTTCATTCCACCTTCAATATCCCAGGAAAGAGAAAAATGGATAAAGAAGTTGTGGTCCTTATGTACAATGGAATATCACTCAGCCATGAAATCAATGTCATAAGGCTAGTAGCAGCATGATGAGTGGATTTAGGTACGACGATTCTAAGTGAAATAAGTCACACAGAAAAGGACACTTCTCATAAGGTATCACTTATAGAGGGAATGTAAAAAGCGTTACACTTGAACTGAATTACAAAACAGAACAGAGTCACACATGCAGAAAACACACTATGGCTGCTTAACGGGAAAAGTGAGGTGGGGTGATACATAAAACAAGGGTTTCAAATTAGCTCAGATACCGTTCCATAAACCCAATATGTAATAAACAAGACCTACTCCTTGCTCAGAGAACTGGACTCAACACGCCCTATTCACCGCACAAGAATATATCTGACTAGTAATAATCTTAAAACCTATGTATTGATATCTCTCTGTTAGTGTGTCAAGTGGGTGTAAAGCGGCATAAACACAGCAGTGAAAAGCAGCTAAACCCCAGTATAAAAATAAATTACTTCGAAAAACCCATGAAACAAAGACAGTGAAAGAGAGTGAAATTCTTACACAATGCGTTCAGGGGCTGTGATGCAACCTATATTGACCATATCTAGACCCACAGCTGGATGAGACATAAGGGTGGACACTCTTGGGGCTGAGAGGTTTGGTGAGGTTGGGTGAGCAAACGCAGACCCTTTAAAGTAATACTGCGTGGTACCCATCGCATGGGTCCCAAATCTCCAGGTTCAAGGACATCTTCCTACATCGAAAACATGCATGAGAAAACAAAAAGATGGTACACCATGTGATGGGGAAAGGTTTCTAAAACGCACCTCATTTCTCTTCTCCTTGTGCCCGGGGTCACCATTCCAGCCGCTTTACTAACAATCTCCCTACTTGGAGCATCAGCACCTTTAACCTCCTGTTCCGTACAGGTTGCAATTTGTCCTGAGGATGAACGGGTAGACGGGGAACCAGTGAGAGACTAGCTCTTGTTGTTGGCACAGGCACAGGTCACTCTATTTTCCCATCAGGAAGAAGAATTAACCACAGGCTCATCATCCCCCCCGGAACCAGAACAGGGCCTGAAGCCATCCTGCGCTTTTGCGGCCAGCTCCCAAAAAAGCGAGTTGTAAAATGGAGCTTCAGGGCACTGCAATTCACAAACCTGCAGAGTTATAAATGATAACTCTCGTCCACAAATATATTGAGGGAAGGCAAAGAAGAGGATTTGAAATCAAGGCAGAATTGCAGGAAACAGATTTCAGGAGGTAGATTCGAATCGCCTTTAAAGCACATGAAAAGCGGCAAAACGTTGACAATGATGCCCTTGGCCAAAAAGGGCGTATGCGTTTTTTCCTGAATATATTCAGGAAAAAACCCATACGCCCTTTTTGGCCAACCAAGCAACCTGGAAAGGCAAATCAGGGCTACAAAGAAGACTCGCTACCCATCGGTCAAAAGGGCCATGCTGAAAAAAGTCTCAAAACCAGAAATGCAGGACAGGCCATGGAGAAATGGGAGCCTTGCTACACTGATGGGCGCGATGTAAATTGCCAACAGCCACTCTGGAGAAGTGTACGGTGTGTCTTGAAACATCTAAAAAACACAGCTTAGAGAGCATAGGGCACTTCCACTCATGGGGGTATAAATTGGGAAAATGAAAAATCAGCAAGACACAAGCACCCCAAAGTTTAGGGCTGCTCTGTTGACAAGGACCTATACTTCATTCCACCTTCAATATCCCAGGAAAGAGAAAAATGGATAAAGAAGTTGTGGTCCTTATGTACAATGGAATATCACTCAGCCATGAAATCAATGTCATAAGGCTAGTAGCAGCATGATGAGTGGATTTAGGTACGACGATTCTAAGTGAAATAAGTCACACAGAAAAGGACACTTCTCATAAGGTATCACTTATAGAGGGAATGTAAAAACCGTTACACTTGAACTGAATTACAAAACAGAACAGAGTCACACATGCAGAAAACACACTATGGCTGCTTAAAGGGAAAGGTGAGGTGGGGTGATACATAAAACAAGGGTTTCAAATTAGCTCAGATACCGTTCCATAAACCCAATATGTAATAGACAAGACCTACTCCTTGCTCAGAGAACTGGACTCAACACGCCCTATTCACCACACAAGAATATATCTGACTAGTAATAATCTTAAAACCTATGTATTGATATCTCTCTGTTAGTGTGTCAAGTGGGTGTAAAGCGGCATAAACACAGCAGTGAAAAGCAGCTAAACCCCATTATAAAAATAAATTACTTCGAAAAACCCATGAAACAAAGACAGTGAAAGAGAGAGAAATTCTTACACAATGCGTTCAGGGGCTGTGATGCAACCTGGATTGACCATATCTAGACCCACAGCTGGATGAGACATAAGGGTGGACACTCTTGGGGCTGAGAGGTTTGGTGAGGTTGGGTGAGCAAACGCAGACCCTTTAAAGTAATACTGCGTGGTACCCATCCCATGGGTCCCAATTCTCCAGGTTCAAGGGCATCTTCCTACATCGAAAACATGCACGAGAAACCCAGAAGATGGTACACCGTGTGATGGGGAAAAATATCTAAAACGCACCTCATTTCTCATCTCCTTGTGCCCGGGTTCTCCATTCCAGCCGCTTTACTAGCAATCTCCTTATTTGGAGCATCAGCACCTTTAACCTCCTGTTCCGTGCAGGTTGCAATTTGTCCTGAGGATGAACGGGAAGACGGGGAACCAGTGAGAGACTAGCTCTTGGTGTTGGGACAGGCACAGGTCACTCTATTTTCCCATCAGGAAGAAGAATTAACCACAGGCTCATCATCCCCCCCGGAACCAGAACAGGGCCTGAAGCCATCCAGCGCTTTTGCGGCCAGCTCCCAAAAAAGCGAGTTGTAAAATGGAGCTTCAGGGCACTGCAATTCCCAAACCTGCAGAGTTATAAATGATAACTCTCGTCCACAAATATATTGAGGGAAGGCAAAGAAGAGGATTTGAAATCAAGGCAGAATTGCAGGAAACAGATTTCAGGAGGTAGATTCGAATCGCCTTTAAAGCACATGAAAAGCGGCAAAATGTTGACAATGATGCCCTTGGCTAAAAATGGCGTATGCGTTTTTTCCTGAATATATTCAGGAAAAAACGCATACGCCCTTTTTGGCCAACCAAGCAACCTGGAAAGGCAAATCAGCGCTACAAAGAAGACTCGCTACCCATCGGTCAAAAGGGCCATGCTGAAAAAAGTCTCAAAACCAGAAATGCGGTACAGGCCATGGAGAAATGGGAGCCTTGCTACACTGATGGGCGGGATGTAAATTGCCAACAGCCACTCTGGAGAAGTGTACGGTGTGTCTTGAAACATCTAAAAAACACAGCTTAGAGAGCATAGGGCACTTCCACTCATGGGGGTATAAATTGGGAAAATGAAAAATCAGCAAGACACAAGCACCCCAAAGTTTAGGGCTGCTCTGTTGACAAGGATCTCCACTTCATTCCACCTTCAATATCCCAGGAAAGAGAAAAATGGATAAAGAAGTTGTGGTCCTTATGTACAATGGAATATCACTCAGCCATGAAATCGATGTCATAAGGCTAGTAGCAGCATGATGAGTGGATTTAGGTACGACGATTCTAAGTGAAATAAGTCACACAGAAAAGGACACTTCTCATAAGGTATCACTTATAGAGGGAATGTCAAAACCGTTACACTTGAACTGAATTACAAAACAGAACAGAGTCACACATGCAGAAAACACACTATGGCTGCTTAACGGGAAAGGTGAGGTGGGGTGATACATAAAACAAGGGTTTCAAATTAGCTCAGATACCGTTCCATAAACCCAATATGTAATAGACAAGACCTACTCCTTGCTCAGAGAACTGGACTCAACACGCCCTATTCACCGCACAAGAATATATCTGACTAATAATAATCTTGAAACCTATGTATTGATATCTCTCTGTTAGTGTGTCAAGTGGGTGTAAAGCGGCATAATCACAGCAGTGAAAAGGAGCTAAACCCCATTATAAAAATAAATTACTTTGAAACACCCATGAAAGAAAGACAGTGAAAGAGAGAGAAATTCTTACACAATGCGTTCAGGGGCTGTGATGCAACCTGGATTGACCATATCTAGACCCACAGCTGGATGAGACATAAGGGTGGACACTCTTGGGGCTGAGAGGTTTGGTGAGGTTGGGTGAGCAAACGCCGACCCTTTAAAGTAATACTGCGTGGTACCCATCGCATGGGTCCCAAATCTCCAGGTTCAAGGGCATCTTCCTACATCGAAAACATGCATGAGAAAACAAAAGGATGGTACACCATGTGATGGGGAAAGGTTTCTAAAACGCACCTCATTTCTCTTCTCCTTGTGCCCGGATTCGCCATTCCAGCCGCTTTACTAACAATCTCCCTACTTGGAGCATCAGCACCTTTAACCTCCTGTTCCGTACAGGTTGCAATTTGTCCTGAGGATGAACGGGTACACGGGGAACCAGTGAGAGACTAGCTCTTGGTGTTGGGACAGGCACAGGTCACTCTATTTTCCCATCAGGAAGAAGAATTAACCACAGGCTCATCCTCCCCCCTCGGAACCAGAACAGGGCCTGAAGCCATCCTGCGCTTTTGTGGCCAGCTCCCAAAAATGCGAGTTGTAAAATGGAGATTCAGGGCACTGCAATTCACAAACCTGCAGAGTTATAAATGATAACTCTCGTCCACAAATATATTGAGGGAAGGCAAAGAAGAGGATTTGAAATTAAGGCAGAATTGCAGGAAACAGATTTCAGGAGGTAGATTCGAATCGCCTTTAAAGCACATGAAAAGCGGCAAATCGTTGACAATGATGCCCTTGGCCAAAAAGGGCGTATGCGTTTTTTCCTGAATATATTCAGGAAAAAACGCATACGCCCTTTTTGGCCAACCAAGCAACCTGGAAAGGCAAATTAGCGCTACAAAGAAGACTCGCTACCCATTGGTCAAAAGGGCCATGCTGAAAAAAGTCTCAAAACCAGCAATGCAGGACAGGCCATGGAGAAATGGGAGCCTTGCTACACTGATGGGCGGGATGTAAATTGCCAACAGCCACTCTGGAGAATTGTACGGTGTGTCCTGAAACATCTAAAAAACACAGCTTAGAGAGCATAGGGCACTTCCACTCATGGGGGTATAAATTGGGAAAATGAAAAATCAGCAAGACACAAGCACCCCAAAGTTTAGGGCTGCTCTGTTGACAAGGACCTCCACTTCATTCCACCTTCAATATCCCAGGAAAGAGAAAAATGGATAAAGAAGTTGTGGTCCTTATGTACAATGGAATATCACTCAGCCATGAAATCAATGTCATAAGGCTAGTAGCAGCATGATGAGTGGATTTAGGTACGACGATTCTAAGTGAAATAAGTCACACAGAAAAGGACACTTCTCATAAGGTATCACTTATAGAGGGAATGTCAAAACCGTTACACTTGAACTGAATTACAAAACAGAACAGAGTCACACATGCAGAAAACACACTATGGCTGCTTAACGGGAATGGTGAGGTGGGGTGATACATAAAACAAGGGTTTCAAATTAGCTCAGATACCGTTCCATAAACCCAATATGTAATAGACAAGACCTACTCCTTGCTCAGAGAACTGGACTCAACACGCCCTATTCACCGCACAAGAATATATCTGACTAGTAATAATCTTAAAACCTATGTATTGATATCTCTCTGTTAGTGTGTCAAGTGGGTGTAAAGCGGCATAAACACAGCAGTGAAAAGCAGCTAAACCGCATTATAAAAATAAATTACTTCGAAAAACCCATGAAACAAAGACAGTGAAAGAGAGAGAAATTCTTACACAATGCGTTCAGGGGCTGTGATGCAACCTGGATTGACCATATCTAGACCCACAGCTGGAGGAGACATAAGGGTGGACACTCTTGGGGCTGAGAGGTTTGGTGAGGTTGGGTGAGCAAACGCCGACCCTTTAAAGTAATACTGCGTGGTACCCATCGCATGGGTCCCAAATCTCCAGGTTCAAGGGCATCTTCCTACATCGAAAACATGCATGAGAAAACAAAAGGATGGTACACCATGTGATGGGGAAAGGTTTCTAAAACGCACCTCATTTCTCTTCTCCTTGTGCCCGGGTTGGCCATTCCAGCCGCTTTACTAACAATCTCCCTACTTGGAGCATCAGCACCTTTAACCTCCTGTTCCGTACAGGTTGCAATTTGTCCTGAGGATGAACGGGTAGACGGGGAACCAGTGAGAGACTAGCTCTTGGTGTTGGGACAGGCACAGGTCACTCTATCTTCCCATCAGGAAGAAGAATTAACCACAGGCTCATCCACCCCCCGGGAACCAGAACAGGGCCTGAAGCCATCCTGCGCTTTTGCGGCCAGCTCCCAAAAAAGCGAGTTGTAAAATGGAGCTTCAGGGCACTGCAATTCACAAACCTGCAGAGTTATAAATCATAACTCTCGTCCACAAATATATTGAGGGAAGGCAAAGAAGAGGATTTGAAATCAAGGCAGATTTGCAGGAAACAGATTCCAGGAGGTAGATTCAAATCGCCTTTAAAGCACATGAAAAGCGGCAAAACGTTGACAATGATGCCCTTGGCCAAAAAGGGCGTATGCGGTTTTTCCTGAATATATTCAGGAAAAAACGCATACGCCCTTTTTGGCCAACCAAGCAACCTGGAAAGGCAAATCAGCGCTACAAAGAAGACTCGCTACCCATCGGTCAAAAGGGCCATGCTGAAAAAAGTCTCAAAACCAGAAATGCAGGACAGGCCATGGAGAAATGGGAGCCTTGCTACACTGATGGGCGGGATGTAAATTGCCAACAGCCAACCTGGAGAAGTGTACGGTGTGTCCTGAAACATCTAAAAAACACAGCTTAGAGAGCATAGGGCACTTCAACTCATGGGGGTATAAATTGGGAAAATGAAAAATCAGCAAGACACAAGCACCCCAAAGTTTAGGGCTGCTCTGTTGACAAGGACCTCCACTTCATTCCACCTTCAATATCCCAGGAAAGAGAAAAATGGATAAAGAAGTTGTGGTCCTTATGTACAATGGAATATCACTCAGCCATGAAATCAATGTCATAAGGCTAGTAGCAGCATGATGAGTGGATTTAGGTTCGACAATTCTAAGTGAAATAAGTCACACAGAAAAGGACACTTCTCATAAGGTATCACTTATAGAGGGAATGTAAAAACCGTTACACTTGAACTGAATTACAAAACAGAACAGAGTCACACATGCAGAAAACACACTATGGCTGCTTATCGGGAAAGGTGAGGTGGGGTGATACATAAAACAAGGGTTTCAAATTAGCTCAGATACCGTTCCATAAACCCAATATGTAATAGACAAGACCTACTCCTTGCTCAGAGAACTGGACTCAACACGCCCTATTCACCGCACAAGAATATATCTGACTAGTAATAATCTTAAAACCTATGTATTGATATCTCTCTGTTAGTGTGTCAAGTGGGTGTAAAGCGGCATAAACACAGCAGTGAAAAGCAGCTAAACCCCACTGTAAAAATAAATTACTTTGAAAAACCAATGAAACAAAGACAGTGAAAGAGAGAGAAATACTTACACAATGCGTTCAGGGGCTGTGATGCAACCTGGATTGACCATATCTAGACCCACAGCTGGATGAGACATAAGGGTGGACACTCTTGGGGCTGAGAGGTTTGTTGAGGTTGGGTGAGCAAACGCAGACCCTTTAAAGTAATACTGCGTGGTACCCATCGCATGGGTCCCAAATCTCCAGGTTCAAGGACATCTTCCTACATCGAAAACATGCATGAGAAAACAAAAAGATGGTACACCATGTGATGGGGAAAGGTTTCTAAAACGCACCTCATTTCTCTTCTCCTTGTGCCCGGGTTGGCCATTCCAGCCGCTTTACTAACAGTCTCCCTACTTGGAGCATCAGCACCTTTAACCTCCTGTTCCGTACAGGTTGCAATTTGTCCTGAGGATGAACGGGTAGACGGGGAACCAGTGAGAGACTAGCTCTTGGTGTTGGGACAGGCACAGGTCACTCTATCTTCCCATCAGGAAGAAGAATTAACCACAGGCTCATCCACCCCCCGGGAACCAGAACAGGGCCTGAAGCCATCCTGCGCTTTTGCGGCCAGCTCCCAAAAAAGCGAGTTGTAAAATGGAGCTTCAGGGCACTGCAATTCACAAACCTGCAGAGTTATAAATCATAACTCTCGTCCACAAATATATTGAGGGAAGGCAAAGAAGAGGATTTGAAATCAAGGCAGATTTGCAGGAAACAGATTCCAGGAGGTAGATTCAAATCGCCTTTAAAGCACATGAAAAGCGGCAAAACGTTGACAATGATGCCCTTGGCCAAAAAGGGCGTATGCGTTTTTTCCTGAATATATTCAGGAAAAAACGCATACGCCCTTTTTGGCCAACCAAGCAACCTGGAAAGGCAAATCAGCGCTACAAAGAAGACTCGCTACCCATCGGTCAAAAGGGCCATGCTGAAAAAAGTCTCAAAACCAGAAATGCAGGACAGGCCATGGAGAAATGGGAGCCTTGCTACACTGATGGGCGGGATGTAAATTGCCAACAGCCACTCTGGAGAAGTGTATGGTGTGTCCTGAAACATCTAAAAAACACAGCTTAGAGAGCATAGGGCACTTCCACTCATGGGGGTATAAATTGGGAAAATGAAAAATCAGCAAGACACAAGCACCCCAAAGTTTAGGGCTGCTCTGTTGACAAGGACCTCCACTTCATTCCACCTTCAATATCCCAGGAAAGAGAAAAATGGATAAAGAAGTTGTGGTCCTTATATACAATGGAATATCACTCAGCCATGAAATCAATGTCATAAGGCTAGTAGCAGCATGATGAGTGGATTTAGGTTCGACGATTCTAAGTGAAATAAGTCACACAGAAAAGGACACTTCTCATAAGGTATCACTTATAGAGGGAATGTAAAAAGCATTACACTTGAACTGAATTACAAAACAGAACAGAGTCACACATGCAGAAAACACACTATGGCTGCTTAACGGGAAAGGGGAGGTGGGGTGATACATAAAACAAGGGTTTCAAATTAGCTCAGATACCGTTCCATAAACCCAATATGTAATAGACAAGACCTACTCCTTGCTCAGAGAACTGGACTCAACAGGCCCTATTCCCTGCACAAGAATATATCTGACTAGTAATAATCTTAAAACCTATGTATTGATATCTCTCTGTTAGTGTGTCAAGTGGGTGTAAAGCGGCATAAACACAGCAGGGAAAAGCAGCTAAACCCCAGTATAAAAATAAATTACTTCGAAAAACCCATGAAACAAAGACAGTGAAAGAGAGTGAAATTCTTACACAATGCGTTCAGGGGCTGTGATGCAACCTAGATTGACCATATCTAGACCCACAGCTGGATGAGACATAAGGGTGGACACTCTTGGGGCTGAGAGGTTTGGTGAGGTTGGGTGAGCAAACGCAGACCCTTTAAAGTAATACTGCGTGGTACCCATCGCATGGGTCCCAAATCTCCAGGTTCAAGGACATCTTCCTACATCGAAAACATGCATGAGAAAACAAAAAGATGGTACACCATGTGATGGGGAAAGGTTTCTAAAACGCACCTCATTTCTCTTCTCCTTGTGCCCGGGGTCGCCATTCCAGCCGCTTTACTAACAATCTCCCTACTTGGAGCATCAGCACCTTTAACCTCCTGTTCCGTACAGGTTGCAATTTGTCCTGAGGATGAACGGGTAGACGGGGAACCAGTGAGAGACTAGCTCTTGTTGTTGGCACAGGCACAGGTCACTCTATTTTCCCATCAGGAAGAAGAATTAACCACAGGCTCATCATCCCCCCCGGAACCAGAACAGGGCCTGAAGCCATCCTGCGCTTTTGCGGCCAGCTCCCAAAAAAGCGAGTTGTAAAATGGAGCTTCAGGGCACTGCAATTCACAAACCTGCAGAGTTATAAATGATAACACTCGTCCACAAATATATTGAGGGAAGGCAAAGAAGAGGATTTGAAATCAAGGCAGAATTGCAGGAAACAGATTTCAGGAGGTAGATTCGAATCGCCTTTAAAGCACATGAAAAGCGGCAAAACGTTGACAATGATGCCCTTGGCCAAAAAGCGCGTATGCGTTTTTTCCTGAATATATTCAGGAAAAAACCCATACGCCCTTTTTGGCCAACCAAGCAACCTGGAAAGGCAAATCAGCGCTACAAAGAAGACTCGCTACCCATCTGTCAAAAGGGCCATGCTGAAAAAAGTCTCAAAACCAGAAATGCAGGACAGGCCATGGAGAAATGGGAGCCTTGCTACACTGATGGGCGGGATGTAAATTGCCAACAGCCACTCTGGAGAAGTGTACGGTGTGTCCTGAAACATCTAAAAAACACAGCTTAGAGAGCATAGGGCACTTCCACTCATGGGGGTATAAATTGGGAAAATGAAAAATCAGCAAGACACAAGCACCCCAAAGTTTAGGGCTGCTCTGTTGACAAGGACCTCCACTTCATTCCACCATCAATATCCCAGGAAAGAGAAAAATGGATAAAGAAGTTGTGGTCCTTATGTACAATGGAATATCACTCAGCCATGAAATCGATGTCATAAGGCTAGTAGCAGCATGAGAGTGGATTTAGGTACGACGATTCTAAGTGAAATAAGTCACACAGAAAAGGACACTTCTCATAAGGTATCACTTATAGAGGGAATGTAAAAACTGTTACACTTGAACTGAATTACAAAACAGAACAGAGTCACACATACAGAAAACGCACTATGGCTGCTTAACGGGAAAGGGGAGGTGGGGTGATACATAAAACAAGCGTTTCAAATTAGCTCAGATACCGTTCCATAAACCCAATATGTAATAGAGAAGACCTACTCCTTGCTCAGAGAACTGGACTCAACACGCCCTATTCACCGCACAAGAATATATCTGACTAGTAATAATCTTAAAACCTATGTATTGATATCTCTCTGTTAGTGTGTCAAGTGGGTGTAAAGCGGCATAAACACAGCAGTGAAAAGCAGCTAAACCCCAGTATAAAAATAAATTACTTCGAAAAACCCATGAAACAAAGACAGTGAAAGAGAGAGAAATACTTACACAATGCGTTCAGGGGCTCTGATGCAACCTGGATTGACCATATCTAGACCCACAGCTGGACGAGACATAAGGGTGGACACTCTTGGGGCTGAGAGGTTTGGTGAGGTTGGGTGAGCAAACGCAGACCCTTTAAAGTAATACTGCGTGGTACCCATCGCATGGGTCCCAAATCTCCAGGTTCAAGGACATCTTCCTACATCGAAAACATGCATGAGAAAACAAAAAGAGGGTACACCATGTGATGGGGAAAGGTTTCTAAAACGCACCTCATTTCTCTTCTCCTTGTGCCCGGGGTCGCCATTCCAGCCGCTTTACTAACAATCTCCCTACTTGGAGCATCAGCACCTTTAACCTCCTGTTCCGTACAGGTTGCAATTTGTCCTGAGGATGAACGGGTAGACGGGGAACCAGTGAGAGACTAGCTCTTGTTGTTGGCACAGGCATAGGTCACTCTATTTTCCCATCAGGAAGAAGAATTAACCACAGGCTCATCATCCCCCCCGGAACCAGAACAGGGCCTGAAGCCATCCTGCGCTTTTGCGGCCAGCTCCCAAAAAAGCGAGTTGTAAAATGCAGCTTCAGGGCACTGCAATTCACAAACCTGCAGAGTTATAAATCATAACTCTCGTCCACAAATATATTGAGGGAAGGCAAAGAAGAGGATTTGAAATCAAGGCAGAATTGCAGGAAACAGATTTCAGGAGGTAGATTCGAATTGCCTTTAAAGCACATGAAAAGCGGCAAAACGTTGACAATGATGCCCTTGGCCAAAAAGGGTGTATGCGTTTTTTCCTGAATATATTCAGGAAAAAACCCATACGCCCTTTTTGGCCAACCAAGCAACCTGGAAAGGCAAATCAGGGCTACAAAGAAGACTCGCTACCCATCGGTCAAAAGGGCCATGCTGAAAAAAGTCTCAAAACCAGAAATGCAGGACAGGCCATGGAGAAATGGGAGCCTTGCTACACTGATGGGCGCAATGTAAATTGCCAACAGCCACTCTGGAGAAGTGTACGGTGTGTCTTGAAACATCTAAAAAACACAGCTTAGAGAGCATAGGGCACTTCCACTCATGGGGGTATAAATTGGGAAAATGAAAAATCAGCAAGACACAAGCACCCCAAAGTTTAGGGCTGCTCTGTTGACAAGGACCTCCACTTCATTCCACCTTCAATATCCCAGGAAAGAGAAAAATGGATAAAGAAGTTGTGGTCCTTATGTACAATGGAATATCACTCAGCCATGAAATCAATGTCATAAGGCTAGTAGCAGCATGATGAGTGGATTTAGGTACGACGATTCTAAGTGAAATAAGTCACACAGAAAAGGACACTTCTCATAAGGTATCACTTATAGAGGGAATGTAAAAACCGTTACACTTGAACTGAATTACAAAACAGAACAGAGTCACACATGCAGAAAACACACTATGGCTGCTTAAAGGGAAAGGTGAGGTGGGGTGATACATAAAACAAGGGTTTCAAATTAGCTCAGATACCGTTCCATAAACCCAATATGTAATAGACAAGACCTACTCCTTGCTCAGAGAACTGGACTCAACACGCCCTATTCACCACACAAGAATATATCTGACTAGTAATAATCTTAAAACCTATGTATTGATATCTCTCTGTTAGTGTGTCAAGTGGGTGTAAAGCAGCATAAACACAGCAGTGAAAAGCAGCTAAACCCCATTATAAAAATAAATTACTTTTACAAACCCATGAAACAAAGACAGTGAAAGAGAGAGAAATTCTTACACAATGCGTTCAGGGGCTGTGATGCAACCTGGATTGACCATATCTAGACCCACAGCTGGATGAGACATAAGGGTGGACACTCTTGGGGCTGAGAGGTTTGGTGAGGTTGGGTGAGCAAACGCAGACCCTTTAAAGTAATACTGCGTGGTACCCATCGCATGGGTCCCAAATCTCCAGGTTCAAGGACATCTTCCTACATCGAAAACATGCATGAGAAAACAAAATGATGGTACACCATGTGATGGGGAAAGGTTTCTAAAACGCACCTCATTTCTCTTCTCCTTGTGCCCGGGTTGGCCATTCCAGCCGCTTTACTAACAATCTCCCTACTTGGAGCATCAGCACCTTTAACCTCCTGTTCCGTACAGGTTGCAATTTGTCCTGAGGATGAACGGGTAGACGGGGAACCAGTGAGAGACTAGCTCTTGGTGTTGGGACAGGCACAGGTCACTCTATCTTCCCATCAGGAAGAAGAATTAACCACAGGCTCATCCACCCCCCGGGAACCAGAACAGGGCCTGAAGCCATCCTGCGCTTTTGCGGCCAGCTCCCAAAAAAGCGAGTTGTAAAATGGAGCTTCAGGGCACTGCAATTCACAAACCTGCAGAGTTATAAATCATAACTCTCGTCCACAAATATATTGAGGGAAGGCAAAGAAGAGGATTTGAAATCAAGGCAGATTTGCAGGAAACAGATTCCAGGAGGTAGATTCAAATCGCCTTTAAAGCACATGAAAAGCGGCAAAACGTTGACAATGATGCCCTTGGCCAAAAAGGGCGTATGCGTTTTTTCCTGAATATATTCAGGAAAAAACGCATACGCCCTTTTTGGCCAACCAAGCAACCTGGAAAGGCAAATCAGCGCTACAAAGAAGACTCGCTACCCATCGGTCAAAAGGGCCATGCTGAAAAAAGTCTCAAAACCAGAAATGCAGGACAGGCCATGGAGAAATGGGAGCCTTGCTACACTGATGGGCGGGATGTAAATTGCCAACAGCCACTCTGGAGAAGTGTACGGTGTGTCCTGAAACATCTAAAAAACACAGCTTAGAGAGCATAGGGCACTTCAACTCATGGGGGTATAAATTGGGAAAATGAAAAATCAGCAAGACACAAGCACCCCAAAGTTTAGGGCTGCTCTGTTGACAAGGACCTCCACTTCATTCCACCTTCAATATCCCAGGAAAGAGAAAAATGGATAAAGAAGTTGTGGTCCTTATGTACAATGGAATATCACTCAGCCATGAAATCAATGTCATAAGGCTAGTAGCAGCATGATGAGTGGATTTAGGTTCGACAATTCTAAGTGAAATAAGTCACACAGAAAAGGACACTTCTCATAAGGTATCACTTATAGAGGGAATGTAAAAACCGTTACACTTGAACTGAATTACAAAACAGAACAGAGTCACACATGCAGAAAACACACTATGGCTGCTTATCGGGAAAGGTGAGGTGGGGTGATACATAAAACAAGGGTTTCAAATTAGCTCAGATACCGTTCCATAAACCCAATATGTAATAGACAAGACCTACTCCTTGCTCAGAGAACTGGACTCAACACGCCCTATTCACCGCACAAGAATATATCTGACTAGTAATAATCTTAAAACCTATGTATTGATATCTCTCTGTTAGTGTGTCAAGTGGGTGTAAAGCGGCATAAACACAGCAGTGAAAAGCAGCTAAACCCCATTGTAAAAATAAATTACTTTGAAAAACCAATGAAACAAAGACAGTGAAAGAGAGAGAAATACTTACACAATGCGTTCAGGGGCTGTGATGCAACCTGGATTGACCATATCTAGACCCACAGCTGGATGAGACATAAGGGTGGACACTCTTGGGGCTGAGAGGTTTGTTGAGGTTGGGTGAGCAAACGCAGACCCTTTAAAGTAATACTGCGTGGTACCCATCGCATGGGTCCCAAATCTCCAGGTTCAAGGACATCTTCCTACATCGAAAACATGCATGAGAAAACAAAAAGATGGTACACCATGTGATGGTGAAAGGTTTCTAAAACGCACCTCATTTCTCTTCTCCTTGTGCCCGGGTTGGCCATTCCAGCCGCTTTACTAACAGTCTCCCTACTTGGAGCATCAGCACCTTTAACCTCCTGTTCCGTACAGGTTGCAATTTGTCCTGAGGATGAACGGGTAGACGGGGAACCAGTGAGAGACTAGCTCTTGGTGTTGGGACAGGCACAGGTCACTCTATCTTTCCATCAGGAAGAAGAATTAACCACAGGCTCATCCACCCCCCGGGAACCAGAACAGGGCCTGAAGCCATCCTGCGCTTTTGCGGCCAGCTCCCAAAAAAGCGAGTTGTAAAATGGAGCTTCAGGGCACTGCAATTCACAAACCTGCAGAGTTATAAATCATAACTCTCGTCCACAAATATATTGAGGGAAGGCAAAGAAGAGGATTTGAAATCAAGGCAGATTTGCAGGAAACAGATTCCAGGAGGTAGATTCAAATCGCCTTTAAAGCACATGAAAAGCGGCAAAACGTTGACAATGATGCCCTTGGCCAAAAAGGGCGTATGCGTTTTTTCCTGAATATATTCAGGAAAAAACGCATACGCCCTTTTTGGCCAACCAAGCAACCTGGAAAGGCAAATCAGCGCTACAAAGAAGACTCGCTACCCATCGGTCAAAAGGGCCATGCTGAAAAAAGTCTCAAAACCAGAAATGCAGGACAGGCCATGGAGAAATGGGAGCCTTGCTACACTGATGGGCGGGATGTAAATTGCCAACAGCCACTCTGGAGAAGTGTATGGTGTGTCCTGAAACATCTAAAAAACACAGCTTAGAGAGCATAGGGCACTTCCACTCATGGGGGTATAAATTGGGAAAATGAAAAATCAGCAAGACACAAGCACCCCAAAGTTTAGGGCTGCTCTGTTGACAAGGACCTCCACTTCATTCCACCTTCAATATCCCAGGAAAGAGAAAAATGGATAAAGAAGTTGTGGTCCTTATATACAATGGAATATCACTCAGCCATGAAATCAATGTCATAAGGCTAGTAGCAGCATGATGAGTGGATTTAGGTTCGACGATTCTAAGTGAAATAAGTCACACAGAAAAGGACACTTCTCATAAGGTATCACTTATAGAGGGAATGTAAAAACCGTTACACTTGAACTGAATTACAAAACAGAACAGAGTCACACATGCAGAAAACACACTATGGCTGCTTAACGGGAAAGGTGAGGTGGGGTGATACATAAAACAAGCGTTTCAAATTAGCTCAGATACCGTTCCATAAACCCAATATGTAATAGACAAGACCTACTCCTTGCTCAGAGAACTGGACTCAACACGCCCTATTCACCGCACAAGAATATATCTGACTAGTAATAATCTTAAAACCTATGTATTGATATCTCTCTGTTAGTGTGTCAAGTGGGTGTAAAGCGGCATAAACACAGCAGTGAAAAGCAGCTAAACCCCATTATAAAAATAAATTACTTTTACAAACCCATGAAACAAAGACAGTGAAAGAGAGAGAAATTCTTACACAATGCGTTCAGGGGCTGTGATGCAACCTGGATTGACCATATCTAGACCCACAGCTGGATGAGACATAAGGGTGGACACTCTTGGGGCTGAGAGGTTTGGTGAGGTTGGGTGAGCAAACGCAGACCCTTTAAAGTAATACTGCGTGGTACCCATCGCATGGGTCCCAAATCTCCAGGTTCAAGGACATCTTCCTACATCGAAAACATGCATGAGAAAACAAAAAGATGGTACACCATGTGATGGGGAAAGGTTTCTAAAACGCACCTCATTTCTCTTCTCCTTGTGCCCGGGTTCGCCATTCCAGCCGCTTTACTAACAATCTCCCTACTTGGAGCATCAGCACCTTTAACCTCCTGTTCCGTACAGGTTGCAATTTGTCCTGAGGCTGAACGGGAAGATGGGGAACCAGTGAGATACTACCTCTTGTTGTTGGGACAGGCACAGGTCACTCTATTTTCCCATCAGGAAGAAGAATTTACCACAGGCTCATCCTCCCCCCCTCCGGAACCAGAACAGGGCCTGAAGCCATCCTGCGCTTTTGCGGCCAGCTCCCAAAAAAGCGAGTTGTAAAATGGAGCTTCAGGGCACTGCAATTCACAAACCTGCAGAGATATAAATGATAACTCTCGTCCACAAATATATTGAGGGAAGGCAAAGAAGAGGATTTGAAATCAAGGCAGAATTGCAGGAAACAGATTTCAGGAGGTAGATTCGAATCGCCTTTAAAGCACATGAAAACCGGCAAAACGTTGACAATGATGCCCTTGGCCAAAAAGGGCGTATGCGTTTTTTCCTGAATATATTCAGGAAAAAATGCATACGCCCTTTTTGGCCAACCAAGCAACCTGGTAAGGCAAATCAGGGCAACAAAGAAGACTCGCTACCCATCGGTCAAAAGGGCCATGCTGAAAAAGTGTCAAAACCAGAAATGCAGGACAGGCCATGGAGAAATGGGAGCCTTGCTACACTGATGGGCGGGATGTAAATTGCCAACAGCCACTCTGGAGAAGTGTACGGTGTGTCCTGAAACATCTAAAAAACACAGCTTAGAGAGCATAGGGCACTTCCACTCATGGGGGTATAAATTGGGAAAATGAAAAATCAGCAAGAAACAAACACCCCAAAGTTTAGGGCTGCTCTGTTGACAAGGACTTCCACTTCATTCCACCTTCAATATCCCAGGAAAGAGAAAAATGGATAAAGAAGTTGTGGTCCTTATGTACAATGGAATATCACTCAGCCATGAAATCAATGTCATAAGGCTAGTAGCAGCATGATGAGTGGATTTAGGTACGACGATTCTAAGTGAAATAAGTCACACAGAAAAGGACACTTCTCATAAGGTATCACTTATAGAGGGAATGTAAAAAGCGTTACACTTGAACTGAATTACAAAACAGAACAGAGTCACACATGCAGAAAACACACTATGGCTGCTTAACGGGAAAAGTGAGGTGGGGTGATACATAAAACAAGGGTTTCAAATTAGCTCAGATACCGTTCCATAAACCCAATATGTAATAAACAAGACCTACTCCTTGCTCAGAGAACTGGACTCAACACGCCCTATTCACCGCACAAGAATATATCTGACTAGTAATAATCTTAAAACCTATGTATTGATATCTCTCTGTTAGTGTGTCAAGTGGGTGTAAAGCGGCATAAACACAGCAGTGAAAAGCAGCTAAACCCCAGTATAAAAATAAATTACTTCGAAAAACCCATGAAACAAAGACAGTGAAAGAGAGTGAAATTCTTACACAATGCGTTCAGGGGCTGTGATGCAACCTATATTGACCATATCTAGACCCACAGCTGGATGAGACATAAGGGTGGACACTCTTGGGGCTGAGAGGTTTGGTGAGGTTGGGTGAGCAAACGCAGACCCTTTAAAGTAATACTGCGTGGTACCCATCGCATGGGTCCCAAATCTCCAGGTTCAAGGACATCTTCCTACATCGAAAACATGCATGAGAAAACAAAAAGATGGTACACCATGTGATGGGGAAAGGTTTCTAAAACGCACCTCATTTCTCTTCTCCTTGTGCCCGGGGTCACCATTCCAGCCGCTTTACTAACAATCTCCCTACTTGGAGCATCAGCACCTTTAACCTCCTGTTCCGTACAGGTTGCAATTTGTCCTGAGGATGAACGGGTAGACGGGGAACCAGTGAGAGACTAGCTCTTGTTGTTGGCACAGGCACAGGTCACTCTATTTTCCCATCAGGAAGAAGAATTAACCACAGGCTCATCATCCCCCCCGGAACCAGAACAGGGCCTGAAGCCATCCTGCGCTTTTGCGGCCAGCTCCCAAAAAAGCGAGTTGTAAAATGGAGCTTCAGGGCACTGCAATTCACAAACCTGCAGAGTTATAAATGATAACTCTCGTCCACAAATATATTGAGGGAAGGCAAAGAAGAGGATTTGAAATCAAGGCAGAATTGCAGGAAACAGATTTCAGGAGGTAGATTCGAATCGCCTTTAAAGCACATGAAAAGCGGCAAAACGTTGACAATGATGCCCTTGGCCAAAAAGGGCGTATGCGTTTTTTCCTGAATATATTCAGGAAAAAACCCATACGCCCTTTTTGGCCAACCAAGCAACCTGGAAAGGCAAATCAGGGCTACAAAGAAGACTCGCTACCCATCGGTCAAAAGGGCCATGCTGAAAAAAGTCTCAAAACCAGAAATGCAGGACAGGCCATGGAGAAATGGGAGCCTTGCTACACTGATGGGCGCGATGTAAATTGCCAACAGCCACTCTGGAGAAGTGTACGGTGTGTCTTGAAACATCTAAAAAACACAGCTTAGAGAGCATAGGGCACTTCCACTCATGGGGGTATAAATTGGGAAAATGAAAAATCAGCAAGACACAAGCACCCCAAAGTTTAGGGCTGCTCTGTTGACAAGGACCTATACTTCATTCCACCTTCAATATCCCAGGAAAGAGAAAAATGGATAAAGAAGTTGTGGTCCTTATGTACAATGGAATATCACTCAGCCATGAAATCAATGTCATAAGGCTAGTAGCAGCATGATGAGTGGATTTAGGTACGACGATTCTAAGTGAAATAAGTCACACAGAAAAGGACACTTCTCATAAGGTATCACTTATAGAGGGAATGTAAAAACCGTTACACTTGAACTGAATTACAAAACAGAACAGAGTCACACATGCAGAAAACACACTATGGCTGCTTAAAGGGAAAGGTGAGGTGGGGTGATACATAAAACAAGGGTTTCAAATTAGCTCAGATACCGTTCCATAAACCCAATATGTAATAGACAAGACCTACTCCTTGCTCAGAGAACTGGACTCAACACGCCCTATTCACCACACAAGAATATATCTGACTAGTAATAATCTTAAAACCTATGTATTGATATCTCTCTGTTAGTGTGTCAAGTGGGTGTAAAGCGGCATAAACACAGCAGTGAAAAGCAGCTAAACCCCATTATAAAAATAAATTACTTCGAAAAACCCATGAAACAAAGACAGTGAAAGAGAGAGAAATTCTTACACAATGCGTTCAGGGGCTGTGATGCAACCTGGATTGACCATATCTAGACCCACAGCTGGATGAGACATAAGGGTGGACACTCTTGGGGCTGAGAGGTTTGGTGAGGTTGGGTGAGCAAACGCAGACCCTTTAAAGTAATACTGCGTGGTACCCATCCCATGGGTCCCAAATCTCCAGGTTCAAGGGCATCTTCCTACATCGAAAACATGCACGAGAAACCCAGAAGATGGTACACCGTGTGATGGGGAAAAATATCTAAAACGCACCTCATTTCTCATCTCCTTGTGCCCGGGTTCTCCATTCCAGCCGCTTTACTAGCAATCTCCTTATTTGGAGCATCAGCACCTTTAACCTCCTGTTCCGTGCAGGTTGCAATTTGTCCTGAGGATGAACGGGAAGACGGGGAACCAGTGAGAGACTAGCTCTTGGTGTTGGGACAGGCACAGGTCACTCTATTTTCCCATCAGGAAGAAGAATTAACCACAGGCTCATCATCCCCCCCGGAACCAGAACAGGGCCTGAAGCCATCCAGCGCTTTTGCGGCCAGCTCCCAAAAAAGCGAGTTGTAAAATGGAGCTTCAGGGCACTGCAATTCCCAAACCTGCAGAGTTATAAATGATAACTCTCGTCCACAAATATATTGAGGGAAGGCAAAGAAGAGGATTTGAAATCAAGGCAGAATTGCAGGAAACAGATTTCAGGAGGTAGATTCGAATCGCCTTTAAAGCACATGAAAAGCGGCAAAACGTTGACAATGATGCCCTTGGCTAAAAATGGCGTATGCGTTTTTTCCTGAATATATTCAGGAAAAAACGCATACGCCCTTTTTGGCCAACCAAGCAACCTGGAAAGGCAAATCAGCGCTACAAAGAAGACTCGCTACCCATCGGTCAAAAGGGCCATGCTGAAAAAAGTCTCAAAACCAGAAATGCGGTACAGGCCATGGAGAAATGGGAGCCTTGCTACACTGATGGGCGGGATGTAAATTGCCAACAGCCACTCTGGAGAAGTGTACGGTGTGTCTTGAAACATCTAAAAAACACAGCTTAGAGAGCATAGGGCACTTCCACTCATGGGGGTATAAATTGGGAAAATGAAAAATCAGCAAGACACAAGCACCCCAAAGTTTAGGGCTGCTCTGTTGACAAGGATCTCCACTTCATTCCACCTTCAATATCCCAGGAAAGAGAAAAATGGATAAAGAAGTTGTGGTCCTTATGTACAATGGAATATCACTCAGCCATGAAATCGATGTCATAAGGCTAGTAGCAGCATGATGAGTGGATTTAGGTACGACGATTCTAAGTGAAATAAGTCACACAGAAAAGGACACTTCTCATAAGGTATCACTTATAGAGGGAATGTCAAAACCGTTACACTTGAACTGAATTACAAAACAGAACAGAGTCACACATGCAGAAAACACACTATGGCTGCTTAACGGGAAAGGTGAGGTGGGGTGATACATAAAACAAGGGTTTCAAATTAGCTCAGATACCGTTCCATAAACCCAATATGTAATAGACAAGACCTACTCCTTGCTCAGAGAACTGGACTCAACACGCCCTATTCACCGCACAAGAATATATCTGACTAATAATAATCTTGAAACCTATGTATTGATATCTCTCTGTTAGTGTGTCAAGTGGGTGTAAAGCGGCATAATCACAGCAGTGAAAAGGAGCTAAACCCCATTATAAAAATAAATTACTTTGAAACACCCATGAAAGAAAGACAGTGAAAGAGAGAGAAATTCTTACACAATGCGTTCAGGGGCTGTGATGCAACCTGGATTGACCATATCTAGACCCACAGCTGGATGAGACATAAGGGTGGACACTCTTGGGGCTGAGAGGTTTGGTGAGGTTGGGTGAGCAAACGCCGACCCTTTAAAGTAATACTGCGTGGTACCCATCGCATGGGTCCCAAATCTCCAGGTTCAAGGGCATCTTCCTACATCGAAAACATGCATGAGAAAACAAAAGGATGGTACACCATGTGATGGGGAAAGGTTTCTAAAACGCACCTCATTTCTCTTCTCCTTGTGCCCGGATTCGCCATTCCAGCCGCTTTACTAACAATCTCCCTACTTGGAGCATCAGCACCTTTAACCTCCTGTTCCGTACAGGTTGCAATTTGTCCTGAGGATGAACGGGTACACGGGGAACCAGTGAGAGACTAGCTCTTGGTGTTGGGACAGGCACAGGTCACTCTATTTTCCCATCAGGAAGAAGAATTAACCACAGGCTCATCCTCCCCCCTCGGAACCAGAACAGGGCCTGAAGCCATCCTGCACTTTTGTGGCCAGCTCCCAAAAATGCGAGTTGTAAAATGGAGATTCAGGGCACTGCAATTCACAAACCTGCAGAGTTATAAATGATAACTCTCGTCCACAAATATATTGAGGGAAGGCAAAGAAGAGGATTTGAAATTAAGGCAGAATTGCAGGAAACAGATTTCAGGAGGTAGATTCGAATCGCCTTTAAAGCACATGAAAAGCGGCAAATCGTTGACAATGATGCCCTTGGCCAAAAAGGGCGTATGCGTTTTTTCCTGAATATATTCAGGAAAAAACGCATACGCCCTTTTTGGCCAACCAAGCAACCTGGAAAGGCAAATTAGCGCTACAAAGAAGACTCGCTACCCATTGGTCAAAAGGGCCATGCTGAAAAAAGTCTCAAAACCAGCAATGCAGGACAGGCCATGGAGAAATGGGAGCCTTGCTACACTGATGGGCGGGATGTAAATTGCCAACAGCCACTCTGGAGAAGTGTACGGTGTGTCCTGAAACATCTAAAAAACACAGCTTAGAGAGCATAGGGCACTTCCACTCATGGGGGTATAAATTGGGAAAATGAAAAATCAGCAAGACACAAGCACCCCAAAGTTTAGGGCTGCTCTGTTGACAAGGACCTCCACTTCATTCCACCTTCAATATCCCAGGAAAGAGAAAAATGGATAAAGAAGTTGTGGTCCTTATGTACAATGGAATATCACTCAGCCATGAAATCAATGTCATAAGGCTAGTAGCAGCATGATGAGTGGATTTAGGTACGACGATTCTAAGTGAAATAAGTCACACAGAAAAGGACACTTCTCATAAGGTATCACTTATAGAGGGAATGTCAAAACCGTTACACTTGAACTGAATTACAAAACAGAACAGAGTCACACATGCAGAAAACACACTATGGCTGCTTAACGGGAAAGGTGAGGTGGGGTGATACATAAAACAAGGGTTTCAAATTAGCTCAGATACCGTTCCATAAACCCAATATGTAATAGACAAGACCTACTCCTTGCTCAGAGAACTGGACTCAACACGCCCTATTCACCGCACAAGAATATATCTGACTAGTAATAATCTTAAAACCTATGTATTGATATCTCTCTGTTAGTGTGTCAAGTGGGTGTAAAGCGGCATAAACACAGCAGTGAAAAGCAGCTAAACCGCATTATAAAAATAAATTACTTCGAAAAACCCATGAAACAAAGACAGTGAAAGAGAGAGAAATTCTTACACAATGCGTTCAGGGGCTGTGATGCAACCTGGATTGACCATATCTAGACCCACAGCTGGAGGAGACATAAGGGTGGACACTCTTGGGGCTGAGAGGTTTGGTGAGGTTGGGTGAGCAAACGCCGACCCTTTAAAGTAATACTGCGTGGTACCCATCGCATGGGTCCCAAATCTCCAGGTTCAAGGGCATCTTCCTACATCGAAAACATGCATGAGAAAACAAAAGGATGGTACACCATGTGATGGGGAAAGGTTTCTAAAACGCACCTCATTTCTCTTCTCCTTGTGCCCGGGTTGGCCATTCCAGCCGCTTTACTAACAATCTCCCTACTTGGAGCATCAGCACCTTTAACCTCCTGTTCCGTACAGGTTGCAATTTGTCCTGAGGATGAACGGGTAGACGGGGAACCAGTGAGAGACTAGCTCTTGGTGTTGGGACAGGCACAGGTCACTCTATCTTCCCATCAGGAAGAAGAATTAACCACAGGCTCATCCACCCCCCGGGAACCAGAACAGGGCCTGAAGCCATCCTGCGCTTTTGCGGCCAGCTCCCAAAAAAGCGAGTTGTAAAATGGAGCTTCAGGGCACTGCAATTCACAAACCTGCAGAGTTATAAATCATAACTCTCGTCCACAAATATATTGAGGGAAGGCAAAGAAGAGGATTTGAAATCAAGGCAGATTTGCAGGAAACAGATTCCAGGAGGTAGATTCAAATCGCCTTTAAAGCACATGAAAAGCGGCAAAACGTTGACAATGATGCCCTTGGCCAAAAAGGGCGTATGCGGTTTTTCCTGAATATATTCAGGAAAAAACGCATACGCCCTTTTTGGCCAACCAAGCAACCTGGAAAGGCAAATCAGCGCTACAAAGAAGACTCGCTACCCATCGGTCAAAAGGGCCATGCTGAAAAAAGTCTCAAAACCAGCAATGCAGGACAGGCCATGGAGAAATGGGAGCCTTGCTACACTGATGGGCGGGATGTAAATTGCCAACAGCCAACCTGGAGAAGTGTACGGTGTGTCCTGAAACATCTAAAAAACACAGCTTAGAGAGCATAGGGCACTTCAACTCATGGGGGTATAAATTGGGAAAATGAAAAATCAGCAAGACACAAGCACCCCAAAGTTTAGGGCTGCTCTGTTGACAAGGACCTCCACTTCATTCCACCTTCAATATCCCAGGAAAGAGAAAAATGGATAAAGAAGTTGTGGTCCTTATGTACAATGGAATATCACTCAGCCATGAAATCAATGTCATAAGGCTAGTAGCAGCATGATGAGTGGATTTAGGTTCGACAATTCTAAGTGAAATAAGTCACACAGAAAAGGACACTTCTCATAAGGTATCACTTATAGAGGGAATGTAAAAACCGTTACACTTGAACTGAATTACAAAACAGAACAGAGTCACACATGCAGAAAACACACTATGGCTGCTTATCGGGAAAGGTGAGGTGGGGTGATACATAAAACAAGGGTTTCAAATTAGCTCAGATACCGTTCCATAAACCCAATATGTAATAGACAAGACCTACTCCTTGCTCAGAGAACTGGACTCAACACGCCCTATTCACCGCACAAGAATATATCTGACTAGTAATAATCTTAAAACCTATGTATTGACATCTCTCTGTTAGTGTGTCAAGTGGGTGTAAAGCGGCATAAACACAGCAGTGAAAAGCAGCTAAACCCCACTGTAAAAATAAATTACTTTGAAAAACCAATGAAACAAAGACAGTGAAAGAGAGAGAAATACTTACACAATGCGTTCAGGGGCTGTGATGCAACCTGGATTGACCATATCTAGACCCACAGCTGGATGAGACATAAGGGTGGACACTCTTGGGGCTGAGAGGTTTGTTGAGATTGGGTGAGCAAACGCAGACCCTTTAAAGTAATACTGCGTGGTACCCATCGCATGGGTCCCAAATCTCCAGGTTCAAGGACATCTTCCTACATCGAAAACATGCATGAGAAAACAAAAAGATGGTACACCATGTGATGGGGAAAGGTTTCTAAAACGCACCTCATTTCTCTTCTCCTTGTGCCCGGGTTGGCCATTCCAGCCGCTTTACTAACAGTCTCCCTACTTGGAGCATCAGCACCTTTAACCTCCTGTTCCGTACAGGTTGCAATTTGTCCTGAGGATGAACGGGTAGACGGGGAACCAGTGAGAGACTAGCTCTTGGTGTTGGGACAGGCACAGGTCACTCTATCTTCCCATCAGGAAGAAGAATTAACCACAGGCTCATCCACCCCCCGGGAACCAGAACAGGGCCTGAAGCCATCCTGCGCTTTTGCGGCCAGCTCCCAAAAAAGCGAGTTGTAAAATGGAGCTTCAGGGCACTGCAATTCACAAACCTGCAGAGTTATAAATCATAACTCTCGTCCACAAATATATTGAGGGAAGGCAAAGAAGAGGATTTGAAATCAAGGCAGATTTGCAGGAAACAGATTCCAGGAGGTAGATTCAAATCGCCTTTAAAGCACATGAAAAGCGGCAAAACGTTGACAATGATGCCCTTGGCCAAAAAGGGCGTATGCGTTTTTTCCTGAATATATTCAGGAAAAAACGCATACGCCCTTTTTGGCCAACCAAGCAACCTGGAAAGGCAAATCAGCGCTACAAAGAAGACTCGCTACCCATCGGTCAAAAGGGCCATGCTGAAAAAAGTCTCAAAACCAGAAATGCAGGACAGGCCATGGAGAAATGGGAGCCTTGCTACACTGATGGGCGGGATGTAAATTGCCAACAGCCACTCTGGAGAAGTGTATGGTGTGTCCTGAAACATCTAAAAAACACAGCTTAGAGAGCATAGGGCACTTCCACTCATGGGGGTATAAATTGGGAAAATGAAAAATCAGCAAGACACAAGCACCCCAAAGTTTAGGGCTGCTCTGTTGACAAGGACCTCCACTTCATTCCACCTTCAATATCCCAGGAAAGAGAAAAATGGATAAAGAAGTTGTGGTCCTTATATACAATGGAATATCACTCAGCCATGAAATCAATGTCATAAGGCTAGTAGCAGCATGATGAGTGGATTTAGGTTCGACGATTCTAAGTGAAATAAGTCACACAGAAAAGGACACTTCTCATAAGGTATCACTTATAGAGGGAATGTAAAAACCGTTACACTTGAACTGAATTACAAAACAGAACAGAGTCACACATGCAGAAAACACACTATGGCTGCTTAACGGGAAAGGTGAGGTGGGGTGATACATAAAACAAGCGTTTCAAATTAGCTCAGATACCGTTCCATAAACCCAATATGTAATAGACAAGACCTACTCCTTGCTCAGAGAACTGGACTCAACACGCCCTATTCACCGCACAAGAATATATCTGACTAGTAATAATCTTCAAACCTATGTATTGATATCTCTCTGTTAGTGTGTCAAGTGGGTGTAAAGCGGCATAAACACAGCAGTGAAAAGCAGCTAAACCCCAGTATAAAAATAAATTACTTCGTAAAACCCATGAAACAAAGACAGTGAAAGAGAGAGAAATTCTTACACAATGCGTTCAGGGGCTGTGATGCAACCTGGATTGACCATATCTAGACCCACAGCTGGATGAGACATAAGGGTGGACACTCTTGGGGCTGAGAGGTTTGGTGAGGTTGGGTGAGCAAACGCAGACCCTTTAAAGTAATACTGCGTGGTACCCATCGCATGGGTCCCAAATCTCCAGGTTCAAGGACATCTTCCTACATCGAAAACATGCATGAGAAAACAAAAAGATGGTACACCATGTGATGGGGAAAGGTTTCTAAAACGCACCTCATTTCTCTTCTCCTTGTGCCCGGGGTCGCCATTCCAGCCGCTTTACTAACAATCTCCCTACTTGGAGCATCAGCACCTTTAACCTCCTGTTCCGTACAGGTTGCAATTTGTCCTGAGGCTGAACGGGAAGATGGGGAACCAGTGAGAGACTACCTCTTGTTGTTGGGACAGGCACAGGTCACTCTATTTTCCCATCAGGAAGAAGAATTTACCACAGGCTCATCCTCCCCCCCTCCGGAACCAGAACAGGGCCTGAAGCCATCCTGCGCTTTTGCGGCCAGCTCCCAAAAAAGCGAGTTGTAAAATGGAGCTTCAGGGCACTGCAATTCACAAACCTGCAGAGATATAAATGATAACTCTCGTCCACAAATATATTGAGGGAAGGCAAAGAAGAGGATTTGAAATCAAGGCAGAATTGCAGGAAACAGATTTCAGGAGGTAGATTCGAATCGCCTTTAAAGCACATGAAAAGCGGCAAAACGTTGACAATGATGCCCTTGGCCAAAAAGGGCGTATGCGTTTTTTCCTGTATATATTCAGGAAAAAATGCATACGCCCTTTTTGGCCAACCAAGCAACCTGGTAAGGCAAATCAGGGCAACAAAGAAGACTCGCTACCCATCGGTCAAAAGGGCCATGCTGAAAAAGTGTCAAAACCAGAAATGCAGGACAGGCCATGGAGAAATGGGAGCCTTGCTACACTGATGGGCGGGATGTAAATTGCCAACAGCCACTCTGGAGAAGTGTACGGTGTGTCCTGAAACATCTAAAAAACACAGCTTAGAGAGCATAGGGCACTTCCACTCATGGGGGTATAAATTGGGAAAATGAAAAATCAGCAAGAAACAAACATCCCAAAGTTTAGGGCTGCTCTGTTGACAAGGACTTCCACTTCATTCCACCTTCAATATCCCAGGAAAGAGAAAAATGGATAAAGAAGTTGTGGTCCTTATGTACAATGGAATATCACTCAGCCATGAAATCAATGTCATAAGGCTAGTAGCAGCATGATGAGTGGATTTAGGTACGACGATTCTAAGTGAAATAAGTCACACAGAAAAGGACACTTCTCATAAGGTATCACTTATAGAGGGAATGTAAAAAGCGTTACACTTGAACTGAATTACAAAACAGAACAGAGTCACACATGCAGAAAACACACTATGGCTGCTTAACGGGAAAAGTGAGGTGGGGTGATACATAAAACAAGGGTTTCAAATTAGCTCAGATACCGTTCCATAAACCCAATATGTAATAAACAAGACCTACTCCTTGCTCAGAGAACTGGACTCAACACGCCCTATTCACCGCACAAGAATATATCTGACTAGTAATAATCTTAAAACCTATGTATTGATATCTCTCTGTTAGTGTGTCAAGTGGGTGTAAAGCGGCATAAACACAGCAGTGAAAAGCAGCTAAACCCCAGTATAAAAATAAATTACTTCGAAAAACCCATGAAACAAAGACAGTGAAAGAGAGTGAAATTCTTACACAATGCGTTCAGGGGCTGTGATGCAACCTATATTGACCATATCTAGACCCACAGCTGGATGAGACATAAGGGTGGACACTCTTGGGGCTGAGAGGTTTGGTGAGGTTGGGTGAGCAAACGCAGACCCTTTAAAGTAATACTGCGTGGTACCCATCGCATGGGTCCCAAATCTCCAGGTTCAAGGACATCTTCCTACATCGAAAACATGCATGAGAAAACAAAAAGATGGTACACCATGTGATGGGGAAAGGTTTCTAAAACGCACCTCATTTCTCTTCTCCTTGTGCCCGGGGTCACCATTCCAGCCGCTTTACTAACAATCTCCCTACTTGGAGCATCAGCACCTTTAACCTCCTGTTCCGTACAGGTTGCAATTTGTCCTGAGGATGAACGGGTAGACGGGGAACCAGTGAGAGACTAGCTCTTGTTGTTGGCACAGGCACAGGTCACTATATTTTCCCATCAGGAAGAAGAATTAACCACAGGCTCATCATCCCCCCCGGAACCAGAACAGGGCCTGAAGCCATCCTGCGCTTTTGCGGCCAGCTCCCAAAAAAGCGAGTTGTAAAATGGAGCTTCAGGGCACTGCAATTCACAAACCTGCAGAGTTATAAATGATAACTCTCGTCCACAAATATATTGAGGGAAGGCAAAGAAGAGGATTTGAAATCAAGGCAGAATTGCAGGAAACAGATTTCAGGAGGTAGATTCGAATCGCCTTTAAAGCACATGAAAAGCGGCAAAACGTTGACAATGATGCCCTTGGCCAAAAAGGGCGTATGCGTTTTTTCCTGAATATATTCAGGAAAAAACCCATACGCCCTTTTTGGCCAACCAAGCAACCTGGAAAGGCAAATCAGGGCTACAAAGAAGACTCGCTACCCATCGGTCAAAAGGGCCATGCTGAAAAAAGTCTCAAAACCAGAAATGCAGGACAGGCCATGGAGAAATGGGAGCCTTGCTACACTGATGGGCGGGATGTAAATTGCCAAAAGCCACTCTGGAGAAGTGTACGGTGTGTCTTGAAACATCTAAAAAACACAGCTTAGAGAGCATAGGGCACTTCCACTCATGGGGGTATAAATTGGGAAAATGAAAAATCAGCAAGACACAAGCACCCCAAAGTTTAGGGCTGCTCTGTTGACAAGGACCTATACTTCATTCCACCTTCAATATCCCAGGAAAGAGAAAAATGGATAAAGAAGTTGTGGTCCTTATGTACAATGGAATATCACTCAGCCATGAAATCAATGTCATAAGGCTAGTAGCAGCATGATGAGTGGATTTAGGTACGACGATTCTAAGTGAAATAAGTCACACAGAAAAGGACACTTCTCATAAGGTATCACTTATAGAGGGAATGTAAAAACCGTTACACTTGAACTGAATTACAAAACAGAACAGAGTCACACATGCAGAAAACACACTATGGCTGCTTAAAGGGAAAGGTGAGGTGGGGTGATACATAAAACAAGGGTTTCAAATTAGCTCAGATACCGTTCCATAAACCCAATATGTAATAGACAAGACCTACTCCTTGCTCAGAGAACTGGACTCAACACGCCCTATTCACCACACAAGAATATATCTGACTAGTAATAATCTTAAAACCTATGTATTGATATCTCTCTGTTAGTGTGTCAAGTGGGTGTAAAGCGGCATAAACACAGCAGTGAAAAGCAGCTAAACCCCATTATAAAAATAAATTACTTCGAAAAACCCATGAAACAAAGACAGTGAAAGAGAGAGAAATTCTTACACAATGCGTTCAGGGGCTGTGATGCAACCTGGATTGACCATATCTAGACCCACAGCTGGATGAGACATAAGGGTGGACACTCTTGGGGCTGAGAGGTTTGGTGAGGTTGGGTGAGCAAACGCAGACCCTTTAAAGTAATACTGCGTGGTACCCATCCCATGGGTCCCAAATCTCCAGGTTCAAGGGCATCTTCCTACATCGAAAACATGCACGAGAAACCCAGAAGATGGTACACCGTGTGATGGGGAAAAATATCTAAAACGCACCTCATTTCTCATCTCCTTGTGCCCGGGTTCTCCATTCCAGCCGCTTTACTAGCAATCTCCTTATTTGGAGCATCAGCACCTTTAACCTCCTGTTCCGTGCAGGTTGCAATTTGTCCTGAGGATGAACGGGAAGACGGGGAACCAGTGAGAGACTAGCTCTTGGTGTTGGGACAGGCACAGGTCACTCTATTTTCCCATCAGGAAGAAGAATTAACCACAGGCTCATCATCCCCCCCGGAACCAGAACAGGGCCTGAAGCCATCCAGCGCTTTTGCGGCCAGCTCCCAAAAAAGCGAGTTGTAAAATGGAGCTTCAGGGCACTGCAATTCCCAAACCTGCAGAGTTATAAATGATAACTCTCGTCCACAAATATATTGAGGGAAGGCAAAGAAGAGGATTTGAAATCAAGGCAGAATTGCAGGAAACAGATTTCAGGAGGTAGATTCGAATCGCCTTTAAAGCACATGAAAAGCGGCAAAACGTTGACAATGATGCCCTTGGCTAAAAATGGCGTATGCGTTTTTTCCTGAATATATTCAGGAAAAAACGCATACGCCCTTTTTGGCCAACCAAGCAACCTGGAAAGGCAAATCAGCGCTACAAAGAAGACTCGCTACCCATCGGTCAAAAGGGCCATGCTGAAAAAAGTCTCAAAACCAGAAATGCGGTACAGGCCATGGAGAAATGGGAGCCTTGCTACACTGATGGGCGGGATGTAAATTGCCAACAGCCACTCTGGAGAAGTGTACGGTGTGTCTTGAAACATCTAAAAAACACAGCTTAGAGAGCATAGGGCACTTCCACTCATGGGGGTATAAATTGGGAAAATGAAAAATCAGCAAGACACAAGCACCCCAAAGTTTAGGGCTGCTCTGTTGACAAGGATCTCCACTTCATTCCACCTTCAATATCCCAGGAAAGAGAAAAATGGATAAAGAAGTTGTGGTCCTTATGTACAATGGAATATCACTCAGCCATGAAATCGATGTCATAAGGCTAGTAGCAGCATGATGAGTGGATTTAGGTACGACGATTCTAAGTGAAATAAGTCACACAGAAAAGGACACTTCTCATAAGGTATCACTTATAGAGGGAATGTCAAAACCGTTACACTTGAACTGAATTACAAAACAGAACAGAGTCACACATGCAGAAAACACACTATGGCTGCTTAACGGGAAAAGTGAGGTGGGGTGATACATAAAACAAGGGTTTCAAATTAGCTCAGATACCGTTCCATAAACCCAATATGTAATAGACAAGACCTACTCCTTGCTCAGAGAACTGGACTCAACACGCCCTATTCACCGCACAAGAATATATCTGACTAATAATAATCTTGAAACCTATGTATTGATATCTCTCTGTTAGTGTGTCAAGTGGGTGTAAAGCGGCATAATCACAGCAGTGAAAAGGAGCTAAACCCCATTATAAAAATAAATTACTTTGAAACACCCATGAAAGAAAGACAGTGAAAGAGAGAGAAATTCTTACACAATGCGTTCAGGGGCTGTGATGCAACCTGGATTGACCATATCTAGATCCACAGCTGGATGAGACATAAGGGTGGACACTCTTGGGGCTGAGAGGTTTGGTGAGGTTGGGTGAGCAAACGCCGACCCTTTAAAGTAATACTGCGTGGTACCCATCGCATGGGTCCCAAATCTCCAGGTTCAAGGGCATCTTCCTACATCGAAAACATGCATGAGAAAACAAAAGGATGGTACACCATGTGATGGGGAAAGGTTTCTAAAACGCACCTCATTTCTCTTCTCCTTGTGCCCGGGTTCGCCATTCCAGCCACTTTACTAACAATCTCCCTACTTGGAGCATCAGCACCTTTAACCTCCTGTTCCGTACAGGTTGCAATTTCTCCTGAGGATGAACGGGTACACGGGGAACCAGTGAGAGACTAGCTCTTGGTGTTGGGACAGGCACAGGTCACTCTATTTTCCCATCAGGAAGAAGAATTAACCACAGGCTCATCCTCCCCCTCGGAACCAGAACAGGGCCTGAAGCCATCCTGCGCTTTTGCGGCCAGCTCCCAAAAATGCGAGTTGTAAAATGGAGATTCAGGGCACTGCAATTCACAAACCTGCAGAGTTATAAATGATAACTCTCGTCCACAAATATATTGAGGGAAGGCAAAGAAGAGGATTTGAAATCAAGGCAGAATTGCAGGAAACAGATTTCAGGAGGTAGATTCGAATCGCCTTTAAAGCACATGAAAAGCGGCAAATCGTTGACAATGATGCCCTTGGCCAAAAAGGGCGTATTCGTTTTTTCCTGAATATATTCAGGAAAAACCGCATACGCCCTTTTTGGCCAACCAAGCAACCTGGAAAGGCAAATCAGCGCTACAAAGAAGACTCGCTACCCATCGGTCAAAAGGGCCATGCTGAAAAAAGTCTCAAAACCAGCAATGCAGGACAGGTCATGGAGAAATGGGAGCCTTGCTACACTGATGGGCGGGATGTAAATTGCCAACAGCCACTCTGGAGAAGTGTACGGTGTGTCCTGAAACATCTAAAAAACACAGCTTAGAGAGCATAGGGCACTTCCACTCATGGGGGTATAAATTGGGAAAATGAAAAATCAGCAAGACACAAGCACCCCAAAGTTTAGGGCTGCTCTGTTGACAAGGACCTCCACTTTATTCCACCTTCAATATCCCAGGAAAGAGAAAAATGGATAAAGAAGTTGTGGTCCTTATGTACAATGGAATATCACTCAGCCATGAAATCAATGTCATAAGGCTAGTAGCAGCATCATGAGTGGATTTAGGTACGACGATTCTAAGTGAAGTAAGTCACATAGAAAAGGACACTTCTCATAAGGTATCACTTATAGAGGGAATGTAAAAACCGTTACACTTGAACTGAATTACAAAACAGAACAGAGTCACACATGCAGAAAACACACTATGGCTGCTTAACGGGAAAGGTGAGGTGGGGTGATACATAAAACAAGGGTTTCAAATTAGCTCAGATACCGTTCCATAAACCCAATATGTAATAGACAAGATCTACTCCTTGCTCAGAGAAATAGACTCAACAAACCCTATTCACCGCACAAGAATATATCTGACTAGTAATAATCTTAAAACCTATGTATTGATATCTCTCTGTTAGTGTGTCAAGTGGGTGTAAAGCGGCATAAACACAGCAGTTTAAAGCAGCTAAACCCCATTATAAAAATAAATTACTTTGAAAAGCCCATGAAACCAAGACAGTGAAAGAGAGAGAAATTCTTACACAATGCGTTCAGGGGCTGTGATGCAACCTGGATTGACCATATCTAGACCCACAGCTGGATGAGACATAAGGGTGGACACTCTTGGGGCTGAGAGGTTTGGTGAGGTTGGGTGAGCAAACGCAGACCCTTTAAAGTAATACTGCGTGGTACCCATCGCATGGGTCCCAAATCTCCAGGTTCAAGGGCATCTTCCTACATCGAAAACATGCATGAGAAAACAAAAGGATGGTACACCATGTGATGGGGAAAGGTTTCTAAAACGCACCTCATTTCTCTTCTCCTTGTGCCCGGGTTCGCCATTCCAGCCGCTTTACTAACAATCTCCCTACTTGGAGCATCAGCACCTTTAACCTCCTGTTCCGTACAGGTTGCAATTTGTCCTGAGGATGAACGGGTACACGGGGAACCAGTGAGAGACTAGCTCTTGGTGTTGGGACAGGCACAGGTCACTCTATTTTCCCATCAGGAAGAAGAATTAACCACAGGCTCATCCTCCCCCCACGGAACCAGAACAGGGCCTGAAGGCATCTTGCACTTTTGCGGCCAGCTCTCAAAAAAGCGAGTTGTAAAATGGAGCTTCAGGGCACTGCAATTCACAAACCTGCAGAGTTATAAATGATAACTCTCGTCCACAAATATATTGAGGGAAGGCAAAGAAGAGGATTTGAAATCAAGGCAGAATTGCAGGAAACAGATTTCAGGAGGTAGATTCGAATCGCCTTTAAAGCACATGAAAAGCGGGCAAAACGTTGACAATGATGCCCTTGGCCAAAAAGGGCGTATGCGTTTTTTCCTGAATATATTCAGGAAAAAACGCATACGCCCTTTTTGGCCAACCAAGCAACCTGGAAAGGCAAATCAGCGCTACAAAGGAGACTCGCTACCCTTCGGTCAAAAGGGCCATGCTGAAAAACGTGTCAAAACCAGAAATGCAGGACAGGCCATGGAGAAATGGGAGCCTTGCTACACTGATGGGCGGGATGTAAATTGCCAACAGCCACTCTGGAGAAGTGTACGGTGTGTCCTGAAACATCTAAAAAACACAGCTTAGAGAGCATAGGGCACTTCCACTCATGGGGGTATAAATTGGGAAAATGAAAAATCAGCAAGACACAAGCACCCCAAAGTTTAGGGCTGCTCTGTTGACAAGGACCTCCACTTCATTCCACCTTCAATATCCCAGGAAAGAGAAAAATGGATAAAGAAGTTGTGGTCCTTATGTACAATGGAATATCACTCAGCCATGAAATCAATGTCATAAGGCTAGTAGCAGCATGATGAGTGGATTTAGGTACGACGATTCTAAGTGAAATAAGTCACACAGAAAAGGACACTTCTCATAAGGTATCACTTATAGAGGGAATGTCAAAACCGTTACACTTGAACTGAATTACAAAACAGAACAGAGTCACACATGCAGAAAACACACTATGGCTGCTTAACGGGAAAGGTGAGGTGGGGTGATACATAAAACAAGGGTTTCAAATTAGCTCAGATACCGTTCCATAAACCCAATATGTAATAGACAAGACCTACTCCTTGCTCAGAGAACTGGACTCAACACGCCCTATTCACCACACAAGAATATATCTGACTAGTAATAATCTTAAAACCTATGTATTGATATCTCTCTGTTAGTGTGTCAAGTGGGTGTAAAGCGGCATAAACACAGCAGTGAAAAGCAGCTAAACCGCATTATAAAAATAAATTACTTCGAAAAACCCATGAAACAAAGACAGTGAAAGAGAGAGAAATTCTTACACAATGCTTTCAGGGGCTGTGATGCAACCTGGATTGACCAAATCTAGACCCACAGCTGGAGGAGAGATAAGGGTGGACACTCTTGGGGCTGAGAGGTTTGGTGAGGTTGGGTGAGCAAACGCCGACCCTTTAAAGTAATACTGCGTGGTACCCATCGCATGGGTCCCAAATCTCCAGGTTCAAGGGCATCTTCCTACATCGAAAACATGCATGAGAAAACAAAAGGATGGTACACCATGTGATGGGGAAAGGTTTCTAAAACGCACCTCATTTCTCTTCTCCTTGTGCCCGGGTTCGCCATTCCAGCCGCTTTACTAACAATCTCCCTACTTGGAGCATCAGCACCTTTAACTTCCTGTTCCGTACAGGTTGCAATTTGTCCTGAGGATGAACGGGTACACGGGGAACCAGTGAGAGACTAGCTCTTGGTGTTGGGACAGGCACAGGTCACTCTATTTTCCCATCAGGAAGAAGAATTAACCACAGGCTCATCCTCCCCCCTCGGAACCAGAACAGGGCCTGAAGCCATCCTGCGCTTTTGCGGCCAGCTCCCAAAAATGCGAGTTGTAAAATGGAGATTCAGGGCACTGCAATTCACAAACCTGCAGAGTTATAAATGATAACTCTCGTCCACAAATATATTGAGGGAAGGCAAAGAAGAGGATTTGAAATCAAGGCAGAATTGCAGGAAACAGATTTCAGGAGGTAGATTCGAATCGCCTTTAAAGCACATGAAAAGCGGCAAATCGTTGACAATGATGCCCTTGGCCAAAAAGGGCGTATGCGTTTTTTCCTGAATATATTCAGGAAAAACCGCATACGCCCTTTTTGGCCAACCAAGCAACCTGGAAAGGCAAATCAGCGCTACAAAGAAGACTTGCTACCCATCGGTCAAAAGGGCCATGCTGAAAAATGTCTCAAAACCAGCAATGCAGGACAGGCCATGGAGAAATGGGAGCCTTGCTACACTGATGGGCGGGATGTAAATTGCCAACAGCCACTCTGGAGAAGTGTACGGTGTGTCCTGAAACATCTAAAAAACACAGCTTAGAGAGCATAGGGCACTTCCACTCATGGGGGTATAAATTGGGAAAATGAAAAATCAGCAAGACACAAGCACCCCAAAGTTTAGGGCTGCTCTGTTGACAAGGACCTCCACTTCATTCCACCTTCAATATCCCAGGAAAGAGAAAAATGGATAAAGAAGTTGTGGTCCTTATGTACAATGGAATATCACTCAGCCATGAAATCAATGTCATAAGGCTAGTAGCAGCATGATGAGTGGATTTAGGTACGACGATTCTAAGTGAAATAAGTCACACAGAAAAGGACACTTCTCATAAGGTATCACTTATAGAGGGAATGTCAAAACCGTTACACTTGAACTGAATTACAAAACAGAACAGAGTCACACATGCAGAAAACACACTATGGCTGCTTAACGGGAAAGGTGAGGTGGGGTGATACATAAAACAAGGGTTTCAAATTAGCTCAGATACCGTTCCATAAACCCAATATGTAATAGACAAGACCTACTCCTTGCTCAGAGAACTGGACTCAACACGCCCTATTCACCGCACAAGAATATATCTGACTAGTAATAATCTTAAAACCTATGTATTGATATCTCTCTGTTAGTGTGTCAAGTGGGTGTAAAGCGGCATAAACACAGCAGTGAAAAGCAGCTAAACCGCATTATAAAAATAAATTACTTCGAAAAACCCATGAAACAAAGACAGTGAAAGAGAGAGAAATTCTTACACAATGCTTTCAGGGGCTGTGATGCAACCTGGATTGACCATATCTAGACCCACAGCTGGAGGAGACATAAGGGTGGACACTCTTGGGGCTGAGAGGTTTGGTGAGGTTGGGTGAGCAAACGCCGACCCTTTAAAGTAATACTGCGTGGTACCCATCGCATGGGTCCCAAATCTCCAGGTTCAAGGGCATCTTCCTACATCGAAAACATGCATGAGAAAACAAAAGGATGGTACACCATGTGATGGGGAAAGGTTTCTAAAACGCACCTCATTTCTCTTCTCCTTGTGCCCGGGTTCGCCATTCCAGCCGCTTTACTAACAATCTCCCTACTTGGAGCATCAGCACCTTTAACCTCCTGTTCCGTACAGGTTGCAATTTGTCCTGAGGATGAACGAGTACACGGGGAACCAGTGAGAGACTAGCTCTTGGTGTTGGGACAGGCACAGGTCACTCTATTTTCCCATCAGGAAGAAGAATTAACCACAGGCTCATCCTCCCCCTCGGAACCAGAACAGGGCCTGAAGCCATCCTGCGCTTTTGCGGCCAGCTCCCAAAAATGCGAGTTGTACAATGGAGCTTCAGGGCACTGCAATTCACAAACCTGCAGAGTTATAAATGATAACTCTCGTCCACAAATATATTGAAGGAAGGCAAAGAAGAGGATTTGAAATCAAGGCAGAATTGCAGGAAACAGATTTCAGGAGGTAGATTCGAATCGCCTTTAAAGCACATGAAAAGCGGCAAAACGTTGACAATGATGCCCTTGGCCAAAAAGGGCGTATGCGTTTTTTCCTGAATATATTCAGGAAAAAACGCATACGCCCTTTTTGGCCAACCAAGCAACCTGGAAAGGCAAATCAGCGCTACAAAGAAGACTCGCTACCCATCGGTCAAAAGGGCCATGCTGAAAAAAGTCTCAAAACCAGCAATGCAGGACAGGCCATGGAGAAATGGGAGCCTTGCTACACTGATGGGCGGGATGTAAATTGCCAACAGCCACTCTGGAGAAGTGTACGGTGTGTCCTGAAACATCTAAAAAACACAGCTTAGAGAGCATAGGGCACTTCCACTCATGGGGGTATAAATTGGGAAAATGAAAAATCAGCAAGACACAAGCACCCCAAAGTTTAGGGCTGCTCTGTTGACAAGGACCTCCACTTCATTCCACCTTCAATATCCCAGGAAAGAGAAAAATGGATAAAGAAGTTGTGGTCCTTATGTACAATGGAATATCACTCAGCCATGAAATCAATGTCATAAGGCTAGTAGCAGCATGATGAGTGGATTTAGGTACGACGATTCTAAGTGAAGTAAGTCACACAGAAAAGGACACTTCTCATAAGGTATCACTTATAGAGGGAATGTCAAAACCGTTACACTTGAACTGAATTACAAAACAGAACAGAGTCACACATGCAGAAAACACACTATGGCTGCTTAACGGGAAAGGTGAGGTGGGGTGATACATAAAACAAGGGTTTCAAATTAGCTCAGATACCGTTCCATAAACCCAATATGTAATAGACAAGATCTACTCCTTGCTCAGAGAAATAGACTCAACAAACCCTATTCACCGCACAAGAATATATCTGACTAGTAATAATCTTAAAACCTATGTATTGATATCTCTCTGTTAGTGTGTCAAGTGGGTGTAAAGCGGCATAAACACAGCAGTGAAAAGCAGCTAAACCCCATTATAAAAATAAATTACTTTGAAAAACCCATGAAACCAAGACAGTGAAAGAGAGAGAAATTCTTACACAATGCGTTCAGGGGCTGTGATGCAACCTGGATTGACCATATCTAGACCCACAGCTGGATGAGACATAAGGGTGGACACTCTTGGGGCTGAGAGGTTTGGTGAGGTTGGGTGAGCAAACGCAGACCCATTAAAGTAATACTGCGTGGTACCTATCGCATGGGTCCCTAATCTCCAGGTTCAAGGGCATATTCCTACATCGAAAACATGCATGAGAAAACAAAAAGAGGGTACACCATGTGATGGGGAAAGGTTTATAAAACGCACCTCATTTCTCTTCTCCTTGTGCCTGGTTTCGCCATTCCAGGCGCTTTACTAACAATCTCCCTACTTGGAGCATCAGCACCTTTAACCTCCTGTTCCGTACAGGTTGCAATTTGTCCTGAGGATGAACGGGAAGACGGGGAACCAGTGAGAGACTAGCTCTTGTTGTTGGGACAGGCACAGGTCACTCTATTTTCCCATCAGGAAGAAGAATTAACCACAGGCTCATCCTCCACCCCGGAAGCAGAACAGGGCCTGAAGCCATCCTGCGCTTTTGCGGCCAGCTCCCAAAAAAGCGAGTTGTAAAATGGAGCTTCAGGGCACTGCAATTCACAAACCTGCAGAGTTATAAATGATAACTCTCGTCCACAAATATATTGAGGGAAGGCAAAGAAGAGGATTTGAAATCAAGGCAGAATTGCAGGAAACAGATTTCAGGAGGTAGATTCGAATCGCCTTTAAAGCACATGAAAAGCGGCAAAACGTTGACAATGATGCCCTTGGCCAAAAAGGGCGTATGCGTTTTTTCCTGAATATATTCAGGATAAAACGCATACGCCCTTTTTGGCCAACCAAGCAACCTGGAAAGGCAAATCAGCGCTACAAAGAAGACTCGCTACCCATCGGTCAAAAGGGCCATGCTGAAAAAAGTCTCAAAACCAGAAATGCAGGACAGGCCATGGAGAAATGGGAGCCTTGCTACACTGATGGGCGGGATGTAAATTGCCAACAGCCACTCTGGAGAAGTGTACGGTGTGTCCTGAAACATCTAAAAAACACAGCTTAGAGAGCATAGGGCACTTCCACTCATGGGGGTATAAATTGGGAAAATGAAAAATCAGCAAGACACAAGCACCCCAAAGTTTAGGGCTGCTCTGTTGACAAGGACCTCCACTTCATTCCACCTTCAATATCCCAGGAAAGAGAAAAATGGATAAAGAAGTTGTGGTCCTTATGTACAATGGAATATCACTCAGCCATGAAATCAATGTCATAAGGCTAGTAGCAGCATGATGAGTGGATTTAGGTACGACGATTCTAAGTGAAATAAGTCACACAGAAAAGGACACTTCTCATAAGGTATCACTGATAGAGGGAATGTAAAAACCGTTACACTTGAACTGAATTACAAAACAGAACAGAGTCACACATGCAGAAAACACACTATGGCTGCTTAACGGGAAAGGTGAGGTGGGGTGATACATAAAACAAGGGTTTCAAATTAGCTCAGATACCGTTCCATAAACCCAATATGTAATAGACAAGACCTACTCCTTGCTCAGAGAACTGGACTCAACACGCCCTATTCACCGCACAAGAATATATCTGACTAGTAATAATCTTAAAACCTATGTATTGATATCTCTCTGTTAGTGTGTCAAGTGGGTGTAAAGCGGCATAAACACAGCAGTGAAAAGCAGCTAAACCGCATTATAAAAATAAATTACTTCGAAAAACCCATGAAACAAAGACAGTGAAAGAGAGAGAAATTCTTACACAATGCTTTCAGGGGCTGTGATGCAACCTGGATTGACCATATCTAGACCCACAGCTGGAGGAGACATAAGGGTGGACACTCTTGGGGCTGAGAGGTTTGGTGAGGTTGGGTGAGCAAACGCCGACCCTTTAAAGTAATACTGCGTGGTACCCATCGCATGGGTCCCAAATCTCCAGGTTCAAGGGCATCTTCCTACATCGAAAACATGCATGAGAAAACAAAAGGATGGTACACCATGTGATGGGGAAAGGTTTCTAAAACGCACCTCATTTCTCTTCTCCTTGTGCCCGGGTTCGCCATTCCAGCCGCTTTACTAACAATCTCCCTACTTGGAGCATCAGCACCTTTAACCTCCTGTTCCGTACAGGTTGCAATTTGTCCTGAGGATGAACGGGTACACGGGGAACCAGTGAGAGACTAGCTCTTGGTGTTGGGACAGGCACAGGTCACTCTATTTTCCCAACAGGAAGAAGAATTAACCACAGGCTCATCCTCCCCCTCGGAACCAGAACAGGGCCTGAAGCCATCCTGCGCTTTTGCGGCCAGCTCCCAAAAATGCGAGTTGTACAATGGAGCTTCAGGGCACTGCAATTCACAAACCTGCAGAGTTATAAATGATAACTCTCGTCCACAAATATATTGAGGGAAGGCAAAGAAGAGGATTTGAAATCAAGGCAGAATTGCAGGAAACAGATTTCAGGAGGTAGATTCGAATCGCCTTTAAAGCACATGAAAAGCGGCAAATCGTTGACAATGATGCCCTTGGCCAAAAAGGGCGTATGCGTTTTTTCCTGAATATATTCAGGAAAAACCGCATACGCCCTTTTTGGCCAACCAAGCAACCTGGAAAGGCAAATCAGCGCTACAAAGAAGACTCGCTACCCATCGGTCAAAAGGGCCATGCTGAAAAAAGTCTCAAAACCAGCAATGCAGGACAGGCCATGGAGAAATGGGAGCCTTGCTACACTGATGGGCGGGATGTAAATTGCCAACAGCCACTCTGGAGAAGTGTACGGTGTGTCCTGAAACATCTAAAAAACACAGCTTAGAGAGCATAGGGCACTTCCACTCATGGGGGTATAAATTGGGAAAATGAAAAATCAGCAAGACACAAGCACCCCAAAGTTTAGGGCTGCTCTGTTGACAAGGACCTCCACTTCATTCCACCTTCAATATCCCAGGAAAGAGAAAAATGGATAAAGAAGTTGTGGTCCTTATGTACAATGGAATATCACTCAGCCATGAAATCAATGTCATAAGGCTAGTAGCAGCATGATGAGTGGATTTAGGTACGACGATTCTACGTGAAGTAAGTCACACAGAAAAGGACACTTCTCATAAGGTATCACTTATAGAGGGAATGTCAAAACCGTTACACTTGAACTGAATTACAAAACAGAACAGAGTCACACATGCAGAAAACACACTATGGCTGCTTAACGGGAAAGGTGAGGTGGGGTGATACATAAAACAAGGGTTTCAAATTAGCTCAGATACCGTTCCATAAACCCAATATGTAATAGACAAGATCTACTCCTTGCTCAGAGAAATAGACTCAACAAACCCTATTCACCGCACAAGAATATATCTGACTAGTAATAATCTTAAAACCTATGTATTGATATCTCTCTGTTAGTGTGTCAAGTGGGTGTAAAGCGGCATAAACACAGCAGTGAAAAGCAGCTAAACCCCATTATAAAAATAAATTACTTTGAAAAACCCATGAAACCAAGACAGTGAAAGAGAGAGAAATTCTTACACAATGCGTTCAGGGGCTGTGATGCAACCTGGATTGACCATATCTAGACCCACAGCTGGATGAGACATAAGGGTGGACACTCTTGGGGCTGAGAGGTTTGGTGAGGTTGGGTGAGCAAACGCAGACCCATTAAAGTAATACTGCGTGGTACCTATCGCATGGGTCCCTAATCTCCAGGTTCAAGGGCATATTCCTACATCGAAAACATGCATGAGAAAACAAAAAGAGGGTACACCATGTGATGGGGAAAGGTTTATAAAACGCACCTCATTTCTCTTCTCCTTGTGCCTGGTTTCGCCATTCCAGGCGCTTTACTAACAATCTCCCTACTTGGAGCATCAGCACCTTTAACCTCCTGTTCCGTACAGGTTGCAATTTGTCCTGAGGATGAACGGGAAGACGGGGAACCAGTGAGAGACTAGCTCTTGTTGTTGGGACAGGCACAGGTCACTCTATTTTCCCATCAGGAAGAAGAATTAACCACAGGCTCATCCTCCACCCCGGAAGCAGAACAGGGCCTGAAGCCATCCTGCGCTTTTGCGGCCAGCTCCCAAAAAAGCGAGTTGTAAAATGGAGCTTCAGGGCACTGCAATTCACAAACCTGCAGAGTTATAAATGATAACTCTCGTCCACAAATATATTGAGGGAAGGCAAAGAAGAGGATTTGAAATCAAGGCAGAATTGCAGGAAACAGATTTCAGGAGGTAGATTCGAATCGCCTTTAAAGCACATGAAAAGCGGCAAAACGTTGACAATGATGCCCTTGGCCAAAAAGGGCGTATGCGTTTTTTCCTGAATATATTCAGGATAAAACGCATACGCCCTTTTTGGCCAACCAAGCAACCTGGAAAGGCAAATCAGCGCTACAAAGAAGACTCGCTACCCATCGGTCAAAAGGGCCATGCTGAAAAAAGTCTCAAAACCAGAAATGCAGGACAGGCCATGGAGAAATGGGAGCCTTGCTACACTGATGGGCGGGATGTAAATTGCCAACAGCCACTCTGGAGAAGTGTACGGTGTGTCCTGAAACATCTAAAAAACACAGCTTAGAGAGCATAGGGCACTTCCACTCATGGGGGTATAAATTGGGAAAATGAAAAATCAGCAAGACACAAGCACCCCAAAGTTTAGGGCTGCTCTGTTGACAAGGACCTCCACTTCATTCCACCTTCAATATCCCAGGAAAGAGAAAAATGGATAAAGAAGTTGTGGTCCTTATGTACAATGGAATATCACTCAGCCATGAAATCAATGTCATAAGGCTAGTAGCAGCATGATGAGTGGATTTAGGTACGACGATTCTAAGTGAAATAAGTCACACAGAAAAGGACACTTCTCATAAGGTATCACTGATAGAGGGAATGTAAAAACCGTTACACTTGAACTGAATTACAAAACAGAACAGAGTCACACATGCAGAAAACACACTATGGCTGCTTAACGGGAAAGGTGAGGTGGGGTGATACATAAAACAAGGGTTTCAAATTAGCTCAGATACCGTTCCATAAACCCAATATGTAATAGACAAGACCTACTCCTTGCTCAGAGAACTGGACTCAACACACCCTATTCACCGCACAAGAATATATCTGACTAGTAATAATCTTAAAACCTATGTATTGATATCTCTCTGTTAGTGTGTCAAGTGGGTGTAAAGCGGCATAAACACAGCAGTGAAAAGCAGCTAAACCCCATTATGAAAATAAATGACTTTTACAAACCCATGAAACATAGACAGTGAAAGAGAGAGAAATTCTTACACAATGCGTTCAGGGGCTGTGATGCAACCTGGATTGACCATATCTAGACCCACAGCTGGATCAGACATAAGGGTGGACACTCTTGGGGCTGAGAGGTTTGGTGAGGTTGGGTGAGCAAACGCAGACCCTTTAAAGTAATACTGCGTGGTACCCATCGCATGGGTCCCAAATCTCCAGGTTCAAGGGCATATTCCTACATCGAAAACATGCATGAGAAAACAAAAAGATGGTACACCATGTGATGGGGAAAGGTTTCTAAAACGCACCTCATTTCTCTTCTCCTTGTGCCCGGGGTCGCCATTCCAGCCGCTTTCCTAGCAATCTCCCTACTTGGAGCATCAGCACCTTTAACCTCGTGTTCCGTACAGGTTGCAATTTGTCCTGAGGATGAACGGGAAGACGGGGAACCAGTGAGAGACTAGCTCTTGTTGTTGGGACAGGCACAGGTCACTCTATTTTCCCATCAGGAAGAAGAATTAACCACAGGCTCATCCTCCACCCCGGAAGCAGAACAGGGCCTGAAGCCATCCTGCGCTTTTGCGGCCAGCTCCCAAAAAAGCGAGTTGTAAAATGGAGCTTCAGGGCACTGCAATTCACAAACCTGCAGAGTTATAAATGATAACTCTCGTCCACAAATATATTGAGGGAAGGCAAAGAAGAGGATTTGAAATCAAGGCAGAATTGCAGGAAACAGATTTCAGGAGGTAGATTCGAATCGCCTTTAAAGCACATGAAAAGCGGCAAAACGTTGACAATGATGCCCTTGGCCAAAAAGGGCGTATGCGTTTTTTCCTGAATATATTCAGGATAAAACGCATACGCCCTTTTTGGCCAACCAAGCAACCTGGAAAGGCAAATCAGCGCTACAAAGAAGACTCGCTACCCATCGGTCAAAAGGGCCATGCTGAAAAAAGTCTCAAAACCAGAAATGCAGGACAGGCCATGGAGAAATGGGAGCCTTGCTACACTGATGGGCGGGATGTAAATTGCCAACAGCCACTCTGGAGAAGTGTACGGTGTGTCCTGAAACATCTAAAAAACACAGCTTAGAGAGCATAGGGCACTTCCACTCATGGGGGTATAAATTGGGAAAATGAAAAATCAGCAAGACACAAGCACCCCAAAGTTTAGGGCTGCTCTGTTGACAAGGACCTCCACTTCATTCCACCTTCAATATCCCAGGAAAGGGAAAAATGGATAAAGAAGTTGTGGTCCTTATGTACAATGGAATATCACTCAGCCATGAAATCAATGTCATAAGGCTAGTAGCAGCATGATGAGTGGATTTAGGTACGACGATTCTAAGTGAAATAAGTCACACAGAAAAGGACACTTCTCATAAGGTATCACTGATAGAGGGAATGTAAAAACCGTTACACTTGAACTGAATTACAAAACAGAACAGAGTCACACATGCAGAAAACACACTATGGCTGCTTAACGGGAAAGGTGAGGTGGGGTGATACATAAAACAAGGGTTTCAAATTAGCTCAGATACCGTTCCATAAACCCAATATGTAATAGACAAGACCTACTCCTTGCTCAGAGAACTGGACTCAACACACCCTATTCACCGCACAAGAATATATCTGACTAGTAATAATCTTAAAACCTATGTATTGATATCTCTCTGTTAGTGTGTCAAGTGGGTGTAAAGCGGCATAAACACAGCAGTGAAAAGCAGCTAAACCCCATTATGAAAATAAATGACTTTTACAAACCCATGAAACATAGACAGTGAAAGAGAGAGAAATTCTTACACAATGCGTTCAGGGGCTGTGATGCAACCTGGATTGACCATATCTAGACCCACAGCTGGATCAGACATAAGGGTGGACACTCTTGGGGCTGAGAGGTTTGGTGAGGTTGGGTGAGCAAACGCAGACCCTTTAAAGTAATACTGCGTGGTACCCATCGCATGGGTCCCAAATCTCCAGGTTCAAGGGCATATTCCTACATCGAAAACATGCATGAGAAAACAAAAAGATGGTACACCATGTGATGGGGAAAGGTTTCTAAAACGCACCTCATTTCTCTTCTCCTTGTGCCCGGGGTCGCCATTCCAGCCGCTTTCCTAGCAATCTCCCTACTTGGAGCATCAGCACCTTTAACCTCCTGTTCCGTACAGGTTGCAATTTGTCCTGAGGATGAACGGGAAGACGGGGAACCAGTGAGAGACTAGCTCTTGTTGTTGGGACAGGCACAGGTCACTCTATTTTCCCATCAGGAAGAAGAATTAACCACAGGCTCATCCTCCACCCCGGAAGCAGAACAGGGCCTGAAGCCATCCTGCGCTTTTGCGGCCAGCTCCCAAAAAAGCGAGTTGTAAAATGGAGCTTCAGGGCACTGCAATTCACAAACCTGCAGAGTTATAAATGATAACTCTCGTCCACAAATATATTGAGGGAAGGCAAAGAAGAGGATTTGAAATCAAGGCAGAATTGCAGGAAACAGATTTCAGGAGGTAGATTCGAATCGCCTTTAAAGCACATGAAAAGCGGCAAAACGTTGACAATGATGCCCTTGGCCAAAAAGGGCGTATGCGTTTTTTCCTGAATATATTCAGGATAAAACGCATACGCCCTTTTTGGCCAACTAAGCAACCTGGAAAGGCAAATCAGCGCTACAAAGAAGACTCGCTACCCATCGGTCAAAAGGGCCATGCTGAAAAAAGTCTCAAAACAAGCAATGCAGGACAGGCCATGGAGAAATGGGAGCCTTGCTACACTGATGGGCGGGATGTAAATTGCCAACAGCCACTCTGGAGAAGTGTACGGTGTGTCCTGAAACATCTAAAAAACACAGCTTAGAGAGCATAGGGCACTTCCACTCATGGGGGTATAAATTGGGAAAATGAAAAATCAGCAAGACACAAGCACCCCAAAGTTTAGGGCTGCTCTGTTGACAAGGACCTCCACTTCATTCCACCTTCAATATCCCAGGAAAGAGAAAAATGGATAAAGAAGTTGTGGTCCTTATGTACAATGGAATATCACTCAGCCATGAAATCAATGTCATAAGGCTAGTAGCAGCATGATGAGTGGATTTAGGTACGACGATTCTAAGTGAAATAAGTCACACAGAAAAGGACACTTCTCATAAGGTATCACTGATAGAGGGAATGTAAAAACCGTTACACTTGAACTGAATTACAAAACAGAACAGAGTCACACATGCAGAAAACACACTATGGCTGCTTAACGGGAAAGGTGAGGTGGGGTGATACATAAAACAAGGGTTTCAAATTAGCTCAGATACCGTTCCATAAACCCAATATGTAATAGACAAGACCTACTCCTTGCTCAGAGAACTGGACTCAACACACCCTATTCACCGCACAAGAATATATCTGACTAGTAATAATCTTAAAACCTATGTATTGATATCTCTCTGTTAGTGTGTCAAGTGGGTGTAAAGCGGCATAAACACAGCAGTGAAAAGCAGCTAAACCCCATTATGAAAATAAATGACTTTTACAAACCCATGAAACATAGACAGTGAAAGAGAGAGAAATTCTTACACAATGCGTTCAGGGGCTGTGATGCAACCTGGATTGACCATATCTAGACCCACAGCTGGATCAGACATAAGGGTGGACACTCTTGGGGCTGAGAGGTTTGGTGAGGTTGGGTGAGCAAACGCAGACCCTTTAAAGTAATACTGCGTGGTACCCATCGCATGGGTCCCAAATCTCCAGGTTCAAGGGCATATTCCTACATCGAAAACATGCATGAGAAAACAAAAAGATGGTACACCATGTGATGGGGAAAGGTTTCTAAAACGCACCTCATTTCTCTTCTCCTTGTGCCCGGGGTCGCCATTCCAGCCGCTTTCCTAGCAATCTCCCTACTTGGAGCATCAGCACCTTTAACCTCCTGTTCCGTACAGGTTGCAATTTCTCCTGAGGATGAACGGGAAGACGGGGAACCAGTGAGAGACTAGCTCTTGTTGTTGGGACAGGCACAGGTCACTCTATTTTCCCATCAGGAAGAAGAATTAACCACAGGCTCATCCTCCACCCCGGAAGCAGAACAGGGCCTGAAGCCATCCTGCGCTTTTGCGGCCAGCTCCCAAAAAAGCGAGTTGTAAAATGGAGCTTCAGGGCACTGCAATTCACAAACCTGCAGAGTTATAAATGATAACTCTCGTCCACAAATATATTGAGGGAAGGCAAAGAAGAGGATTTGAAATCAAGGCAGAATTGCAGGAAACAGATTTCAGGAGGTAGATTCGAATCGCCTTTAAAGCACATGAAAAGCGGCAAAACGTTGACAATGATGCCCTTGGCCAAAAAGGGCGTATGCGTTTTTTCCTGAATATATTCAGGATAAAACGCATACGCCCTTTTTGGCCAACTAAGCAACCTGGAAAGGCAAATCAGCGCTACAAAGAAGACTCGCTACCCATCGGTCAAAAGGGCCATGCTGAAAAAAGTCTCAAAACAAGCAATGCAGGACAGGCCATGGAGAAATGGGAGCCTTGCTACACTGATGGGCGGGATGTAAATTGCCAACAGCCACTCTGGAGAAGTGTACGGTGTGTCCTGAAACATCTAAAAAACACAGCTTAGAGAGCATAGGGCACTTCCACTCATGGGGGTATAAATTGGGAAAATGAAAAATCAGCAAGACACAAGCACCCCAAAGTTTAGGGCTGCTCTGTTGACAAGGACCTCCACTTCATTCCACCTTCAATATCCCAGGAAAGAGAAAAATGGATAAAGAAGTTGTGGTCCTTATGTACAATGGAATATCACTCAGCCATGAAATCAATGTCATAAGGCTAGTAGCAGCATGATGAGTGGATTTAGGTACGACGATTCTAAGTGAAATAAGTCACACAGAAAAGGACACTTCTCATAAGGTATCACTGATAGAGGGAATGTAAAAACCGTTACACTTGAACTGAATTACAAAACAGAACAGAGTCACACATGCAGAAAACACACTATGGCTGCTTAACGGGAAAGGTGAGGTGGGGTGATACATAAAACAAGGGTTTCAAATTAGCTCAGATACCGTTCCATAAACCCAATATGTAATAGACAAGACCTACTCCTTGCTCAGAGAACTGGACTCAACACACCCTATTCACCGCACAAGAATATATCTGACTAGTAATAATCTTAAAACCTATGTATTGATATCTCTCTGTTAGTGTGTCAAGTGGGTGTAAAGCGGCATAAACACAGCAGTGAAAAGCAGCTAAACCCCATTATGAAAATAAATGACTTTTACAAACCCATGAAACATAGACAGTGAAAGAGAGAGAAATTCTTACACAATGCGTTCAGGGGCTGTGATGCAACCTGGATTGACCATATCTAGACCCACAGCTGGATCAGACATAAGGGTGGACACTCTTGGGGCTGAGAGGTTTGGTGAGGTTGGGTGAGCAAACGCAGACCCTTTAAAGTAATACTGCGTGGTACCCATCGCATGGGTCCCAAATCTCCAGGTTCAAGGGCATATTCCTACATCGAAAACATGCATGAGAAAACAAAAAGATGGTACACCATGTGATGGGGAAAGGTTTCTAAAACGCACCTCATTTCTCTTCTCCTTGTGCCCGGGGTCGCCATTCCAGCCGCTTTCCTAGCAATCTCCCTACTTGGAGCATCAGCACCTTTAACCTCGTGTTCCGTACAGGTTGCAATTTGTCCTGAGGATGAACGGGAAGACGGGGAACCAGTGAGAGACTAGCTCTTGTTGTTGGGACAGGCACAGGTCACTCTATTTTCCCATCAGGAAGAAGAATTAACCACAGGCTCATCCTCCACCCCGGAAGCAGAACAGGGCCTGAAGCCATCCTGCGCTTTTGCGGCCAGCTCCCAAAAAAGCGAGTTGTAAAATGGAGCTTCAGGGCACTGCAATTCACAAACCTGCAGAGTTATAAATGATAACTCTCGTCCACAAATATATTGAGGGAAGGCAAAGAAGAGGATTTGAAATCAAGGCAGAATTGCAGGAAACAGATTTCAGGAGGTAGATTCGAATCGCCTTTAAAGCACATGAAAAGCGGCAAAACGTTGACAATGATGCCCTTGGCCAAAAAGGGCGTATGCGTTTTTTCCTGAATATATTCAGGATAAAACGCATACGCCCTTTTTGGCCAACCAAGCAACCTGGAAAGGCAAATCAGCGCTACAAAGAAGACTCGCTACCCATCGGTCAAAAGGGCCATGCTGAAAAAAGTCTCAAAACCAGAAATGCAGGACAGGCCATGGAGAAATGGGAGCCTTGCTACACTGATGGGCGGGATGTAAATTGCCAACAGCCACTCTGGAGAAGTGTACGGTGTGTCCTGAAACATCTAAAAAACACAGCTTAGAGAGCATAGGGCACTTCCACTCATGGGGGTATAAATTGGGAAAATGAAAAATCAGCAAGACACAAGCACCCCAAAGTTTAGGGCTGCTCTGTTGACAAGGACCTCCACTTCATTCCACCTTCAATATCCCAGGAAAGGGAAAAATGGATAAAGAAGTTGTGGTCCTTATGTACAATGGAATATCACTCAGCCATGAAATCAATGTCATAAGGCTAGTAGCAGCATGATGAGTGGATTTAGGTACGACGATTCTAAGTGAAATAAGTCACACAGAAAAGGACACTTCTCATAAGGTATCACTGATAGAGGGAATGTAAAAACCGTTACACTTGAACTGAATTACAAAACAGAACAGAGTCACACATGCAGAAAACACACTATGGCTGCTTAACGGGAAAGGTGAGGTGGGGTGATACATAAAACAAGGGTTTCAAATTAGCTCAGATACCGTTCCATAAACCCAATATGTAATAGACAAGACCTACTCCTTGCTCAGAGAACTGGACTCAACACACCCTATTCACCGCACAAGAATATATCTGACTAGTAATAATCTTAAAACCTATGTATTGATATCTCTCTGTTAGTGTGTCAAGTGGGTGTAAAGCGGCATAAACACAGCAGTGAAAAGCAGCTAAACCCCATTATGAAAATAAATGACTTTTACAAACCCATGAAACATAGACAGTGAAAGAGAGAGAAATTCTTACACAATGCGTTCAGGGGCTGTGATGCAACCTGGATTGACCATATCTAGACCCACAGCTGGATCAGACATAAGGGTGGACACTCTTGGGGCTGAGAGGTTTGGTGAGGTTGGGTGAGCAAACGCAGACCCTTTAAAGTAATACTGCGTGGTACCCATCGCATGGGTCCCAAATCTCCAGGTTCAAGGGCATATTCCTACATCGAAAACATGCATGAGAAAACAAAAAGATGGTACACCATGTGATGGGGAAAGGTTTCTAAAACGCACCTCATTTCTCTTCTCCTTGTGCCCGGGGTCGCCATTCCAGCCGCTTTCCTAGCAATCTCCCTACTTGGAGCATCAGCACCTTTAACCTCCTGTTCCGTACAGGTTGCAATTTGTCCTGAGGATGAACGGGAAGACGGGGAACCAGTGAGAGACTAGCTCTTGTTGTTGGGACAGGCACAGGTCACTCTATTTTCCCATCAGGAAGAAGAATTAACCACAGGCTCATCCTCCACCCCGGAAGCAGAACAGGGCCTGAAGCCATCCTGCGCTTTTGCGGCCAGCTCCCAAAAAAGCGAGTTGTAAAATGGAGCTTCAGGGCACTGCAATTCACAAACCTGCAGAGTTATAAATGATAACTCTCGTCCACAAATATATTGAGGGAAGGCAAAGAAGAGGATTTGAAATCAAGGCAGAATTGCAGGAAACAGATTTCAGGAGGTAGATTCGATTCGCCTTTAAAGCACATGAAAAGCGGCAAAACGTTGACAATGATGCCCTTGGCCAAAAAGGGCGTATGCGTTTTTTCCTGAATATATTCAGGATAAAACGCATACGCCCTTTTTGGCCAACCAAGCAACCTGGAAAGGCAAATCAGCCCTACAAAGAAGACTCGCTACCCATCGGTCAAAAGGGCCATGCTGAAAAAAGTCTCAAAACCAGAAATGCAGGACAGGCCATGGAGAAATGGGAGCCTTGCTACACTGATGGGCGGGATGTAAATTGCCAACAGCCACTCTGGAGAAGTGTACGGTGTGTCCTGAAACATCTAAAAAACACAGCTTAGAGAGCATAGGGCACTTCCACTCATGGGGGTATAAATTGGGAAAATGAAAAATCAGCAAGACACAAGCACCCCAAAGTTTAGGGCTGCTCTGTTGACAAGGACCTCCACTTCATTCCACCTTCAATATCCCAGGAAAGAGAAAAATGGATAAAGAAGTTGTGGTCCTTATGTACAATGGAATATCACTCAGCCATGAAATCAATGTCATAAGGCTAGTAGCAGCATGATGAGTGGATTTAGGTACGACGATTCTAAGTGAAATAAGTCACACAGAAAAGGACACTTCTCATAAGGTATCACTTATAGAGGGAATGTCAAAACCGTTACACTTGAACTGAATTACAAAACAGAACAGAGTCACACATGCAGAAAACACACTATGGCTGCTTAACGGGAAAGGTGAGGTGGGGTGATACATAAAACAAGGGTTTCAAATTAGCTCAGATACCGTTCCATAAACCCAATATGTAATAGACAAGACCTACTCCTTGCTCAGAGAACTGGACTCAACACACCCTATTCACCGCACAAGAATATATCTGACTAGTAATAATCTTAAAACCTATGTATTGATATCTCTCTGTTAGTGTGTCAAGTGGGTGTAAAGCGGCATAAACACAGCAGTGAAAACCAGCTAAACCCCATTATAAAAATAAATGACTTTTACAAACCCATGAAACATAGACAGTGAAAGAGAGAGAAATTCTTACACAATGCGTTCAGGGGCTGTGATGCAACCTGGATTGACCATATCTAGACCCACAGCTGGATCAGACATAAGGGTGGACACTCTTGGGGCTGAGAGGTTTGGTGAGGTTGGGTGAGCAAACGCAGACCCTTTAAAGTAATACTGCGTGGTACCCATCGCATGGGTCCCAAATCTCCAGTTTCAAGGGCATATTCCTACATCGAAAACATGCATGAGAAAACAAAAAGATGGTACACCATGTGATGGGGAAAGGTTTCTAAAACGCACCTCATTTCTCTTCTCCTTGTGCCCGGGGTCGCCATTCCAGCCGCTTTCCTAGCAATCTCCCTACTTGGAGCATCAGCACCTTTAACCTCGTGTTCCGTACAGGTTGCAATTTCTCCTGAGGATGAACGGGAAGACGGGGAACCAGTGAGAGACTAGCTCTTGTTGTTGGGACAGGCACAGGTCACTCTATTTTCCCATCAGGAAGAAGAATTAACCACAGGCTCATCCTCCACCCCGGAAGCAGAACAGGGCCTGAAGCCATCCTGCGCTTTTGCGGCCAGCTCCCAAAAAAGCGAGTTGTAAAATGGAGCTTCAGGGCACTGCAATTCACAAACCTGCAGAGTTATAAATGATAACTCTCGTCCACAAATATATTGAGGGAAGGCAAAGAAGAGGATTTGAAATCAAGGCAGAATTGCAGGAAACAGATTTCAGGAGGTAGATTCGAATCGCCTTTAAAGCACATGAAAAGCGGCAAAACGTTGACAATGATGCCCTTGGCCAAAAAGGGCGTATGCGTTTTTTCCTGAATATATTCAGGATAAAACGCATACGCCCTTTTTGGCCAACCAAGCAACCTGGAAAGGCAAATCAGCGCTACAAAGAAGACTCGCTACCCATCGGTCAAAAGGGCCATGCTGAAAAAAGTCTCAAAACCAGAAATGCAGGACAGGCCATGGAGAAATGGGAGCCTTGCTACACTGATGGGCGGGATGTAAATTGCCAACAGCCACTCTGGAGAAGTGTACGGTGTGTCCTGAAACATCTAAAAAACACAGCTTAGAGAGCATAGGGCACTTCCACTCATGGGGGTATAAATTGGGAAAATGAAAAATCAGCAAGACACAAGCACCCCAAAGTTTAGGGCTGCTCTGTTGACAAGGACCTCCACTTCATTCCACCTTCAATATCCCAGGAAAGGGAAAAATGGATAAAGAAGTTGTGGTCCTTATGTACAATGGAGTATCACTCAGCCATGAAATCAATGTCATAAGGCTAGTAGCAGCATGATGAGTGGATTTAGGTACGACGATTCTAAGTGAAATAAGTCACACAGAAAAGGACACTTCTCATCAGGTATCACTTATAGAGGGAATGAAAAAACCGTTACACTTGAACTGAATTACAAAACAGAACAGAGTCACACATGCAGAAAACACACTATGGCTGCTTAACGGGAAAGGTGAGGTGGGGTGATACATAAAACAAGGGTTTCAAATTAGCTCAGATACCGTTCCATAAACCCAATATGTAATAGACAAGACCTACTCCTTGCTCAGAGAACTGGACTCAACACACCCTATTCACCGCACAAGAATATATCTGACTAGTAATAATCTTAAAACCTATGTATTGATATCTCTCTGTTAGTGTGTCAAGTGGGTGTAAAGCGGCATAAACACAGCAGTGAAAACCAGCTAAACCCCATTATAAAAATAAATGACTTTTACAAACCCATGAAACATAGACAGTGAAAGAGAGAGAAATTCTTACACAATGCGTTCAGGGGCTGTGATGCAACCTGGATTGACCATATCTAGACCCACAGCTGGATGAGACATAAGGGTGGACACTCTTGGGGCTGAGAGGTTTGGTGAGGTTGGGTGAGCAAACGCAGACCCTTTAAAGTAATACTGCGTGGTACCCATCGCATGGGTCCCAAATCTCCAGTTTCAAGGGCATATTCCTACATCGAAAACATGCATGAGAAAACAAAAAGATGGTACACCATGTGATGGGGAAAGGTTTCTAAAACGCACCTCATTTCTCTTCTCCTTGTGCCCGGGGTCGCCATTCCAGCCGCTTTCCTAGCAATCTCCCTACTTGGAGCATCAGCACCTTTAACCTCGTGTTCCGTACAGGTTGCAATTTGTCCTGAGGATGAACGGGAAGACGGGGAACCAGTGAGAGACTAGCTCTTGTTGTTGGGACAGGCACAGGTCACTCTATTTTCCCATCAGGAAGAAGAATTAACCACAGGCTCATCCTCCACCCCGGAAGCAGAACAGGGCCTGAAGCCATCCTGCGCTTTTGCGGCCAGCTCCCAAAAAAGCGAGTTGTAAAATGGAGCTTCAGGGCACTGCAATTCACAAACCTGCAGAGTTATAAATGATAACTCTCGTCCACAAATATATTGAGGGAAGGCAAAGAAGAGGATTTGAAATCAAGGCAGAATTGCAGGAAACAGATTTCAGGAGGTAGATTCGAATCGCCTTTAAAGCACATGAAAAGCGGCAAAACGTTGACAATGATGCCCTTGGCCAAAAAGGGCGCATGCGTTTTTTCCTGAATATATTCAGGATAAAACGCATACGCCCTTTTTGGCCAACCAAGCAACCTGGAAAGGCAAATCAGCGCTACAAAGAAGACTCGCTACCCATCGGTCAAAAGGGCCATGCTGAAAAAAGTCTCAAAACCAGAAATGCAGGACAGGCCATGGAGAAATGGGAGCCTTGCTACACTGATGGGCGGGATGTAAATTGCCAACAGCCACTCTGGAGAAGTGTACGGTGTGTCCTGAAACATCTAAAAAACACAGCTTAGAGAGCATAGGGCACTTCCACTCATGGGGGTATAAATTGGGAAAATGAAAAATCAGCAAGACACAAGCACCCCAAAGTTTAGGGCTGCTCTGTTGACAAGGACCTCCACTTCATTCCACCTTCAATATCCCAGGAAAGGGAAAAATGGATAAAGAAGTTGTGGTCCTTATGTACAATGGAGTATCACTCAGCCATGAAATCAATGTCATAAGGCTAGTAGCAGCATGATGAGTGGATTTAGGTACGACGATTCTAAGTGAAATAAGTCACACAGAAAAGGACACTTCTCATAAGGTATCACTTATAGAGGGAATGTAAAAACCGTTACACTTGAACTGAATTACAAAACAGAACAGAGTCACACATGCAGAAAACACACTATGGCTGCTTAACGGGAAAGGTGAGGTGGGGTGATACATAAAACAAGGGTTTCAAATTAGCTCAGATACCGTTCCATAAACCCAATATGTAATAGACAAGACCTACTCCTTGCTCAGAGAACTGGACTCAACACACCCTATTCACCGCACAAGAATATATCTGACTAGTAATAATCTTAAAACCTATGTATTGATATCTCTCTGTTAGTGTGTCAAGTGGGTGTAAAGCGGCATAAACACAGCAGTGAAAACCAGCTAAACCCCATTATAAAAATAAATGACTTTTACAAACCCATGAAACATAGACAGTGAAAGAGAGAGAAATTCTTACACAATGCGTTCAGGGGCTGTGATGCAACCTGGATTGACCATATCTAGACCCACAGCTGGATCAGACATAAGGGTGGACACTCTTGGGGCTGAGAGGTTTGGTGAGGTTGGGTGAGCAAACGCAGACCCTTTAAAGTAATACTGCGTGGTACCCATCGCATGGGTCCCAAATCTCCAGTTTCAAGGGCATATTCCTACATCGAAAACATGCATGAGAAAACAAAAAGATGGTACACCATGTGATGGGGAAAGGTTTCTAAAACGCACCTCATTTCTCTTCTCCTTGTGCCCGGGGTCGCCATTCCAGCCGCTTTCCTAGCAATCTCCCTACTTGGAGCATCAGCACCTTTAACCTCGTGTTCCGTACAGGTTGCAATTTGTCCTGAGGATGAACGGGAAGACGGGGAACCAGTGAGAGACTAGCTCTTGTTGTTGGGACAGGCACAGGTCAATCTATTTTCCCATCAGGAAGAAGAATTAACCACAGGCTCATCCTCCACCCCGGAAGCAGAACAGGGCCTGAAGCCATCCTGCGCTTTTGCGGCCAGCTCCCAAAAAAGCGAGTTGTAAAATGGAGCTTCAGGGCACTGCAATTCCCAAACCTGCAGAGTTATAAATGATAACTCTCGTCCACAAATATATTGAGGGAAGGCAAAGAAGAGGATTTGAAATCAAGGCAGAATTGCAGGAAACAGATTTCAGGAGGTAGATTCGAATCGCCTTTAAAGCACATGAAAAGCGGCAAAACGTTGACAATGATGCCCTTGGCCAAAAAGGGCGTATGCGTTTTTTCCTGAATATATTCAGGATAAAACGCATACGCCCTTTTTGGCCAACCAAGCAACCTGGAAAGGCAAATCAGCGCTACAAAGAAGACTCGCTACCCATCGGTCAAAAGGGCCATGCTGAAAAAAGTCTCAAAACCAGAAATGCAGGACAGGCCATGGAGAAATGGGAGCCTTGCTACACTGATGGGCGGGATGTAAATTGCCAACAGCCACTCTGGAGAAGTGTACGGTGTGTCCTGAAACATCTAAAAAACACAGCTTAGAGAGCATAGGGCACTTCCACTCATGGGGGTATAAATTGGGAAAATGAAAAATCAGCAAGACACAAGCACCCCAAAGTTTAGGGCTGCTCTGTTGACAAGGACCTCCACTTCATTCCACCTTCAATATCCCAGGAAAGGGAAAAATGGATAAAGAAGTTGTGGTCCTTATGTACAATGGAGTATCACTCAGCCATGAAATCAATGTCATAAGGCTAGTAGCAGCATGATGAGTGGATTTAGGTACGACGATTCTAAGTGAAATAAGTCACACAGAAAAGGACACTTCTCATAAGGTATCACTTATAGAGGGAATGAAAAAACCGTTACACTTGAACTGAATTACAAAACAGAACAGAGTCACACATGCAGAAAACACACTATGGCTGCTTAACGGGAAAGGTGAGGTGGGGTGATACATAAAACAAGGGTTTCAAATTAGCTCAGATACCGTTCCATAAACCCAATATGTAATAGACAAGACCTACTCCTTGCTCAGAGAACTGGACTCAACACACCCTATTCACCGCACAAGAATATATCTGACTAGTAATAATCTTAAAACCTATGTATTGATATCTCTCTGTTAGTGTGTCAAGTGGGTGTAAAGCGGCATAAACACAGCAGTGAAAACCAGCTAAACCCCATTATAAAAATAAATGACTTTTACAAACCCATGAAACATAGACAGTGAAAGAGAGAGAAATTCTTACACAATGCGTTCAGGGGCTGTGATGCAACCTGGATTGACCATATCTAGACCCACAGCTGGATGAGACATAAGGGTGGACACTCTTGGGGCTGAGAGGTTTGGTGAGGTTGGGTGAGCAAACGCAGACCCTTTAAAGTAATACTGCGTGGTACCCATCGCATGGGTCCCAAATCTCCAGTTTCAAGGGCATATTCCTACATCGAAAACATGCATGAGAAAACAAAAAGATGGTACACCATGTGATGGGGAAAGGTTTCTAAAACGCACCTCATTTCTCTTCTCCTTGTGCCCGGGGTCGCCATTCCAGCCGCTTTCCTAGCAATCTCCCTACTTGGAGCATCAGCACCTTTAACCTCGTGTTCCGTACAGGTTGCAATTTGTCCTGAGGATGAACGGGAAGACGGGGAACCAGTGTGAGACTAGCTCTTGTTGTTGGGACAGGCACAGGTCACTCTATTTTCCCATCAGGAAGAAGAATTAACCACAGGCTCATCCTCCACCCCGGAAGCAGAACAGGGCCTGAAGCCATCCTGCGCTTTTGCGGCCAGCTCCCAAAAAAGCGTGTTGTAAAATGGAGCTTCAGGGCACTGCAATTCACAAACCTGCAGAGTTATAAATGATAACTCTCGTCCACAAATATATTGAGGGAAGGCAAAGAAGAGGATTTGAAATCAAGGCAGAATTGCAGGAAACAGATTTCAGGAGGTAGATTCGAATCGCCTTTAAAGCACATGAAAAGCGGCAAAACGTTGACAATGATGCCCTTGGCCAAAAAGGGCGTATGCGTTTTTTCCTGAATATATTCAGGATAAAACGCAAACGCCCTTTTTGGCCAACCAAGCAACCTGGAAAGGCAAATCAGCGGTACAAAGAAGACTCGCTACCCATCGGTCAAAAGGGCCATGCTGAGAAAAGTCTCAAAACCAGAAATGCAGGACAGGCCATGGAGAAATGGGAGCCTTGCTACACTGATGGGCGGGATGTAAATTGCCAACAGCCACTCTGGAGAAGTGTACGGTGTGTCCTGAAACATCTAAAAAACACAGCTTAGAGAGCATAGGGCACTTCCACTCATGGGGGTATAAATTGGGAAAATGAAAAATCAGCAAGACACAAGCACCCCAAAGTTTAGGGCTGCTCTGTTGACAAGGACCTCCACTTCATTCCACCTTCAATATCCCAGGAAAGGGAAAAATGGATAAAGAAGTTGTGGTCCTTATGTACAATGGAATATCACTCAGCCATGAAATCAATGTCATAAGGCTAGTAGCAGCATGATGAGTGGATTTAGGTACGACGATTCTAAGTGAAATAAGTCACACAGAAAAGGACACTTCTCATAAGGTATCACTTATAGAGGGAATGAAAAAACCGTTACACTTGAACTGAATTACAAAACAGAACAGAGTCACACATGCAGAAAACACACTATGGCTGCTTAACGGGAAAGGTGAGGTGGGGTGATACATAAAACAAGGGTTTCAAATTAGCTCAGATACCGTTCCATAAACCCAATATGTAATAGACAAGACCTACTCCTTGCTCAGAGAACTGGACTCAACACACCCTATTCACCGCACAAGAATATATCTGACTAGTAATAATCTTAAAACCTATGTATTGATATTTCTCTGTTAGTGTGTCAAGTGGGTGTAAAGCGGCATAAACACAGCAGTGAAAACCAGCTAAACCCCATTATAAAAATAAATGACTTTTACAAACCCATGAAACATAGACAGTGAAAGAGAGAGAAATTCTTACACAATGCGTTCAGGGGCTGTGATGCAACCTGGATTGACCATATCTAGACCCACAGCTGGATGAGACATAAGGGTGGACACTCTTGGGGCTGAGAGGTTTGGTGAGGTTGGGTGAGCAAACGCAGACCCTTTAAAGTAATACTGCGTGGTACCCATCGCATGGGTCCCAAATCTCCAGGTTCAAGGGCATATTCCTACATCGAAAACATGCATGAGAAAACAAAAAGATGGTACACCATGTGATGGGGAAAGGTTTCTAAAACGCACCTCATTTCTCTTCTCCTTGTGCCCGGGGTCGCCATTCCAGCCGCTTTCCTAGCAATCTCCCTACTTGGAGCATCAGCACCTTTAACCTCCTGTTCCGTACAGGTTGCAATTTGTCCTGAGGATGAACGGGAAGACGGGGAACCAGTGAGAGACTAGCTCTTGTTGTTGGGACAGGCACAGGTCACTCTATTTTCCCATCAGGAAGAAGAATTAACCACAGGCTCATCCTCCACCCCGGAAGCAGAACAGGGCCTGAAGCCATCCTGCGCTTTTGCGGCCAGCTCCCAAAAAAGCGAGTTGTAAAATGGAGCTTCAGGGCACTGCAATTCACAAACCTGCAGAGTTATAAATGATAACTCTCGTCCACAAATATATTGAGGGAAGGCAAAGAAGAGGATTTGAAATCAAGGCAGAATTGCAGGAAACAGATTTCAGGAGGTAGATTCGAATCGCCTTTAAAGCACATGAAAAGCGGCAAAACGTTGACAATGATGCCCTTGGCCAAAAAGGGCGTATGCGTTTTTTCCTGAATATATTCAGGATAAAACGCATACGCCCTTTTTGGCCAACCAAGCAACCTGGAAAGGCAAATCAGCGCTACAAAGAAGACTCGCTACCCATCGGTCAAAAGGGCCATGCTGAAAAAAGTCTCAAAACCAGAAATGCAGGACAGGCCATGGAGAAATGGGAGCCTTGCTACACTGATGGGCGGGATGTAAATTGCCAACAGCCACTCTGGAGAAGTGTACGGTGTGTCCTGAAACATCTAAAAAACACAGCTTAGAGAGCATAGGGCACTTCCACTCATGGGGGTATAAATTGGGAAAATGAAAAATCAGCAAGACACAAGCACCCCAAAGTTTAGGGCTGCTCTGTTGACAAGGACCTCCACTTCATTCCACCTTCAATATCCCAGGAAAGAGAAAAATGGATAAAGAAGTTGTGGTCCTTATGTACAATGGAATATCACTCAGCCATGAAATCAATGTCATAAGGCTAGTAGCAGCATGATGAGTGGATTTAGGTACGACGATTCTAAGTGAAATAAGTCACACAGAAAAGGACACTTCTCATAAGGTATCACTTATAGAGGGAATGTAAAAACCGTTACACTTGAACTGAATTACAAAACAGAACAGAGTCACACATGCAGAAAACACACTGTGGCTGCTTAACGGGAAAGGTGAGGTGGGGTGATACATAAAACAAGGGTTTCAAATTAGCTCAGATACCGTTCCATAAACCCAATATGTAATAGACAAGACCTACTCCTTGCTCAGATAACTGGATTCAACACGCCGTATTCACTGCACAAGAATATATCTGATTGGTAATAATCTTAAAACCTATGTATTGATATCTCACTGTTAGTGTGTCAAGCGGGTGTAAAGCGGCATAAACACAGCAGTGAAAAGCAGCTAAACCCCATTATAAAAATAAATTACTTTTACAAACCCATGAAACAAAGACAGTGAAAGAGAGAGAAATTCTTACACAATGCGTTCAGGGGCTGTGATGCAACCTGGATTGACCATATCTAGACCCACAGCTGGATGAGACATAAGGGTGGACACTCTTGGGGCTGAGAGGTTTGGTGAGGTTGGGTGAGCAAACGCAGACCCATTAAAGTAATACTGCGTGGTACCCATCGCATGGGTCCCAAATCTCCAGGTTCAAGGGCATATTCCTACATCGAAAACATGCATGAGAAAACAAAAAGAGGGTACACCATGTGATGGGGAAAGGTTTCTAAAACGCACCTCATTTCTCTTCTCCTTGTGCCTGGTTTCGCCATTCCAGCCGCTTTACTAACAATCTCCCTACTTGGAGCATCAGCACCTTTAACCTCCTGTTCCGTACAGGTTGCAATTTCTCCTGAGGATGAACGGGTACACGGGGAACCAGTGAGAGACTAGCTCTTGGTGTTGGGACAGGCACAGGTCACTCTATTTTTCCATCAGGAAGAAGAATTAACCACAGGCTCATCCTCCCCCCACGGAACCAGAACAGGGCCTGAAGGCATCTTGCACTTTTGCGGCCAGCTCTCAAAAAAGCGAGTTGTAAAATGGAGCTTCAGGGCACTGCAATTCACAAACCTGCAGAGTTATAAATGATAACTCTCGTCCACAAATATATTGAGGGAAGGCAAAGAAGAGGATTTGAAATCAAGGCAGAATTGCAGGAAACAGATTTCAGGAGGTAGATTCGAAACGCCTTTAAAGCACATGAAAAGCGGGCAAAACGTTGACAATGATGCCCTTGGCCAAAAAGGGCGTATGCGTTTTTTCCTGAATATATTCAGGAAAAAACGCATACGCCCTTTTTGGCCAACCAAGCAACCTGGAAAGGCAAATCAGCGCTACAAAGAAGACTCGCTACCCTTCGGTCAAAAGGGCCATGCTGAAAAACGTGTCAAAACCAGAAATGCAGGACAGGCAATGGAGAAATGGGAGCCTTGCTACACTGATGGGCGGGATGTAAATTGCCAACAGCCACTCTGGAGAAGTGTACGGTGTGTCCTGAAACATCTAAAAAACACAGCTTAGAGAGCATAGGGCACTTCCACTCATGGGGGTATAAATTGGGAAAATGAAAAATCAGCAAGACACAAGCACCCCAAAGTTTAGGGCTGCTCTGTTGACAAGGACCTCCACTTCATTCCACCTTCAATATCCCAGGAAAGAGAAAAATGGATAAAGAAGTTGTGGTCCTTATGTACAATGGAATATCACTCAGCCATGAAATCAATGTCATAAGGCTAGTAGCAGCATGATGAGTGGATTTAGGTACGACGATTCTAAGTGAAATAAGTCACACAGAAAAGGACACTTCTCATAAGGTATCACTTATAGAGGGAATGTCAAAACCGTTACACTTGAACTGAATTACAAAACAGAACAGAGTCACACATGCAGAAAACACACTATGGCTGCTTAACGGGAAAGGTGAGGTGGGGTGATACATAAAACAAGGGTTTCAAATTAGCTCAGATACCGTTCCATAAACCCAATATGTAATAGACAAGACCTACTCCTTGCTCAGAGAACTGGACTCAACACGCCCTATTCACCGCACAAGAATATATCTGACTAGTAATAATCTTAAAACCTATGTATTGATATCTCTCTGTTAGTGTGTCAAGTGGGTGTAAAGCGGCATAAACACAGCAGTGAAAAGCAGCTAAACCGCATTATAAAAATAAATTACTTCGAAAAACCCATGAAACAAAGACAGTGAAAGAGAGAGAAATTCTTACACAATGCGTTCAGGGGCTGTGATGCAACCTGGATTGACCATATCTAGACCCACAGCTGGAGGAGACATAAGGGTGGACACTCTTGGGGCTGAGAGGTTTGGTGAGGTTGGGTGAGCAAACGCCGACCCTTTAAAGTAATACTGCGTGGTACCCATCGCATGGGTCCCAAATCTCCAGGTTCAAGGGCATCTTCCTACATCGAAAACATGCATGAGAAAACAAAAGGATGGTACACCATGTGATGGGGAAAGGTTTCTAAAACGCACCTCATTTCTCTTCTCCTTGTGCCCGGGTTCGCCATTCCAGCCGCTTTACTAACAATCTCCCTACTTGGAGCATCAGCACCTTTAACCTCCTGTTCCGTACAGGTTGCAATTTCTCCTGAGGATGAACGGGTACACGGGGAACCAGTGAGAGATTGGCTCTTGGTGTTGGGACAGGCACAGGTCACTCTAGTTTCCCATCAGGAAGAAGAATTAACCACAGGCTCATCCTCCCCCTCGGAACCAGAACAGGGCCTGAAGCCATCCGGCGCTTTTGCGGCCAGCTCCCAAAAATGTGAGTTGTAAAATGGAGATTCAGGGCACTGCAATTCACAAACCTGCAGAGGTATAAATGATAACTCTCGTCCACAAATATATTGAGGGAAGGCAAAGAAGAGGATTTGAAATCAAGGCAGAATTGCAGGAAACAGATTTCAGGAGGTAGATTCGAATCGCCTTTAAAGCACATGAAAAGCGGCAAATCGTTGACAATGATGCCCTTGGCCAAAAAGGGCGTATGCGTTTTTTCCTGAATATATTCAGGAAAAACCGCATACGCCCTTTTTGGCCAACCAAGCAACCTGGAAAGGCAAATCAGCACTACAAAGAAGACTCGCTACCCATCGGTCAAAAGGGCCATGCTGAAAAAAGTCTCAAAACCAGCAATGCAGGACAGGCCATGGAGAAATGGGAGCCTTGCTACACTGATGGGCGGGATGTAAATTGCCAACAGCCACTCTGGAGAAGTGTACGGTGTGTCCTGAAACATCTAAAAAACACAGCTTAGAGAGCATAGGGCACTTCCATTCATGGGGGTATAAATTGGGAAAATGAAAAATCAGCAAGACACAAGCACCCCAAAGTTTAGGGCTGCTCTGTTGACAAGGACCTCCACTTCATTCCACCTTCAATATCCCAGGAAAGAGAAAAATGGATAAAGAAGTTGTGGTCCTTATGTACAATGGAATATCACTCAGCCATGAAATCAATGTCATAAGGCTAGTAGCAGCATGATGAGTGGATTTAGGTACGACGATTCTAAGTGAAGTAAGTCACACAGAAAAGGACACTTCTCATAAGGTATCACTTATAGAGGGAATGTAAAAACCGTTACACTTGAACTGAATTACAAAACAGAACAGAGTCACACATGCAGAAAACACACTATGGCTGCTTAACGGGAAAGGTGAGGTGGGGTGATACATAAAACAAGGGTTTCAAATTAGCTCAGATACCGTTCCATAAACCCAATATGTAATAGACAATATCTACTCCTTGCTCAGAGAACTAGACTCAACAAACCCTATTCACCGCACAAGAATATATCTGACTAGTAATAATCTTAAAACCTATGTATTGATATCTCTCTGTTAGTGTGTCAAGTGGGTGTAAAGCGGCATAAACACAGCAGTGAAAAGCAGCTAAACCCCATTATAAAAATAAATTACTTTGAAAAACCCATGAAACCAAGACAGTGAAAGAGAGAGAAATTCTTACACAATGCGTTCAGGGGCTGTGATGCAACCTGGATTGACCATATCTAGACCCACAGCTGGATGAGACATAAGGGTGGACACTCTTGGGGCTGAGAGGTTTGGTGAGGTTGGGTGAGCAAACGCAGACCCATTAAAGTAATACTGCGTGGTACCTATCGCATGGGTCCCTAATCTCCAGGTTCAAGGGCATATTCCTACATCGAAAACATGCATGAGAAAACAAAAAGATGGTACACCATGTGATGGGGAAAGGTTTCTAAAACGCACCTCATTTCTCTTCTCCTTGTGCCTGGTTTCGCCATTCCAGCCGCTTTACTAACAATCTCCCTACTTGGAGCATCAGCACCTTTAACCTCCTGTTCCGTACAGGTTGCAATTTCTCCTGAGGATGAACGGGTACACGGGGAACCAGTGAGAGACTAGCACTTGGTGTTGGGACAGGCACAGGTCACTCTATTTTTCCATCAGGGAGAAGAATTAACCACAGGCTCATCCTCCCCCCACGGAACCAGAACAGGGCCTGAAGGCATCTTGCACTTTTGCGGCCAGCTCTCAAAAAAGCGAGTTGTAAAGTGGAGCTTCAGGGCACTGCAATTCACAAACCTGCAGAGTTATAAATGATAACTCTCGTCCACAAATATATTGAGGGAAGGCAAAGAAGAGGATTTGAAATCAAGGCAGAATTGCAGGAAACAGATTTCAGGAGGTAGATTCGAATCGCCTTTAAAGCACATGAAAAGCGGCAAAACGTTGACAATGATGCCCTTGGCCAAAAAGGGCGTATGCGGTTTTTCCTGAATATATTCAGGAAAAAACGCATACGCCCTTTTTGGCCAACCAAGCAACCTGGAAAGGCAAATCAGGGCTACAAAGAAGACTCGCTACCCATCGGTCAAAAGGGCCATGCTGAAATAAGTCTCAAAACCAGAAATGCAGGACAGGCCATGGAGAAATGGGAGCCTTGCTACACTGATGGGCGGGATGTAAATTGCCAACAGCCACTCTGGAGAAGTGTACGGTGTGTCCTGAAACATCTAAAAAACACAGCTTAGAGAGCATAGGGCACTTCCACTCATGGGGGTATAAATTGGGAAAAAGAAAAATCAGCAAGACACAAGCACCCCAAAGTTTAGGGCTGCTCTGTTGACAAGGACCTCCACTTCATTCCACCTTCAATATCCCAGGAAAGAGAAAAATGGATAAAGAAGTTGTGGTCCTTATGTACAATGGAATATCACTCAGCCATGAAATCAATGTCATAAGGCTAGTAGCAGCATGATGAGTGGATTTATGTACGACAATTCTAAGTGAAATAAGTCACACAGAAAAGGACACTTCTCATAAGGTATCACTTATAGAGGGAATGTCAAAACCGTTACACTTGAACTGAATTACAAAACAGAACAGAGTCACACATGCAGAAAACACACTATGGCTGCTTAACGGGAAAGGTGAGGTGGGGTGATACATAAAACAAGGGTTTCAAATTAGCTCAGATACCGTTCCATAAACCCAATATGTAATAGACAAGACCTACTCCTTGCTCAGAGAACTGGACTCAACACGCCCTATTCACCGCACAAGAATATATCTGACTAGTAATAATCTTAAAACCTATGTATTGATATCTCTCTGTTAGTGTGTCAAGTGGGTGTAAAGCGGCATAAACACAGCAGTGAAAAGCAGCTAAACCGCATTATAAAAATAAATTACTTCGAAAAACCCATGAAACAAAGACAGTGAAAGAGAGAGAAATTCTTACACAATGCGTTCAGGGGCTGTGATGCAACCTGGATTGACCATATCTAGACCCACAGCTGGAGGAGACATAAGGGTGGACACTCTTGGGGCTGAGAGGTTTGGTGAGGTTGGGTGAGCAAACGCAGACCCTTTAAAGTAATACTGCGTGGTACCCATCGCATGGGTCCCAAATCTCCAGGTTCAAGGGCATCTTCCTACATCGAAAACATGCATGAGAAAACAAAAGGATGGTACACCATGTGATGGGGAAAGGTTTCTAAAACGCACGTCATTTCTTTTCTCCTTGTGCCCGGGTTCACCATTCCAGCCGCTTTACTAACAATCTCCCTACTTGGAGCATCAGCACCTTTAACCTCCTGTTCCGTACAGGTTGCAATTTGTCCTGAGGATGAACGGGAAGACGGGGAACCAGTGAGAGACTAGCTCTTGTTGTTGGGACAGGCACAGGTCACTCTATTTTCCCATCAGGAAGAAGAATTAACCACAGGCTCATCCTCCACCCCGGAAGCAGAACAGGGCATGAAGCCATCCTGCGCTTTTTCGGCCAGCTCCCAAAAAAGCGAGTTGTAAAATGGAGCTTCAGGGCACTGCAATTCACAAACCTGCAGAGTTATAAATGATAACTCTCGTCCACAAATATATTGAGGGAAGGCAAAGAAGAGGATTTGAAATCAAGGCAGAATTGCAGGAAACAGATTTCAGGAGGTAGATTCGAATCGCCTTTAAAGCACATGAAAAGCGGGCAAAACGTTGACAATGATGCCCTTGGCCAAAAAGGGCGTATGCGTTTTTTCCTGAATATATTCAGGAAAAAACGCATACGCCCTTTTTGGCCAACCAAGCAACCTGGAAAGGCAAATCAGCGCTACAAAGAAGACTCGCTACCCTTCGGTCAAAAGGGCCATGCTGAAAAACGTGTCAAAACCAGAAATGCAGGACAGGCCATGGAGAAATGGGAGCCTTGCTACACTGATGGGCGGGATGTAAATTGCCAACAGCCACTCTGGAGAAGTGTACGGTGTGTCCTGAAACATCTAAAAAACACAGCTTAGAGAGCATAGGGCACTTCCACTCATGGGGGTATAAATTGGGAAAATGAAAAATCAGCAAGACACAAGCACCCCAAAGTTTAGGGCTGCTCTGTTGACAAGGACCTCCACTTCATTCCACCTTCAATATCCCAGGAAAGAGAAAAATGGATAAAGAAGTTGTGGTCCTTATGTACAATGGAATATCACTCAGCCATGAAATCAATGTCATAAGGCTAGTAGCAGCATGATGAGTGGATTTAGGTACGACGATTCTAAGTGAAATAAGTCACACAGAAAAGGACACTTCTCATAAGGTATCACTTATAGAGGGAATGTCAAAACCGTTACACTTGAACTGAATTACAAAACAGAACAGAGTCACACTTGCAGAAAACACACTATGGCTGCTTAACGGGAAAGGTGAGGTGGGGTGATACATAAAACAAGGGTTTCAAATTAGCTTAGATACCGTTCCATAAACCCAATATGTAATAGACAAGACCTACTCCTTGCTCAGAGAACTGGACTCAACACGCCCTATTCACCGCACAAGAATATATCTGACTAGTAATAATCTTAAAACCTATGTATTGATATCTCTCTGTTAGTGTGTCAAGTGGGTGTAAAGCGGCATAAACACAGCAGTGAAAAGCAGCTAAACCGCATTATAAAAATAAATTACTTCGAAAAACCCATGAAACAAAGACAGTGAAAGAGAGAGAAATTCTTACACAATGCGTTCAGGGGCTGTGATGCAACCTGGATTGACCATATCTAGACCCACAGCTGGAGGAGACATAAGGGTGGACACTCTTGGGGCTGAGAGGTTTGGTGAGGTTGGGTGAGCAAACGCCGACCCTTTAAAGTAATACTGCGAGGTACCCATCGCATGGGTCCCAAATCTCCAGGTTCAAGGGCATCTTCCTACATCGAAAACATGCATGAGAAAACAAAAGGATGGTACACCATGTGATGGGGAAAGGTTTCTAAAACGCACCTCATTTCTTTTCTCCTTGTGCCCGGGTTCACCATTCCAGCCGCTTTACTAACAATCTCCCTACTTGGAGCATCAGCACCTTTAACCTCCTGTTCCGTACAGGTTGCAATTTGTCCTGAGGATGAACGGGTACACGGGGAACCAGTGAGAGACTAGCTCTTGGTGTTGGGACAGGCACAGGTCACTCTATTTTCCCATCAGGAAGAAGAATTAACCACAGGCTCATCCTCCCCCCACGGAACCAGAACAGGGCCTGAAGGCATCTTGCACTTTTGCGGCCAGCTCTCAAAAAAGCGAGTTGTAAAATGGAGCTTCAGGGCACTGCAATTCACAAACCTGCAGAGTTATAAATGATAACTCTCGTCCACAAATATATTGAGGGAAGGCAAAGAAGAGGATTTGAAATCAAGGCAGAATTGCAGGAAACAGATTTCAGGAGGTAGATTCGAATCGCCTTTAAAGCACATGAAAAGCGGGCAAAACGTTGACAATGATGCCCTTGGCCAAGAAGGGCGTATGCGTTTTTTCCTGAATATATTCAGGAAAAAACGCATACGCCCTTTTTGGCCAACCAAGCAACCTGGAAAGGCAAATCAGCGCTACAAAGAAGACTCGCTACCCTTCGGTCAAAAGGGCCATGCTGAAAAACGTGTCAAAACCAGAAATGCAGGACAGGCCATGGAGAAATGGGAGCCTTGCTACACTGATGGGCGGGATGTAAATTGCCAACAGCCACTCTGGAGAAGTGTACGGTGTGTCCTGAAACATCTAAAAAACACAGCTTAGAGAGCATAGGGCACTTCCACTCATGGGGGTATAAATTGGGAAAATGAAAAATCAGCAAGACACAAGCACCCCAAAGTTTAGGGCTGCTCTGTTGACAAGGACCTCCACTTCATTCCACCTTCAATATCCCAGGAAAGAGAAAAATGGATAAAGAAGTTGTGGTCCTTATGTACAATGGAATATCACTCAGCCATGAAATCAATGTCATAAGGCTAGTAGCAGCATGATGAGTGGATTTAGGTACGACGATTCTAAGTGAAATAAGTCACACAGAAAAGGACACTTCTCATAAGGTATCACTTATAGAGGGAATGTCAAAACCGTTACACTTGAACTGAATTACAAAACAGAACAGAGTCACACATGCAGAAAACACACTATGGCTGCTTAACGGGAAAGGTGAGGTGGGGTGATACATAAAACAAGGGTTTCAAATTAGCTCAGATACCGTTCCATAAACCCAATATGTAATAGACAAGACCTACTCCTTGCTCAGAGAACTGGACTCAACACGCCCTATTCACCGCACAAGAATATATCTGACTAGTAATAATCTTAAAACCTATGTATTGATATCTCTCTGTTAGTGTGTCAAGTGGGTGTAAAGCGGCATAAACACAGCAGTGAAAAGCAGCTAAACCGCATTATAAAAATAAATTACTTCGAAAAACCCATGAAACAAAGACAGTGAAAGAGAGAGAAATTCTTACACAATGCGTTCAGGGGCTGTGATGCAACCTGGATTGACCATATCTAGACCCACAGCTGGAGGAGACATAAGGGTGGACACTCTTGGGGCTGAGAGGTTTGGTGAGGTTGGGTGAGCAAACGCCGACCCTTTAAAGTAATACTGCGTGGTACCCATCGCATGGGTCCCAAATCTCCAGGTTCAAGGGCATCTTCCTTCATCGAAAACATGCATGAGAAAACAAAAGGATGGTACACCATGTGATGGGGAAAGGTTTCTAAAACGCACCTCATTTCTCTTCTCCTTGTGCCCGGGTTCGCCATTCCAGCCGCTTTACTAACAATCTCCCTACTTGGAGCATCAGCACCTTTAACCTCCTGTTCCGTACAGGTTGCAATTTGTCCTGAGGATGAACGGGTACACGGGGAACCAGTGAGAGACTAGCTCTTGGTGTTGGGACAGGCACAGGTCACTCTATTTTCCCATCAGGAAGAAGAATTAACCACAGGCTCATCCTCCCCCTCGGAACCAGAACAGGGCCTGAAGCCATCCTGCGCTTTTGCGGCCAGCTCCCAAAAATGCGAGTTGTAAAGTGGAGCTTCAGGGCACTGCAATTCACAAACCTGCAGAGTTATAAATGATAACTCTCGTCCACAAATATATTGAGGGAAGGCAAAGAAGAGGATTTGAAATCAAGGCAGAATTGCAGGAAACAGATTTCAGGAGGTAGATTCGAATCGCCTTTAAAGCACATGAAAAGCGGCAAATCGTTGACAATGATGCCCTTGGCCAAAAAGGGCGTATGCGTTTTTTCCTGAATATATTCAGGAAAAACCGCATACGCCCTTTTTGGCCAACCAAGCAACCTGGAAAGGCAAATCAGCGCTACAAAGAAGACTCGCTACCCTTCGGTCAAAAGGGCCATGCTGAAAAAAGTCTCAAAACCAGCAATGCAGGACAGGCCATGGAGAAATGTGAGCCTTGCTACACTGATGGGCGGGATGTAAATTGCCAACAGCCACTCTGGAGAAGTGTACGGTGTGTCCTGAAACATCTAAAAAACACAGCTTAGAGAGCATAGGGCACTTCCACTCATGGGGGTATAAATTGGGAAAATGAAAAATCAGCAAGACACAAGCACCCCAAAGTTTAGGGCTGCTCTGTTGACAAGGACCTCCACTTCATTCCACCTTCAATATCCCAGGAAAGAGAAAAATGGATAAAGAAGTTGTGGTCCTTATGTACAATGGAATATCACTCAGCCATGAAATCAATGTCATAAGGCTAGTAGCAGCATGATGAGTGGATTTAGGTACGACGATTCTAAGTGAAATAAGTCACACAGAAAAGGACACTTCTCATAAGGTATCACTTATAGAGGGAATGTCAAAACCGTTACACTTGAACTGAATTACAAAACAGAACAGAGTCACACATGCAGAAAACACACTATGGCTGCTTAACGGGAAAGGTGAGGTGGGGTGATACATAAAACAAGGGTTTCAAATTAGCTCAGATACCGTTCCATAAACCCAATATGTAATAGACAAGACCTACTCCTTGCTCAGAGAACTGGACTCAACACGCCCTATTCACCGCACAAGAATATATCTGACTAGTAATAATCTTAAAACCTATGTATTGATATCTCTCTGTTAGTGTGTCAAGTGGGTGTAAAGCGGCATAAACACAGCAGTGAAAAGCAGCTAAACCCCATTATAAAAATAAATTACTTCGAAAAACCCATGAAACAAAGACAGTGAAAGGGAGAGAAATTCTTACACAATGCGTTCAGGGGCTGTGATGCAACCTGGATTGACCATATCTAGACCCACAGCTGGAGGAGACATAAGGGTGGACACTCTTGGGGCTGAGAGGTTTGGTGAGGTTGGGTGAGCAAACGCCGACCCTTTAAAGTAATACTGCGTGGTACCCATCGCATGGGTCCCAAATCTCCAGGTTCAAGGGCATCTTCCTACATCGAAAACATGCATGAGAAAACAAAAGGATGGTACACCATGTGATGGGGAAAGGATTCTAAAACGCACCTCATTTCTCTTCTCCTTGTGCCCGGGTTCGCCATTCCAGCCGCTTTACTAACAATCTCCCTACTTGGAGCATCAGCACCTTTAACCTCCTGTTCCGTACAGGTTGCAATTTGTCCTGAGGATGAACGGGTACACGGGGAACCAGTGAGAGACTAGCTCTTGGTGTTGGGACAGGCACAGGTCACTCTATTTTCCCATCAGGAAGAAGAATTAACCACAGGCTCATCCTCCCCCTCGGAACCAGAACAAGGCCTGAAGCCATCCTGCGCTTTTGCGGCCAGCTCCCAAAAATGCGAGTTGTAAAATGGAGATTCAGGGCACTGCAATTCACAAACCTGCAGAGTTATAAATGATAACTCTCGTCCACAAATATATTGAGGGAAGGCAAAGAAGAGGATTTGAAATCAAGGCAGAATTGCAGGAAACAGATTTCAGGAGGTAGATTCGAATCGCCTTTAAAGCACATGAAAAGCGGCAAATCGTTGACAATGATGCCCTTGGCCAAAAAGGGCGTATGCGTTTTTTCCTGAATATATTCAGGAAAAACCGCATACGCCCTTTTTGGCCAACCAAGCAACCTGGAAAGGCAAATCAGCGCTACAAAGAAGACTCGCTACCCATCGGTCAAAAGGGCCATGCTGAAAAAAGTCTCAAAACCAGCAATGCAGGACAGGCCATGGAGAAATGGGAGCCTTGCTACACTGATGGGCGGGATGTAAATTGCCAACAGCCACTCTGGAGAAGTGTACGGTGTGTTCTGAAACATCTAAAAAACACAGCTTAGAGAGCATAGGGCACTTCCATTCATGGGGGTATAAATTGGGAAAATGAAAAATCAGCAAGACACAAGCACCCCAAAGTTTAGGGCTGCTCTGTTGACAAGGACCTCCACTTCATTCCACCTTCAATATCCCAGGAAAGAGAAAAATGGATAAAGAAGTTGTGGTCCTTATGTACAATGGAATATCACTCAGCCATGAAATCAATGTCATAAGGCTAGTAGCAGCATGATGAGTGGATTTAGGTACGACGATTCTAAGTGAAGTAAGTCACACAGAAAAGGACACTTCTCATAAGGTATCACTTATAGAGGGAATGTAAAAACCGTTACACTTGAACTGAATTACAAAACAGAACAGAGTCACACATGCAGAAAACACACTATGGCTGCTTAACGGGAAAGGTGAGGTGGGGTGATACATAAAACAAGGGTTTCAAATTAGCTCAGATACCGTTCCATAAACCCAATATGTAATAGACAATATCTACTCCTTGCTCAGAGAACTAGACTCAACAAACCCTATTCACCGCACAAGAATATATCTGACTAGTAATAATCTTAAAACCTATGTATTGATATCTCTCTGTTAGTGTGTCAAGTGGGTGTAAAGCGGCATAAACACAGCAGTGAAAAGCAGCTAAACCCCATTATAAAAATAAATTACTTTGAAAAACCCATGAAACCAAGACAGTGAAAGAGAGAGAAATTCTTACACAATGCGTTCAGGGGCTGTGATGCAACCTGGATTGACCATATCTAGACCCACAGCTGGATGAGACATAAGGGTGGACACTCTTGGGGCTGAGAGGTTTGGTGAGGTTGGGTGAGCAAACGCAGACCCATTAAAGTAATACTGCGTGGTACCTATCGCATGGGTCCCTAATCTCCAGGTTCAAGGGCATATTCCTACATCGAAAACATGCATGAGAAAACAAAAAGAGGGTACACCATGTGATGGGGAAAGGTTTCTAAAACGCACCTCATTTCTCTTCTCCTTGTGCCTGGTTTCGTCATTCCAGCCGCTTTACTAACAATCTCCCTACTTAGAGCATCAGCACCTTTAACCTCCTGTTCCGTACAGGTTGCAATTTCTCCTGAGGATGAACGGGTACACGGGGAACCAGTGAGAGACTAGCTCTTGGTGTTGGGACAGGCACAGGTCACTCTATTTTTCCATCAGGAAGACGAATTAACCACAGGCTCATCCTCCCCCCACGGAACCAGAACAGGGCCTGAAGGCATCTTGCACTTTTGCGGCCAGCTCTCAAAAAAGCGAGTTGTAAAATGGAGCTTCAGGGCACTGCAATTCACAAACCTGCAGAGTTATAAATGATAACTCTCGTCCACAAATATATTGAGGGAAGGCAAAGAAGAGGATTTGAAATCAAGGCAGAATTGCAGGAAACAGATTTCAGGAGGTAGATTCGAATCGCCTTTAAAGCACATGAAAAGCGGGCAAAACGTTGACAATGATGCCCTTGGCCAAAAAGGGCGTATGCGTTTTTTTCCTGAATATATTCAGGAAAAAACGCATACGCCCTTTTTGGCCAACCAAGCAACCTGGAAAGGCAAATCAGCGCTACAAAGAAGACTCGCTACCCTTCGGTCAAAAGGGCCATGCTGAAAAACGTGTCAAAACCAGAAATGCAGGACAGGCAATGGAGAAATGGGAGCCTTGCTACACTGATGGGCGGGATGTAAATTGCCAACAGCCACTCTGGAGAAGTGTACGGTGTGTCCTGAAACATCTAAAAAACACAGCTTAGAGAGCATAGGGCACTTCCACTCATGGGGGTATAAATTGGGAAAATGAAAAATCAGCAAGACACAAGCACCCCAAAGTTTAGGGCTGCTCTGTTGACAAGGACCTCCACTTCATTCCACCTTCAATATCCCAGGAAAGAGAAAAATGGATAAAGAAGTTGTGGTCCTTATGTACAATGGAATATCACTCAGCCATGAAATCAATGTCATAAGGCTAGTAGCAGCATGATGAGTGGATTTAGGTACGACGATTCTAAGTGAAATAAGTCACACAGAAAAGGACACTTCTCATAAGGTATCACTTATAGAGGGAATGTCAAAACCGTTACACTTGAACTGAATTACAAAACAGAACAGAGTCACACATGCAGAAAACACACTATGGCTGCTTAACGGGAAAGGTGAGGTGGGGTGATACATAAAACAAGGGTTTCAAATTAGCTCAGATACCGTTCCATAAACCCAATATGTAATAGACAAGACCTACTCCTTGCTCAGAGAACTGGACTCAACACGCCCTATTCACCGCACAAGAATATATCTGACTAGTAATAATCTTAAAACCTATGTATTGATATCTCTCTGTTAGTGTGTCAAGTGGGTGTAAAGCGGCATAAACACAGCAGTGAAAAGCAGCTAAACCCCATTATAAAAATAAATTACTTCGAAAAACCCATGAAACAAAGACAGTGAAAGAGAGAGAAATTCTTACACAATGCGTTCAGGGGCTGTGATGCAACCTGGATTGACCATATCTAGACCCACAGCTGGAGGAGACATAAGGGTGGACACTCTTGGGGCTGAGAGGTTTGGTTAGGTTGGGTGAGCAAACGCCGACCCTTTAAAGTAATACTGCGTGGTACCCATCGCATGGGTCCCAAATCTCCAGGTTCAAGGGCATCTTCCTACATCGAAAACATGCATGAGAAAACAAAAGGATGGTACACCATGTGATGGGGAAAGGTTTCTAAAACGCACCTCATTTCTCTTCTCCTTGTGCCCGGGTTCGCCATTCCAGCCGCTTTACTAACAATCTCCCTACTTGGAGCATCAGCACCTTTAACCTCCTGTTCCGTACAGGTTGCAATTTGTCCTGAGGATGAACGGGTACACGGGGAACCAGTGAGAGACTAGCTCTTGGTGTTGGGACAGGCACAGGTCACTCTATTTTCCCATCAGGAAGAAGAATTAACCACAGGCTCATCCTCCCCCTCGGAACCAGAACAAGGCCTGAAGCCATCCTGCGCTTTTGCGGCCAGCTCCCAAAAATGCGAGTTGTAAAATGGAGATTCAGGGCACTGCAATTCACAAACCTGCAGAGTTATAAATGATAACTCTCGTCCACAAATATATTGAGGGAAGGCAAAGAAGAGGATTTGAAATCAAGGCAGAATTGCAGGAAACAGATTTCAGGAGGTAGATTCGAATCGCCTTTAAAGCACATGAAAAGCGGCAAATCGTTGACAATGATGCCCTTGGCCAAAAAGGGCGTATGCGTTTTTTCCTGAATATATTCAGGAAAAACCGCATACGCCCTTTTTGGCCAACCAAGCAACCTGGAAAGGCAAATCAGCGCTACAAAGAAGACTCGCTACCCATCGGTCAAAAGGGCCATGCTGAAAAAAGTCTCAAAACCAGCAATGCAGGACAGGCCATGGAGAAATGGGAGCCTTGCTACACTGATGGGCGGGATGTAAATTGCCAACAGCCACTCTGGAGAAGTGTACGGTGTGTTCTGAAACATCTAAAAAACACAGCTTAGAGAGCATAGGGCACTTCCATTCATGGGGGTATAAATTGGGAAAATGAAAAATCAGCAAGACACAAGCACCCCAAAGTTTAGGGCTGCTCTGTTGACAAGGACCTCCACTTCATTCCACCTTCAATATCCCAGGAAAGAGAAAAATGGATAAAGAAGTTGTGGTCCTTATGTACAATGGAATATCACTCAGCCATGAAATCAATGTCATAAGGCTAGTAGCAGCATGATGAGTGGATTTAGGTACGACGATTCTAAGTGAAGTAAGTCACACAGAAAAGGACACTTCTCATAAGGTATCACTTATAGAGGGAATGTAAAAACCGTTACACTTGAACTGAATTACAAAACAGAACAGAGTCACACATGCAGAAAACACACTATGGCTGCTTAACGGGAAAGGTGAGGTGGGGTGATACATAAAACAAGGGTTTCAAATTAGCTCAGATACCGTTCCATAAACCCAATATGTAATAGACAATATCTACTCCTTGCTCAGAGAACTAGACTCAACAAACCCTATTCACCGCACAAGAATATATCTGACTAGTAATAATCTTAAAACCTATGTATTGATATCTCTCTGTTAGTGTGTCAAGTGGGTGTAAAGCGGCATAAACACAGCAGTGAAAAGCAGCTAAACCCCATTATAAAAATAAATTACTTTGAAAAACCCATGAAACCAAGACAGTGAAAGAGAGAGAAATTCTTACACAATGCGTTCAGGGGCTGTGATGCAACCTGGATTGACCATATCTAGACCCACAGCTGGATGAGACATAAGGGTGGACACTCTTGGGGCTGAGAGGTTTGGTGAGGTTGGGTGAGCAAACGCAGACCCATTAAAGTAATACTGCGTGGTACCTATCGCATGGGTCCCTAATCTCCAGGTTCAAGGGCATATTCCTACATCGAAAACATGCATGAGAAAACAAAAAGAGGGTACACCATGTGATGGGGAAAGGTTTCTAAAACGCACCTCATTTCTCTTCTCCTTGTGCCTGGTTTCGTCATTCCAGCCGCTTTACTAACAATCTCCCTACTTAGAGCATCAGCACCTTTAACCTCCTGTTCCGTACAGGTTGCAATTTCTCCTGAGGATGAACGGGTACACGGGGAACCAGTGAGAGACTAGCTCTTGGTGTTGGGACAGGCACAGGTCACTCTATTTTTCCATCAGGAAGACGAATTAACCACAGGCTCATCCTCCCCCCACGGAACCAGAACAGGGCCTGAAGGCATCTTGCACTTTTGCGGCCAGCTCTCAAAAAAGCGAGTTGTAAAATGGAGCTTCAGGGCACTGCAATTCACAAACCTGCAGAGTTATAAATGATAACTCTCGTCCACAAATATATTGAGGGAAGGCAAAGAAGAGGATTTGAAATCAAGGCAGAATTGCAGGAAACAGATTTCAGGAGGTAGATTCGAATCGCCTTTAAAGCACATGAAAAGCGGGCAAAACGTTGACAATGATGCCCTTGGCCAAAAAGGGCGTATGCGTTTTTTTCCTGAATATATTCAGGAAAAAACGCATACGCCCTTTTTGGCCAACCAAGCAACCTGGAAAGGCAAATCAGCGCTACAAAGAAGACTCGCTACCCTTCGGTCAAAAGGGCCATGCTGAAAAACGTGTCAAAACCAGAAATGCAGGACAGGCAATGGAGAAATGGGAGCCTTGCTACACTGATGGGCGGGATGTAAATTGCCAACAGCCACTCTGGAGAAGTGTACGGTGTGTCCTGAAACATCTAAAAAACACAGCTTAGAGAGCATAGGGCACTTCCACTCATGGGGGTATAAATTGGGAAAATGAAAAATCAGCAAGACACAAGCACCCCAAAGTTTAGGGCTGCTCTGTTGACAAGGACCTCCACTTCATTCCACCTTCAATATCCCAGGAAAGAGAAAAATGGATAAAGAAGTTGTGGTCCTTATGTACAATGGAATATCACTCAGCCATGAAATCAATGTCATAAGGCTAGTAGCAGCATGATGAGTGGATTTAGGTACGACGATTCTAAGTGAAATAAGTCACACAGAAAAGGACACTTCTCATAAGGTATCACTTATAGAGGGAATGTCAAAACCGTTACACTTGAACTGAATTACAAAACAGAACAGAGTCACACATGCAGAAAACACACTATGGCTGCTTAACGGGAAAGGTGAGGTGGGGTGATACATAAAACAAGGGTTTCAAATTAGCTCAGATACCGTTCCATAAACCCAATATGTAATAGACAAGACCTACTCCTTGCTCAGAGAACTGGACTCAACACGCCCTATTCACCGCACAAGAATATATCTGACTAGTAATAATCTTAAAACCTATGTATTGATATCTCTCTGTTAGTGTGTCAAGTGGGTGTAAAGCGGCATAAACACAGCAGTGAAAAGCAGCTAAACCCCATTATAAAAATAAATTACTTCGAAAAACCCATGAAACAAAGACAGTGAAAGAGAGAGAAATTCTTACACAATGCGTTCAGGGGCTGTGATGCAACCTGGATTGACCATATCTAGACCCACAGCTGGAGGAGACATAAGGGTGGACACTCTTGGGGCTGAGAGGTTTGGTTAGGTTGGGTGAGCAAACGCCGACCCTTTAAAGTAATACTGCGTGGTACCCATCGCATGGGTCCCAAATCTCCAGGTTCAAGGGCATCTTCCTACATCGAAAACATGCATGAGAAAACAAAAGGATGGTACACCATGTGATGGGGAAAGGTTTCTAAAACGCACCTCATTTCTCTTCTCCTTGTGCCCGGGTTCGCCATTCCAGCCGCTTTACTAACAATCTCCCTACTTGGAGCATCAGCACCTTTAACCTCCTGTTCCGTACAGGTTGCAATTTGTCCTGAGGATGAACGGGTACACGGGGAACCAGTGAGAGACTAGCTCTTGGTGTTGGGACAGGCACAGGTCACTCTATTTTCCCATCAGGAAGAAGAATTAACCACTGGCTCATCCTCCCCCTCGGAACCAGAACAGGGCCTGAAGCCATCCTGCGCTTTTGCGGCGAGCTCCCAAAAATGCGAGTTGTAAAATGGAGATTCAGGGCACTGCAATTCACAAACCTGCAGAGTTATAAATGATAACTCTCGTCCACAAATATATTGAGGGAAGGCAAAGAAGAGGATTTGAAATCAAGGCAGAATTGCAGGAAACAGATTTCAGGAGGTAGATTCGAATCGCCTTTAAAGCACATGAAAAGCGGCAAATCGTTGACAATGATGCCCTTGGCCAAAAAGGGCGTATGCGTTTTTTCCTGAATATATTCAGGAAAAACCGCATACGCCCTTTTTGGCCAACCAAGCAACCTGGAAAGGCAAATCAGCGCTACAAAGAAGACTCGCTACCCATCGGTCAAAAGGGCCATGCTGAAAAAAGTCTCAAAACCAGCAATGCAGGACAGGCCATGGAGAAATGGGAGCCTTGCTACACTGATGGGCGGGATGTAAATTGCCAACAGCCACTCTGGAGAAGTGTACGGTGTGTTCTGAAACATCTAAAAAACACAGCTTAGAGAGCATAGGGCACTTCCACTCATGGGGGTATAAATTGGGAAAATGAAAAATCAGCAAGACACAAGCACCCCAAAGTTTAGGGCTGCTCTGTTGACAAGGACCTCCACTTCATTCCACCTTCAATATCCCAGGAAAGAGAAAAATGGATAAAGAAGTTGTGGTCCTTATGTACAATGGAATATCACTCAGCCATGAAATCAATGTCATAAGGCTAGTAGCAGCATGATGAGTGGATTTAGGTACGACGATTCTAAGTGAAGTAAGTCACACAGAAAAGGACACTTCTCATAAGGTATCACTTATAGAGGGAATGTAAAAACCGTTACACTTGAACTGAATTACAAAACAGAACAGAGTCACACATGCAGAAAACACACTATGGCTGCTTAACGGGAAAGGTGAGGTGGGGTGATACATAAAACAAGGGTTTCAAATTAGCTCAGATACCGTTCCATAAACCCAATATGTAATAGACAATATCTACTCCTTGCTCAGAGAACTAGACTCAACAAACCCTATTCACCGCACAAGAATATATCTGACTAGTAATAATCTTAAAACCTATGTATTGATATCTCTCTGTTAGTGTGTCAAGTGGGTGTAAAGCGGCATAAACACAGCAGTGAAAAGCAGCTAAACCCCATTATAAAAATAAATTACTTTGAAAAACCCATGAAACCAAGACAGTGAAAGAGAGAGAAATTCTTACACAATGCGTTCAGGGGCTGTGATGCAACCTGGATTGACCATATCTAGACCCACAGCTGGATGAGACATAAGGGTGGACACTCTTGGGGCTGAGAGGTTTGGTGAGGTTGGGTGAGCAAACGCAGACCCATTAAAGTAATACTGCGTGGTACCTATCGCATGGGTCCCTAATCTCCAGGTTCAAGGGCATATTCCTACATCGAAAACATGCATGAGAAAACAAAAAGAGGGTACACCATGTGATGGGGAAAGGTTTCTAAAACGCACCTCATTTCTCTTCTCCTTGTGCCTGGTTTCGTCATTCCAGCCGCTTTACTAACAATCTCCCTACTTAGAGCATCAGCACCTTTAACCTCCTGTTCCGTACAGGTTGCAATTTCTCCTGAGGATGAACGGGAAGACGGGGAACCAGTGAGAGACTAGCTCTTGGTGTTGGGACAGGCACAGGTCACTCTATTTTTCCATCAGGAAGACGAATTAACCACAGGCTCATCCTCCCCCCACGGAACCAGAACAGGGCCTGAAGGCATCTTGCACTTTTGCGGCCAGCTCTCAAAAAAGCGAGTTGTAAAATGGAGCTTCAGGGCACTGCAATTCACAAACCTGCAGAGTTATAAATGATAACTCTCGTCCACAAATATATTGAGGGAAGGCAAAGAAGAGGATTTGAAATCAAGGCAGAATTGCAGGAAACAGATTTCAGGAGGTAGATTCGAATCGCCTTTAAAGCACATGAAAAGCGGGCAAAACGTTGACAATGATGCCCTTGGCCAAAAAGGGCGTATGCGTTTTTTTCCTGAATATATTCAGGAAAAAACGCATACGCCCTTTTTGGCCAACCAAGCAACCTGGAAAGGCAAATCAGCGCTACAAAGAAGACTCGCTACCCTTCGGTCAAAAGGGCCATGCTGAAAAACGTGTCAAAACCAGAAATGCAGGACAGGCAATGGAGAAATGGGAGCCTTGCTACACTGATGGGCGGGATGTAAATTGCCAACAGCCACTCTGGAGAAGTGTACGGTGTGTCCTGAAACATCTAAAAAACACAGCTTAGAGAGCATAGGGCACTTCCACTCATGGGGGTATAAATTGGGAAAATGAAAAATCAGCAAGACACAAGCACCCCAAAGTTTAGGGCTGCTCTGTTGACAAGGACCTCCACTTCATTCCACCTTCAATATCCCAGGAAAGAGAAAAATGGATAAAGAAGTTGTGGTCCTTATGTACAATGGAATATCACTCAGCCATGAAATCAATGTCATAAGGCTAGTAGCAGCATGATGAGTGGATTTAGGTACGACGATTCTAAGTGAAATAAGTCACACAGAAAAGGACACTTCTCATAAGGTATCACTTATAGAGGGAATGTCAAAACCGTTACACTTGAACTGAATTACAAAACAGAACAGAGTCACACATGCAGAAAACACACTATGGCTGCTTAACGGGAAAGGTGAGGTGGGGTGATACATAAAACAAGGGTTTCAAATTAGCTCAGATACCGTTCCATAAACCCAATATGTAATAGACAAGACCTACTCCTTGCTCAGAGAACTGGACTCAACACGCCCTATTCACCGCACAAGAATATATCTGACTAGTAATAATCTTAAAACCTATGTATTGATATCTCTCTGTTAGTGTGTCAAGTGGGTGTAAAGCGGCATAAACACAGCAGTGAAAAGCAGCTAAACTCCATTATAAAAATAAATTACTTCGAAAAACCCATGAAACAAAGACAGTGAAAGAGAGAGAAATTCTTACACAATGCGTTCAGGGGCTGTGATGCAACCTGGATTGACCATATCTAGACCCACAGCTGGAGGAGACATAAGGGTGGACACTCTTGGGGCTGAGAGGTTTGGTTAGGTTGGGTGAGCAAACGCCGACCCTTTAAAGTAATACTGCGTGGTACCCATCGCATGGGTCCCAAATCTCCAGGTTCAAGGGCATCTTCCTACATCGAAAACATGCATGAGAAAACAAAAGGATGGTACACCATGTGATGGGGAAAGGTTTCTAAAACGCACCTCATTTCTCTTCTCCTTGTGCCCGGGTTCGCCATTCCAGCCGCTTTACTAACAATCTCCCTACTTGGAGCATCAGCACCTTTAACCTCCTGTTCCGTACAGGTTGCAATTTGTCCTGAGGATGAACGGGTACACGGGGAACCAGTGAGAGACTAGCTCTTGGTGTTGGGACAGGCACAGGTCACTCTATTTTCCCATCAGGAAGAAGAATTAACCACAGGCTCATCCTCCCCCTCGGAACCAGAACAGGGCCTGAAGCCATCCTGCGCTTTTGCGGCCAGCTCCCAAAAATGCGAGTTGTAAAATGGAGATTCAGGGCACTGCAATTCACAAACCTGCAGAGTTATAAATGATAACTCTCGTCCACAAATATATTGAGGGAAGGCAAAGAAGAGGATTTGAAATCAAGGCAGAATTGCAGGAAACAGATTTCAGGAGGTAGATTCGAATCGCCTTTAAAGCACATGAAAAGCGGCAAATCGTTGACAATGATGCCCTTGGCCAAAAAGGGCGTATGCGTTTTTTCCTGAATATATTCAGGAAAAACCGCATACGCCCTTTTTGGCCAACCAAGCAACCTGGAAAGGCAAATCAGCGCTACAAAGAAGACTCGCTACCCATCGGTCAAAAGGGCCATGCTGAAAAAAGTCTCAAAACCAGCAATGCAGGACAGGCCATGGAGAAATGGGAGCCTTGCTACACTGATGGGCGGGATGTAAATTGCCAACAGCCACTCTGGAGAAGTGTACGGTGTGTTCTGAAACATCTAAAAAACACAGCTTAGAGAGCATAGGGCACTTCCACTCATGGGGGTATAAATTGGGAAAATGAAAAATCAGCAAGACACAAGCACCCCAAAGTTTAGGGCTGCTCTGTTGACAAGGACCTCCACTTCATTCCACCTTCAATATCCCAGGAAAGAGAAAAATGGATAAAGAAGTTGTGGTCCTTATGTACAATGGAATATCACTCAGCCATGAAATCAATGTCATAAGGCTAGTAGCAGCATGATGAGTGGATTTAGGTACGACGATTCTAAGTGAAGTAAGTCACACAGAAAAGGACACTTCTCATAAGGTATCACTTATAGAGGGAATGTAAAAACCGTTACACTTGAACTGAATTACAAAACAGAACAGAGTCACACATGCAGAAAACACACTATGGCTGCTTAACGGGAAAGGTGAGGTGGGGTGATACATAAAACAAGGGTTTCAAATTAGCTCAGATACCGTTCCATAAACCCAATATGTAATAGACAATATCTACTCCTTGCTCAGAGAACTAGACTCAACAAACCCTATTCACCGCACAAGAATATATCTGACTAGTAATAATCTTAAAACCTATGTATTGATATCTCTCTGTTAGTGTGTCAAGTGGGTGTAAAGCGGCATAAACACAGCAGTGAAAAGCAGCTAAACCCCATTATAAAAATAAATTACTTTGAAAAACCCATGAAACCAAGACAGTGAAAGAGAGAGAAATTCTTACACAATGCGTTCAGGGGCTGTGATGCAACCTGGATTGACCATATCTAGACCCACAGCTGGATGAGACATAAGGGTGGACACTCTTGGGGCTGAGAGGTTTGGTGAGGTTGGGTGAGCAAACGCAGACCCATTAAAGTAATACTGCGTGGTACCTATCGCATGGGTCCCTAATCTCCAGGTTCAAGGGCATATTCCTACATCGAAAACATGCATGAGAAAACAAAAAGAGGGTACACCATGTGATGGGGAAAGGTTTCTAAAACGCACCTCATTTCTCTTCTCCTTGTGCCTGGTTTCGTCATTCCAGCCGCTTTACTAACAATCTCCCTACTTAGAGCATCAGCACCTTTAACCTCCTGTTCCGTACAGGTTGCAATTTCTCCTGAGGATGAACGGGAAGACGGGGAACCAGTGAGAGACTAGCTCTTGGTGTTGGGACAGGCACAGGTCACTCTATTTTCCCATCAGGAAGAAGAATTAACCACAGGCTCATCCTCCCCCCACGGAACCAGAACAGGGCCTGAAGGCATCTTGCACTTTTGCGGCCAGCTCTCAAAAAAGCGAGTTGTAAAATGGAGCTTCAGGGCACTGCAATTCACAAACCTGCAGAGTTATAAATGATAACTCTCGTCCACAAATATATTGAGGGAAGGCAAAGAAGAGGATTTGAAATCAAGGCAGAATTGCAGGAAACAGATTTCAGGAGGTAGATTCGAATCGCCTTTAAAGCACATGAAAAGCGGGCAAAACGTTGACAATGATGCCCTTGGCCAAAAAGGGCGTATGCGTTTTTTTCCTGAATATATTCAGGAAAAAACGCATACGCCCTTTTTGGCCAACCAAGCAACCTGGAAAGGCAAATCAGCGCTACAAAGAAGACTCGCTACCCTTCGGTCAAAAGGGCCATGCTGAAAAACGTGTCAAAACCAGAAATGCAGGACAGGCAATGGAGAAATGGGAGCCTTGCTACACTGATGGGCGGGATGTAAATTGCCAACAGCCACTCTGGAGAAGTGTACGGTGTGTCCTGAAACATCTAAAAAACACAGCTTAGAGAGCATAGGGCACTTCCACTCATGGGGGTATAAATTGGGAAAATGAAAAATCAGCAAGACACAAGCACCCCAAAGTTTAGGGCTGCTCTGTTGACAAGGACCTCCACTTCATTCCACCTTCAATATCCCAGGAAAGAGAAAAATGGATAAAGAAGTTGTGGTCCTTATGTACAATGGAATATCACTCAGCCATGAAATCAATGTCATAAGGCTAGTAGCAGCATGATGAGTGGATTTAGGTACGACGATTCTAAGTGAAATAAGTCACACAGAAAAGGACACTTCTCATAAGGTATCACTTATAGAGGGAATGTCAAAACCGTTACACTTGAACTGAATTACAAAACAGAACAGAGTCACACATGCAGAAAACACACTATGGCTGCTTAACGGGAAAGGTGAGGTGGGGTGATACATAAAACAAGGGTTTCAAATTAGCTCAGATACCGTTCCATAAACCCAATATGTAATAGACAAGACCTACTCCTTGCTCAGAGAACTGGACTCAACACGCCCTATTCACCGCACAAGAATATATCTGACTAGTAATAATCTTAAAACCTATGTATTGATATCTCTCTGTTAGTGTGTCAAGTGGGTGTAAAGCGGCATAAACACAGCAGTGAAAAGCAGCTAAACCCCATTATAAAAATAAATTACTTCGAAAAACCCATGAAACAAAGACAGTGAAAGAGAGAGAAATTCTTACACAATGCGTTCAGGGGCTGTGATGCAACCTGGATTGACCATATCTAGACCCACAGCTGGAGGAGACATAAGGGTGGACACTCTTGGGGCTGAGAGGTTTGGTTAGGTTGGGTGAGCAAACGCCGACCCTTTAAAGTAATACTGCGTGGTACCCATCGCATGGGTCCCAAATCTCCAGGTTCAAGGGCATCTTCCTACATCGAAAACATGCATGAGAAAACAAAAGGATGGTACACCATGTGATGGGGAAAGGTTTCTAAAACGCACCTCATTTCTCTTCTCCTTGTGCCCGGGTTCGCCATTCCAGCCGCTTTACTAACAATCTCCCTACTTGGAGCATCAGCACCTTTAACCTCCTGTTCCGTACAGGTTGCAATTTGTCCTGAGGATGAACGGGTACACGGGGAACCAGTGAGAGACTAGCTCTTGGTGTTGGGACAGGCACAGGTCACTCTATTTTCCCATCAGGAAGAAGAATTAACCACAGGCTCATCCTCCCCCTCGGAACCAGAACAGGGCCTGAAGCCATCCTGCGCTTTTGCGGCGAGCTCCCAAAAATGCGAGTTGTAAAATGGAGATTCAGGGCACTGCAATTCACAAACCTGCAGAGTTATAAATGATAACTCTCGTCCACAAATATATTGAGGGAAGGCAAAGAAGAGGATTTGAAATCAAGGCAGAATTGCAGGAAACAGATTTCAGGAGGTAGATTCGAATCGCCTTTAAAGCACATGAAAAGCGGCAAATCGTTGACAATGATGCCCTTGGCCAAAAAGGGCGTATGCGTTTTTTCCTGAATATATTCAGGAAAAACCGCATACGCCCTTTTTGGCCAACCAAGCAACCTGGAAAGGCAAATCAGCGCTACAAAGAAGACTCGCTACCCATCGGTCAAAAGGGCCATGCTGAAAAAAGTCTCAAAACCAGCAATGCAGGACAGGCCATGGAGAAATGGGAGCCTTGCTACACTGATGGGCGGGATGTAAATTGCCAACAGCCACTCTGGAGAAGTGTACGGTGTGTTCTGAAACATCTAAAAAACACAGCTTAGAGAGCATAGGGCACTTCCATTCATGGGGGTATAAATTGGGAAAATGAAAAATCAGCAAGACACAAGCACCCCAAAGTTTAGGGCTGCTCTGTTGACAAGGACCTCCACTTCATTCCACCTTCAATATCCCAGGAAAGAGAAAAATGGATAAAGAAGTTGTGGTCCTTATGTACAATGGAATATCACTCAGCCATGAAATCAATGTCATAAGGCTAGTAGCAGCATGATGAGTGGATTTAGGTACGACGATTCTAAGTGAAGTAAGTCACACAGAAAAGGACACTTCTCATAAGGTATCACTTATAGAGGGAATGTAAAAACCGTTACACTTGAACTGAATTACAAAACAGAACAGAGTCACACATGCAGAAAACACACTATGGCTGCTTAACGGGAAAGGTGAGGTGGGGTGATACATAAAACAAGGGTTTCAAATTAGCTCAGATACCGTTCCATAAACCCAATATGTAATAGACAATATCTACTCCTTGCTCAGAGAACTAGACTCAACAAACCCTATTCACCGCACAAGAATATATCTGACTAGTAATAATCTTAAAACCTATGTATTGATATCTCTCTGTTAGTGTGTCAAGTGGGTGTAAAGCGGCATAAACACAGCAGTGAAAAGCAGCTAAACCCCATTATAAAAATAAATTACTTTGAAAAACCCATGAAACCAAGACAGTGAAAGAGAGAGAAATTCTTACACAATGCGTTCAGGGGCTGTGATGCAACCTGGATTGACCATATCTAGACCCACAGCTGGATGAGACATAAGGGTGGACACTCTTGGGGCTGAGAGGTTTGGTGAGGTTGGGTGAGCAAACGCAGACCCATTAAAGTAATACTGCGTGGTACCTATCGCATGGGTCCCTAATCTCCAGGTTCAAGGGCATATTCCTACATCGAAAACATGCATGAGAAAACAAAAAGAGGGTACACCATGTGATGGGGAAAGGTTTCTAAAACGCACCTCATTTCTCTTCTCCTTGTGCCTGGTTTCGCCATTCCAGCCGCTTTACTAACAATCTCCCTACTTGGAGCATCAGCACCTTTAACCTCCTGTTCCGTACAGGTTGCAATTTCTCCTGAGGATGAACGGGTACACGGGGAACCAGTGAGAGACTAGCTCTTGGTGTTGGGACAGGCACAGGTCACTCTATTTTTCCATCAGGGAGACGAATTAACCACAGGCTCATCCTCCCCCCACGGAACCAGAACAGGGCCTGAAGGCATCTTGCACTTTTGCGGCCAGCTCTCAAAAAAGCGAGTTGTAAAGTGGAGCTTCAGGACACTGCAATTCACAAACCTGCAGAGTTATAAATGATAACTCTCGTCCACAAATATATTGAGGGAAGGCAAAGAAGAGGATTTGAAATCAAGGCAGAATTGCAGGAAACAGATTTCAGGAGGTAGATTCGAATCGCCTTTAAAGCACATGAAAAGCGGCAAAACGTTGACAATGATGCCCTTGGCCAAAAAGGGCGTATGCGTTTTTTCCTGAATATATTCAGGAAAAAACGCATACGCCCTTTTTGGCCAACCAAGCAACCTGGAAAGGCAAATCAGCGCTACAAAGAAGACTCGCTACCCTTCGGTCAAAAGGGCCATGCTGAAAAAAGTCTCAAAACCAGAAATGCAGGACAGGCCATGGAGAAATGGGAGCCTTGCTACACTGATGGGCGGGATGTAAATTGCCAACAGCCACTCTGGAGAAGTGTACGGTGTGTCCTGAAACATCTAAAAAACACAGCTTAGAGAGCATAGGGCACTTCCACTCATGGGGGTATAAATTGGGAAAATTAAAAATCAGCAAGACACAAGCACCCCAAAGTTTAGGGCTGCTCTGTTGACAAGGACCTCCACTTCATTCCACCTTCAATATCCCAGGAAAGAGAAAAATGGATAAAGAAGTTGTGGTCCTTATGTACAATGGAATATCACTCAGCCATGAAATCAATGTCATAAGGCTAGTAGCAGCATGATGAGTGGATTTAGGTACGACGATTCTAAGTGAAATAAGTCACACAGAAAAGGACACTTCTCATAAGGTATCACTTATAGAGGGCATGTAAAAAGCGTTACACTTGAACTGAATTACAAAACAGAACAGAGTCACACATGCAGAAAACATACTATGGCTGCTTAACGGGAAAGGTGAGGTGGGGTGATACATAAAACAAGGGTTTCAAATTAGCTCAGATACCGTTCCATAAACCCAATATGTAATAGACAAGACCTACTCCTTGCTCAGAGAACTGGACTCAACACGCCCTATTCACCGCACAAGAATATATCTGACTAGTAATAATCTTAAAACCTATGTATTGATATCTCTCTGTTAGTGTGTCAAGTGGGTGTAAAGCGGCATAAACACAGCAGTGAAAAGCAGCTAAACCCCATTATAAAAATAAATTACTTCGAAAAACCCATGAAACAAAGACAGTGAAAGAGAGAGAAATTCTTACACAATGCGTTCAGGGGCTGTGATGCAACCTGGATTGACCATATCTAGACCCACAGCTGGAGGAGACATAAGGGTGGACACTCTTGGGGATGAGAGGTTTGGTGAGGTTGGGTGAGCAAACGCCGACCCTTTAAAGTAATACTGCGTGGTACCCATCGCATGGGTCCCAAATCTCCAGGTTCAAGGGCATCTTCCTACATCGAAAACATGCATGAGAAAACAAAAGGATGGTACACCATGTGATGGGGAAAGGTTTCTAAAACGCACCTCATTTCTCTTCTCCTTGTGCCCGGGTTCGCCATTCCAGCCGCTTTACTAACAATCTCCCTACTTGGAGCATCAGCACCTTTAACCTCCTGTTCCGTACAGGTTGCAATTTGTCCTGAGGATGAACGGGTACACGGGGAACCAGTGAGAGACTAGCTCTTGGTGTTGGGACAGGCACAGGTCACTCTATTTTCCCATCAGGAAGAAGAATTAACCACAGGCTCATCCTCCCCCTCGGAACCAGAACAGGGCCTGAAGCCATCCTGCGCTTTTGCGGCCAGCTCCCAAAAATGCGAGTTGTAAAATGGAGATTCAGGGCACTGCAATTCACAAACCTGCAGAGTTATAAATGATAACTCTCGTCCACAAATATATTGAGGGAAGGCAAAGAAGAGGATTTGAAATCAAGGCAGAATTGCAGGAAACAGATTTCAGGAGGTAGATTCGAATCGCCTTTAAAGCACATGAAAAGCGGCAAATCGTTGACAATGATGCCCTTGGCCAAAAAGGGCGTATGCGTTTTTTCCTGAATATATTCAGGAAAAACCGCATACGCCCTTTTTGGCCAACCAAGCAACCTGGAAAGGCAAATCAGCGCTACAAAGAAGACTCGCTACCCATCGGTCAAAAGGACCATGCTGAAAAAAGTCTCAAAACCAGCAATGCAGGACAGGCCATGGAGAAATGGGAGCCTTGCTACACTGATGGGCGGGATGTAAATTGCCAACAGCCACTCTGGAGAAGTGTACGGTGTGTCCTGAAATATCTAAAAAACACAGCTTAGAGAGCATAGGGCACTTCCACTCATGGGGGTATAAATTGGGAAAATGAAAAATCAGCAAGACACAAGCACCCCAAAGTTTAGGGCTGCTCTGTTGACAAGGACCTCCACTTCATTCCACCTTCAATATCCCAGGAAAGAGAAAAATGGATAAAGAAGTTGTGGTCCTTATGTACAATGGAATATCACTCAGCCATGAAATCAATGTCATAAGGCTAGTAGCAGCATGATGAGTGGATTTAGGTACGACGATTCTAAGTGAAATAAGTCACACAGAAAAGGACACTTCTCATAAGGTATCACTTATAGAGGGAATGTCAAAACCGTTACACTTGAACTGAATTACAAAACAGAACAGAGTCACACATGCAGAAAACACACTATGGCTGCTTAACGGGAAAGGTGAGGTGGGGTGATACATAAAACAAGGGTTTCAAATTAGCTCAGATACCGTTCCATAAACCCAATATGTAATAGACAAGACCTACTCCTTGCTCAGAGAACTGGACTCAACACGCCCTATTCACCGCACAAGAATATATCTGACTAGTAATAATCTTAAAACCTATGTATTGATATCTCTCTGTTAGTGTGTCAAGTGGGTGTAAAGCGGCATAAACACAGCAGTGAAAAGCAGCTAAACCCCATTATAAAAATAAATTACTTCGAAAAACCCATGAAACAAAGACAGTGAAAGAGAGAGAAATTCTTACACAATGCGTTCAGGGGCTGTGATGCAACCTGGATTGACCATATCTAGACCCACAGCTGGAGGAGACATAAGGGTGGACACTCTTGGGGCTGAGAGGTTTGGTTAGGTTGGGTGAGCAAACGCCGACCCTTTAAAGTAATACTGCGTGGTACCCATCGCATGGGTCCCAAATCTCCAGGTTCAAGGGCATCTTCCTACATCGAAAACATGCATGAGAAAACAAAAGGATGGTACACCATGTGATGGGGAAAGGTTTCTAAAACGCACCTCATTTCTCTTCTCCTTGTGCCCGGGTTCGCCATTCCAGCCGCTTTACTAACAATCTCCCTACTTGGAGCATCAGCACCTTTAACCTCCTGTTCCGTACAGGTTGCAATTTGTCCTGAGGATGAACGGGTACACGGGGAACCAGTGAGAGACTAGCTCTTGGTGTTGGGACAGGCACAGGTCACTCTATTTTCCCATCAGGAAGAAGAATTAACCACAGGCTCATCCTCCCCCTCGGAACCAGAACAGGGCCTGAAGCCATCCTGCGCTTTTGCGGCCAGCTCCCAAAAATGCGAGTTGTAAAATGGAGATTCAGGGCACTGCAATTCACAAACCTGCAGAGTTATAAATGATAACTCTCGTCCACAAATATATTGAGGGAAGGCAAAGAAGAGGATTTGAAATCAAGGCAGAATTGCAGGAAACAGATTTCAGGAGGTAGATTCGAATCGCCTTTAAAGCACATGAAAAGCGGCAAATCGTTGACAATGATGCCCTTGGCCAAAAAGGGCGTATGCGTTTTTTCCTGAATATATTCAGGAAAAACCGCATACGCCCTTTTTGGCCAACCAAGCAACCTGGAAAGGCAAATCAGCGCTACAAAGAAGACTCGCTACCCATCGGTCAAAAGGGCCATGCTGAAAAAAGTCTCAAAACCAGCAATGCAGGACAGGCCATGGAGAAATGGGAGCCTTGCTACACTGATGGGCGGGATGTAAATTGCCAACAGCCACTCTGGAGAAGTGTACGGTGTGTTCTGAAACATCTAAAAAACACAGCTTAGAGAGCATAGGGCACTTCCATTCATGGGGGTATAAATTGGGAAAATGAAAAATCAGCAAGACACAAGCACCCCAAAGTTTAGGGCTGCTCTGTTGACAAGGACCTCCACTTCATTCCACCTTCAATATCCCAGGAAAGAGAAAAATGGATAAAGAAGTTGTGGTCCTTATGTACAATGGAATATCACTCAGCCATGAAATCAATGTCATAAGGCTAGTAGCAGCATGATGAGTGGATTTAGGTACGACGATTCTAAGTGAAGTAAGTCACACAGAAAAGGACACTTCTCATAAGGTATCACTTATAGAGGGAATGTAAAAACCGTTACACTTGAACTGAATTACAAAACAGAACAGAGTCACACATGCAGAAAACACACTATGGCTGCTTAACGGGAAAGGTGAGGTGGGGTGATACATAAAACAAGGGTTTCAAATTAGCTCAGATACCGTTCCATAAACCCAATATGTAATAGACAATATCTACTCCTTGCTCAGAGAACTAGACTCAACAAACCCTATTCACCGCACAAGAATATATCTGACTAGTAATAATCTTAAAACCTATGTATTGATATCTCTCTGTTAGTGTGTCAAGTGGGTGTAAAGCGGCATAAACACAGCAGTGAAAAGCAGCTAAACCCCATTATAAAAATAAATTACTTTGAAAAACCCATGAAACCAAGACAGTGAAAGAGAGAGAAATTCTTACACAATGCGTTCAGGGGCTGTGATGCAACCTGGATTGACCATATCTAGACCCACAGCTGGATGAGACATAAGGGTGGACACTCTTGGGGCTGAGAGGTTTGGTGAGGTTGGGTGAGCAAACGCAGACCCATTAAAGTAATACTGCGTGGTACCTATCGCATGGGTCCCTAATCTCCAGGTTCAAGGGCATATTCCTACATCGAAAACATGCATGAGAAAACAAAAAGAGGGTACACCATGTGATGGGGAAAGGTTTCTAAAACGCACCTCATTTCTCTTCTCCTTGTGCCTGGTTTCGTCATTCCAGCCGCTTTACTAACAATCTCCCTACTTAGAGCATCAGCACCTTTAACCTCCTGTTCCGTACAGGTTGCAATTTCTCCTGAGGATGAACGGGTACACGGGGAACCAGTGAGAGACTAGCTCTTGGTGTTGGGACAGGCACAGGTCACTCTATTTTTCCATCAGGAAGACGAATTAACCACAGGCTCATCCTCCCCCCACGGAACCAGAACAGGGCCTGAAGGCATCTTGCACTTTTGCGGCCAGCTCTCAAAAAAGCGAGTTGTAAAATGGAGCTTCAGGGCACTGCAATTCACAAACCTGCAGAGTTATAAATGATAACTCTCGTCCACAAATATATTGAGGGAAGGCAAAGAAGAGGATTTGAAATCAAGGCAGAATTGCAGGAAACAGATTTCAGGAGGTAGATTCGAATCGCCTTTAAAGCACATGAAAAGCGGGCAAAACGTTGACAATGATGCCCTTGGCCAAAAAGGGCGTATGCGTTTTTTTCCTGAATATATTCAGGAAAAAACGCATACGCCCTTTTTGGCCAACCAAGCAACCTGGAAAGGCAAATCAGCGCTACAAAGAAGACTCGCTACCCTTCGGTCAAAAGGGCCATGCTGAAAAACGTGTCAAAACCAGAAATGCAGGACAGGCAATGGAGAAATGGGAGCCTTGCTACACTGATGGGCGGGATGTAAATTGCCAACAGCCACTCTGGAGAAGTGTACGGTGTGTCCTGAAACATCTAAAAAACACAGCTTAGAGAGCATAGGGCACTTCCACTCATGGGGGTATAAATTGGGAAAATGAAAAATCAGCAAGACACAAGCACCCCAAAGTTTAGGGCTGCTCTGTTGACAAGGACCTCCACTTCATTCCACCTTCAATATCCCAGGAAAGAGAAAAATGGATAAAGAAGTTGTGGTCCTTATGTACAATGGAATATCACTCAGCCATGAAATCAATGTCATAAGGCTAGTAGCAGCATGATGAGTGGATTTAGGTACGACGATTCTAAGTGAAATAAGTCACACAGAAAAGGACACTTCTCATAAGGTATCACTTATAGAGGGAATGTCAAAACCGTTACACTTGAACTGAATTACAAAACAGAACAGAGTCACACATGCAGAAAACACACTATGGCTGCTTAACGGGAAAGGTGAGGTGGGGTGATACATAAAACAAGGGTTTCAAATTAGCTCAGATACCGTTCCATAAACCCAATATGTAATAGACAAGACCTACTCCTTGCTCAGAGAACTGGACTCAACACGCCCTATTCACCGCACAAGAATATATCTGACTAGTAATAATCTTAAAACCTATGTATTGATATCTCTCTGTTAGTGTGTCAAGTGGGTGTAAAGCGGCATAAACACAGCAGTGAAAAGCAGCTAAACCCCATTATAAAAATAAATTACTTCGAAAAACCCATGAAACAAAGACAGTGAAAGAGAGAGAAATTCTTACACAATGCGTTCAGGGGCTGTGATGCAACCTGGATTGACCATATCTAGACCCACAGCTGGAGGAGACATAAGGGTGGACACTCTTGGGGCTGAGAGGTTTGGTGAGGTTGGGTGAGCAAACGCCGACCCTTTAAAGTAATACTGCGTGGTACCCATCGCATGGGTCCCAAATCTCCAGGTTCAAGGGCATCTTCCTACATCGAAAACATGCATGAGAAAACAAAAGGATGGTACACCATGTGATGGGGAAAGGTTTCTAAAACGCACCTCATTTCTCTTCTCCTTGTGCCCGGGTTCGCCATTCCAGCCGCTTTACTAACAATCTCCCTACTTGGAGCATCAGCACCTTTAACCTCCTGTTCCGTACAGGTTGCAATTTGTCCTGAGGATGAACGGGTACACGGGGAACCAGTGAGAGACTAGCTCTTGGTGTTGGGACAGGCACAGGTCACTCTATTTTCCCATCAGGAAGAAGAATTAACCACAGGCTCATCCTCCCCCTCGGAACCAGAACAGGGCCTGAAGCCATCCTGCGCTTTTGCGGCCAGCTCCCAAAAATGCGAGTTGTAAAATGGAGATTCAGGGCACTGCAATTCACAAACCTGCAGAGTTATAAATGATAACTCTCGTCCACAAATATATTGAGGGAAGGCAAAGAAGAGGATTTGAAATCAAGGCAGAATTGCAGGAAACAGATTTCAGGAGGTAGATTCGAATCGCCTTTAAAGCACATGAAAAGCGGCAAATCGTTGACAATGATGCCCTTGGCCAAAAAGGGCGTATGCGTTTTTTCCTGAATATATTCAGGAAAAACCGCATACGCCCTTTTTGGCCAACCAAGCAACCTGGAAAGGCAAATCAGCGCTACAAAGAAGACTCGCTACCCATCGGTCAAAAGGGCCATGCTGAAAAAAGTCTCAAAACCAGCAATGCAGGACAGGCCATGGAGAAATGGGAGCCTTGCTACACTGATGGGCGGGATGTAAATTGCCAACAGCCACTCTGGAGAAGTGTACGGTGTGTTCTGAAACATCTAAAAAACACAGCTTAGAGAGCATAGGGCACTTCCACTCATGGGGGTATAAATTGGGAAAATGAAAAATCAGCAAGACACAAGCACCCCAAAGTTTAGGGCTGCTCTGTTGACAAGGACCTCCACTTCATTCCACCTTCAATATCCCAGGAAAGAGAAAAATGGATAAAGAAGTTGTGGTCCTTATGTACAATGGAATATCACTCAGCCATGAAATCAATGTCATAAGGCTAGTAGCAGCATGATGAGTGGATTTAGGTACGACGATTCTAAGTGAAGTAAGTCACACAGAAAAGGACACTTCTCATAAGGTATCACTTATAGAGGGAATGTAAAAACCGTTACACTTGAACTGAATTACAAAACAGAACAGAGTCACACATGCAGAAAACACACTATGGCTGCTTAACGGGAAAGGTGAGGTGGGGTGATACATAAAACAAGGGTTTCAAATTAGCTCAGATACCGTTCCATAAACCCAATATGTAATAGACAATATCTACTCCTTGCTCAGAGAACTAGACTCAACAAACCCTATTCACCGCACAAGAATATATCTGACTAGTAATAATCTTAAAACCTATGTATTGATATCTCTCTGTTAGTGTGTCAAGTGGGTGTAAAGCGGCATAAACACAGCAGTGAAAAGCAGCTAAACCCCATTATAAAAATAAATTACTTTGAAAAACCCATGAAACCAAGACAGTGAAAGAGAGAGAAATTCTTACACAATGCGTTCAGGGGCTGTGATGCAACCTGGATTGACCATATCTAGACCCACAGCTGGATGAGACATAAGGGTGGACACTCTTGGGGCTGAGAGGTTTGGTGAGGTTGGGTGAGCAAACGCAGACCCATTAAAGTAATACTGCGTGGTACCTATCGCATGGGTCCCTAATCTCCAGGTTCAAGGGCATATTCCTACATCGAAAACATGCATGAGAAAACAAAAAGAGGGTACACCATGTGATGGGGAAAGGTTTCTAAAACGCACCTCATTTCTCTTCTCCTTGTGCCTGGTTTCGTCATTCCAGCCGCTTTACTAACAATCTCCCTACTTAGAGCATCAGCACCTTTAACCTCCTGTTCCGTACAGGTTGCAATTTCTCCTGAGGATGAACGGGAAGACGGGGAACCAGTGAGAGACTAGCTCTTGGTGTTGGGACAGGCACAGGTCACTCTATTTTCCCATCAGGAAGAAGAATTAACCACAGGCTCATCCTCCCCCCACGGAACCAGAACAGGGCCTGAAGGCATCTTGCACTTTTGCGGCCAGCTCTCAAAAAAGCGAGTTGTAAAATGGAGCTTCAGGGCACTGCAATTCACAAACCTGCAGAGTTATAAATGATAACTCTCGTCCACAAATATATTGAGGGAAGGCAAAGAAGAGGATTTGAAATCAAGGCAGAATTGCAGGAAACAGATTTCAGGAGGTAGATTCGAATCGCCTTTAAAGCACATGAAAAGCGGGCAAAACGTTGACAATGATGCCCTTGGCCAAAAAGGGCGTATGCGTTTTTTTCCTGAATATATTCAGGAAAAAACGCATACGCCCTTTTTGGCCAACCAAGCAACCTGGAAAGGCAAATCAGCGCTACAAAGAAGACTCGCTACCCTTCGGTCAAAAGGGCCATGCTGAAAAACGTGTCAAAACCAGAAATGCAGGACAGGCAATGGAGAAATGGGAGCCTTGCTACACTGATGGGCGGGATGTAAATTGCCAACAGCCACTCTGGAGAAGTGTACGGTGTGTCCTGAAACATCTAAAAAACACAGCTTAGAGAGCATAGGGCACTTCCACTCATGGGGGTATAAATTGGGAAAATGAAAAATCAGCAAGACACAAGCACCCCAAAGTTTAGGGCTGCTCTGTTGACAAGGACCTCCACTTCATTCCACCTTCAATATCCCAGGAAAGAGAAAAATGGATAAAGAAGTTGTGGTCCTTATGTACAATGGAATATCACTCAGCCATGAAATCAATGTCATAAGGCTAGTAGCAGCATGATGAGTGGATTTAGGTACGACGATTCTAAGTGAAATAAGTCACACAGAAAAGGACACTTCTCATAAGGTATCACTTATAGAGGGAATGTCAAAACCGTTACACTTGAACTGAATTACAAAACAGAACAGAGTCACACATGCAGAAAACACACTATGGCTGCTTAACGGGAAAGGTGAGGTGGGGTGATACATAAAACAAGGGTTTCAAATTAGCTCAGATACCGTTCCATAAACCCAATATGTAATAGACAAGACCTACTCCTTGCTCAGAGAACTGGACTCAACACGCCCTATTCACCGCACAAGAATATATCTGACTAGTAATAATCTTAAAACCTATGTATTGATATCTCTCTGTTAGTGTGTCAAGTGGGTGTAAAGCGGCATAAACACAGCAGTGAAAAGCAGCTAAACCCCATTATAAAAATAAATTACTTCGAAAAACCCATGAAACAAAGACAGTGAAAGAGAGAGAAATTCTTACACAATGCGTTCAGGGGCTGTGATGCAACCTGGATTGACCATATCTAGACCCACAGCTGGAGGAGACATAAGGGTGGACACTCTTGGGGCTGAGAGGTTTGGTTAGGTTGGGTGAGCAAACGCCGACCCTTTAAAGTAATACTGCGTGGTACCCATCGCATGGGTCCCAAATCTCCAGGTTCAAGGGCATCTTCCTACATCGAAAACATGCATGAGAAAACAAAAGGATGGTACACCATGTGATGGGGAAAGGTTTCTAAAACGCACCTCATTTCTCTTCTCCTTGTGCCCGGGTTCGCCATTCCAGCCGCTTTACTAACAATCTCCCTACTTGGAGCATCAGCACCTTTAACCTCCTGTTCCGTACAGGTTGCAATTTGTCCTGAGGATGAACGGGTACACGGGGAACCAGTGAGAGACTAGCTCTTGGTGTTGGGACAGGCACAGGTCACTCTATTTTCCCATCAGGAAGAAGAATTAACCACAGGCTCATCCTCCCCCTCGGAACCAGAACAGGGCCTGAAGCCATCCTGCGCTTTTGCGGCGAGCTCCCAAAAATGCGAGTTGTAAAATGGAGATTCAGGGCACTGCAATTCACAAACCTGCAGAGTTATAAATGATAACTCTCGTCCACAAATATATTGAGGGAAGGCAAAGAAGAGGATTTGAAATCAAGGCAGAATTGCAGGAAACAGATTTCAGGAGGTAGATTCGAATCGCCTTTAAAGCACATGAAAAGCGGCAAATCGTTGACAATGATGCCCTTGGCCAAAAAGGGCGTATGCGTTTTTTCCTGAATATATTCAGGAAAAACCGCATACGCCCTTTTTGGCCAACCAAGCAACCTGGAAAGGCAAATCAGCGCTACAAAGAAGACTCGCTACCCATCGGTCAAAAGGGCCATGCTGAAAAAAGTCTCAAAACCAGCAATGCAGGACAGGCCATGGAGAAATGGGAGCCTTGCTACACTGATGGGCGGGATGTAAATTGCCAACAGCCACTCTGGAGAAGTGTACGGTGTGTTCTGAAACATCTAAAAAACACAGCTTAGAGAGCATAGGGCACTTCCATTCATGGGGGTATAAATTGGGAAAATGAAAAATCAGCAAGACACAAGCACCCCAAAGTTTAGGGCTGCTCTGTTGACAAGGACCTCCACTTCATTCCACCTTCAATATCCCAGGAAAGAGAAAAATGGATAAAGAAGTTGTGGTCCTTATGTACAATGGAATATCACTCAGCCATGAAATCAATGTCATAAGGCTAGTAGCAGCATGATGAGTGGATTTAGGTACGACGATTCTAAGTGAAGTAAGTCACACAGAAAAGGACACTTCTCATAAGGTATCACTTATAGAGGGAATGTAAAAACCGTTACACTTGAACTGAATTACAAAACAGAACAGAGTCACACATGCAGAAAACACACTATGGCTGCTTAACGGGAAAGGTGAGGTGGGGTGATACATAAAACAAGGGTTTCAAATTAGCTCAGATACCGTTCCATAAACCCAATATGTAATAGACAATATCTACTCCTTGCTCAGAGAACTAGACTCAACAAACCCTATTCACCGCACAAGAATATATCTGACTAGTAATAATCTTAAAACCTATGTATTGATATCTCTCTGTTAGTGTGTCAAGTGGGTGTAAAGCGGCATAAACACAGCAGTGAAAAGCAGCTAAACCCCATTATAAAAATAAATTACTTTGAAAAACCCATGAAACCAAGACAGTGAAAGAGAGAGAAATTCTTACACAATGCGTTCAGGGGCTGTGATGCAACCTGGATTGACCATATCTAGACCCACAGCTGGATGAGACATAAGGGTGGACACTCTTGGGGCTGAGAGGTTTGGTGAGGTTGGGTGAGCAAACGCAGACCCATTAAAGTAATACTGCGTGGTACCTATCGCATGGGTCCCTAATCTCCAGGTTCAAGGGCATATTCCTACATCGAAAACATGCATGAGAAAACAAAAAGAGGGTACACCATGTGATGGGGAAAGGTTTCTAAAACGCACCTCATTTCTCTTCTCCTTGTGCCTGGTTTCGCCATTCCAGCCGCTTTACTAACAATCTCCCTACTTGGAGCATCAGCACCTTTAACCTCCTGTTCCGTACAGGTTGCAATTTCTCCTGAGGATGAACGGGTACACGGGGAACCAGTGAGAGACTAGCTCTTGGTGTTGGGACAGGCACAGGTCACTCTATTTTTCCATCAGGGAGACGAATTAACCACAGGCTCATCCTCCCCCCACGGAACCAGAACAGGGCCTGAAGGCATCTTGCACTTTTGCGGCCAGCTCTCAAAAAAGCGAGTTGTAAAGTGGAGCTTCAGGACACTGCAATTCACAAACCTGCAGAGTTATAAATGATAACTCTCGTCCACAAATATATTGAGGGAAGGCAAAGAAGAGGATTTGAAATCAAGGCAGAATTGCAGGAAACAGATTTCAGGAGGTAGATTCGAATCGCCTTTAAAGCACATGAAAAGCGGCAAAACGTTGACAATGATGCCCTTGGCCAAAAAGGGCGTATGCGTTTTTTCCTGAATATATTCAGGAAAAAACGCATACGCCCTTTTTGGCCAACCAAGCAACCTGGAAAGGCAAATCAGCGCTACAAAGAAGACTCGCTACCCTTCGGTCAAAAGGGCCATGCTGAAAAAAGTCTCAAAACCAGAAATGCAGGACAGGCCATGGAGAAATGGGAGCCTTGCTACACTGATGGGCGGGATGTAAATTGCCAACAGCCACTCTGGAGAAGTGTACGGTGTGTCCTGAAACATCTAAAAAACACAGCTTAGAGAGCATAGGGCACTTCCACTCATGGGGGTATAAATTGGGAAAATTAAAAATCAGCAAGACACAAGCACCCCAAAGTTTAGGGCTGCTCTGTTGACAAGGACCTCCACTTCATTCCACCTTCAATATCCCAGGAAAGAGAAAAATGGATAAAGAAGTTGTGGTCCTTATGTACAATGGAATATCACTCAGCCATGAAATCAATGTCATAAGGCTAGTAGCAGCATGATGAGTGGATTTAGGTACGACGATTCTAAGTGAAATAAGTCACACAGAAAAGGACACTTCTCATAAGGTATCACTTATAGAGGGCATGTAAAAAGCGTTACACTTGAACTGAATTACAAAACAGAACAGAGTCACACATGCAGAAAACATACTATGGCTGCTTAACGGGAAAGGTGAGGTGGGGTGATACATAAAACAAGGGTTTCAAATTAGCTCAGATACCGTTCCATAAACCCAATATGTAATAGACAAGACCTACTCCTTGCTCAGAGAACTGGACTCAACACGCCCTATTCACCGCACAAGAATATATCTGACTAGTAATAATCTTAAAACCTATGTATTGATATCTCTCTGTTAGTGTGTCAAGTGGGTGTAAAGCGGCATAAACACAGCAGTGAAAAGCAGCTAAACCCCATTATAAAAATAAATTACTTCGAAAAACCCATGAAACAAAGACAGTGAAAGAGAGAGAAATTCTTACACAATGCGTTCAGGGGCTGTGATGCAACCTGGATTGACCATATCTAGACCCACAGCTGGAGGAGACATAAGGGTGGACACTCTTGGGGATGAGAGGTTTGGTGAGGTTGGGTGAGCAAACGCCGACCCTTTAAAGTAATACTGCGTGGTACCCATCGCATGGGTCCCAAATCTCCAGGTTCAAGGGCATCTTCCTACATCGAAAACATGCATGAGAAAACAAAAGGATGGTACACCATGTGATGGGGAAAGGTTTCTAAAACGCACCTCATTTCTCTTCTCCTTGTGCCCGGGTTCGCCATTCCAGCCGCTTTACTAACAATCTCCCTACTTGGAGCATCAGCACCTTTAACCTCCTGTTCCGTACAGGTTGCAATTTGTCCTGAGGATGAACGGGTACACGGGGAACCAGTGAGAGACTAGCTCTTGGTGTTGGGACAGGCACAGGTCACTCTATTTTCCCATCAGGAAGAAGAATTAACCACAGGCTCATCCTCCCCCTCGGAACCAGAACAGGGCCTGAAGCCATCCTGCGCTTTTGCGGCCAGCTCCCAAAAATGCGAGTTGTAAAATGGAGATTCAGGGCACTGCAATTCACAAACCTGCAGAGTTATAAATGATAACTCTCGTCCACAAATATATTGAGGGAAGGCAAAGAAGAGGATTTGAAATCAAGGCAGAATTGCAGGAAACAGATTTCAGGAGGTAGATTCGAATCGCCTTTAAAGCACATGAAAAGCGGCAAATCGTTGACAATGATGCCCTTGGCCAAAAAGGGCGTATGCGTTTTTTCCTGAATATATTCAGGAAAAACCGCATACGCCCTTTTTGGCCAACCAAGCAACCTGGAAAGGCAAATCAGCGCTACAAAGAAGACTCGCTACCCATCGGTCAAAAGGACCATGCTGAAAAAAGTCTCAAAACCAGCAATGCAGGACAGGCCATGGAGAAATGGGAGCCTTGCTACACTGATGGGCGGGATGTAAATTGCCAACAGCCACTCTGGAGAAGTGTACGGTGTGTCCTGAAATATCTAAAAAACACAGCTTAGAGAGCATAGGGCACTTCCACTCATGGGGGTATAAATTGGGAAAATGAAAAATCAGCAAGACACAAGCACCCCAAAGTTTAGGGCTGCTCTGTTGACAAGGACCTCCACTTCATTCCACCTTCAATATCCCAGGAAAGAGAAAAATGGATAAAGAAGTTGTGGTCCTTATGTACAATGGAATATCACTCAGCCATGAAATCAATGTCATAAGGCTAGTAGCAGCATGATGAGTGGATTTAGGTACGACGATTCTAAGTGAAATAAGTCACACAGAAAAGGACACTTCTCATAAGGTATCACTTATAGAGGGAATGTCAAAACCGTTACACTTGAACTGAATTACAAAACAGAACAGAGTCACACATGCAGAAAACACACTATGGCTGCTTAACGGGAAAGGTGAGGTGGGGTGATACATAAAACAAGGGTTTCAAATTAGCTCAGATACCGTTCCATAAACCCAATATGTAATAGACAAGACCTACTCCTTGCTCAGAGAACTGGACTCAACACGCCCTATTCACCGCACAAGAATATATCTGACTAGTAATAATCTTAAAACCTATGTATTGATATCTCTCTGTTAGTGTGTCAAGTGGGTGTAAAGCGGCATAAACACAGCAGTGAAAAGCAGCTAAACCCCATTATAAAAATAAATTACTTCGAAAAACCCATGAAACAAAGACAGTGAAAGAGAGAGAAATTCTTACACAATGCGTTCAGGGGCTGTGATGCAACCTGGATTGACCATATCTAGACCCACAGCTGGAGGAGACATAAGGGTGGACACTCTTGGGGCTGAGAGGTTTGGTTAGGTTGGGTGAGCAAACGCCGACCCTTTAAAGTAATACTGCGTGGTACCCATCGCATGGGTCCCAAATCTCCAGGTTCAAGGGCATCTTCCTACATCGAAAACATGCATGAGAAAACAAAAGGATGGTACACCATGTGATGGGGAAAGGTTTCTAAAACGCACCTCATTTCTCTTCTCCTTGTGCCCGGGTTCGCCATTCCAGCCGCTTTACTAACAATCTCCCTACTTGGAGCATCAGCACCTTTAACCTCCTGTTCCGTACAGGTTGCAATTTGTCCTGAGGATGAACGGGTACACGGGGAACCAGTGAGAGACTAGCTCTTGGTGTTGGGACAGGCACAGGTCACTCTATTTTCCCATCAGGAAGAAGAATTAACCACAGGCTCATCCTCCCCCTCGGAACCAGAACAGGGCCTGAAGCCATCCTGCGCTTTTGCGGCCAGCTCCCAAAAATGCGAGTTGTAAAATGGAGATTCAGGGCACTGCAATTCACAAACCTGCAGAGTTATAAATGATAACTCTCGTCCACAAATATATTGAGGGAAGGCAAAGAAGAGGATTTGAAATCAAGGCAGAATTGCAGGAAACAGATTTCAGGAGGTAGATTCGAATCGCCTTTAAAGCACATGAAAAGCGGCAAATCGTTGACAATGATGCCCTTGGCCAAAAAGGGCGTATGCGTTTTTTCCTGAATATATTCAGGAAAAACCGCATACGCCCTTTTTGGCCAACCAAGCAACCTGGAAAGGCAAATCAGCGCTACAAAGAAGACTCGCTACCCATCGGTCAAAAGGGCCATGCTGAAAAAAGTCTCAAAACCAGCAATGCAGGACAGGCCATGGAGAAATGGGAGCCTTGCTACACTGATGGGCGGGATGTAAATTGCCAACAGCCACTCTGGAGAAGTGTACGGTGTGTTCTGAAACATCTAAAAAACACAGCTTAGAGAGCATAGGGCACTTCCATTCATGGGGGTATAAATTGGGAAAATGAAAAATCAGCAAGACACAAGCACCCCAAAGTTTAGGGCTGCTCTGTTGACAAGGACCTCCACTTCATTCCACCTTCAATATCCCAGGAAAGAGAAAAATGGATAAAGAAGTTGTGGTCCTTATGTACAATGGAATATCACTCAGCCATGAAATCAATGTCATAAGGCTAGTAGCAGCATGATGAGTGGATTTAGGTACGACGATTCTAAGTGAAGTAAGTCACACAGAAAAGGACACTTCTCATAAGGTATCACTTATAGAGGGAATGTAAAAACCGTTACACTTGAACTGAATTACAAAACAGAACAGAGTCACACATGCAGAAAACACACTATGGCTGCTTAACGGGAAAGGTGAGGTGGGGTGATACATAAAACAAGGGTTTCAAATTAGCTCAGATACCGTTCCATAAACCCAATATGTAATAGACAATATCTACTCCTTGCTCAGAGAACTAGACTCAACAAACCCTATTCACCGCACAAGAATATATCTGACTAGTAATAATCTTAAAACCTATGTATTGATATCTCTCTGTTAGTGTGTCAAGTGGGTGTAAAGCGGCATAAACACAGCAGTGAAAAGCAGCTAAACCCCATTATAAAAATAAATTACTTTGAAAAACCCATGAAACCAAGACAGTGAAAGAGAGAGAAATTCTTACACAATGCGTTCAGGGGCTGTGATGCAACCTGGATTGACCATATCTAGACCCACAGCTGGATGAGACATAAGGGTGGACACTCTTGGGGCTGAGAGGTTTGGTGAGGTTGGGTGAGCAAACGCAGACCCATTAAAGTAATACTGCGTGGTACCTATCGCATGGGTCCCTAATCTCCAGGTTCAAGGGCATATTCCTACATCGAAAACATGCATGAGAAAACAAAAAGAGGGTACACCATGTGATGGGGAAAGGTTTCTAAAACGCACCTCATTTCTCTTCTCCTTGTGCCTGGTTTCGTCATTCCAGCCGCTTTACTAACAATCTCCCTACTTAGAGCATCAGCACCTTTAACCTCCTGTTCCGTACAGGTTGCAATTTCTCCTGAGGATGAACGGGTACACGGGGAACCAGTGAGAGACTAGCTCTTGGTGTTGGGACAGGCACAGGTCACTCTATTTTTCCATCAGGAAGACGAATTAACCACAGGCTCATCCTCCCCCCACGGAACCAGAACAGGGCCTGAAGGCATCTTGCACTTTTGCGGCCAGCTCTCAAAAAAGCGAGTTGTAAAATGGAGCTTCAGGGCACTGCAATTCACAAACCTGCAGAGTTATAAATGATAACTCTCGTCCACAAATATATTGAGGGAAGGCAAAGAAGAGGATTTGAAATCAAGGCAGAATTGCAGGAAACAGATTTCAGGAGGTAGATTCGAATCGCCTTTAAAGCACATGAAAAGCGGGCAAAACGTTGACAATGATGCCCTTGGCCAAAAAGGGCGTATGCGTTTTTTTCCTGAATATATTCAGGAAAAAACGCATACGCCCTTTTTGGCCAACCAAGCAACCTGGAAAGGCAAATCAGCGCTACAAAGAAGACTCGCTACCCTTCGGTCAAAAGGGCCATGCTGAAAAACGTGTCAAAACCAGAAATGCAGGACAGGCAATGGAGAAATGGGAGCCTTGCTACACTGATGGGCGGGATGTAAATTGCCAACAGCCACTCTGGAGAAGTGTACGGTGTGTCCTGAAACATCTAAAAAACACAGCTTAGAGAGCATAGGGCACTTCCACTCATGGGGGTATAAATTGGGAAAATGAAAAATCAGCAAGACACAAGCACCCCAAAGTTTAGGGCTGCTCTGTTGACAAGGACCTCCACTTCATTCCACCTTCAATATCCCAGGAAAGAGAAAAATGGATAAAGAAGTTGTGGTCCTTATGTACAATGGAATATCACTCAGCCATGAAATCAATGTCATAAGGCTAGTAGCAGCATGATGAGTGGATTTAGGTACGACGATTCTAAGTGAAATAAGTCACACAGAAAAGGACACTTCTCATAAGGTATCACTTATAGAGGGAATGTCAAAACCGTTACACTTGAACTGAATTACAAAACAGAACAGAGTCACACATGCAGAAAACACACTATGGCTGCTTAACGGGAAAGGTGAGGTGGGGTGATACATAAAACAAGGGTTTCAAATTAGCTCAGATACCGTTCCATAAACCCAATATGTAATAGACAAGACCTACTCCTTGCTCAGAGAACTGGACTCAACACGCCCTATTCACCGCACAAGAATATATCTGACTAGTAATAATCTTAAAACCTATGTATTGATATCTCTCTGTTAGTGTGTCAAGTGGGTGTAAAGCGGCATAAACACAGCAGTGAAAAGCAGCTAAACCCCATTATAAAAATAAATTACTTCGAAAAACCCATGAAACAAAGACAGTGAAAGAGAGAGAAATTCTTACACAATGCGTTCAGGGGCTGTGATGCAACCTGGATTGACCATATCTAGACCCACAGCTGGAGGAGACATAAGGGTGGACACTCTTGGGGCTGAGAGGTTTGGTGAGGTTGGGTGAGCAAACGCCGACCCTTTAAAGTAATACTGCGTGGTACCCATCGCATGGGTCCCAAATCTCCAGGTTCAAGGGCATCTTCCTACATCGAAAACATGCATGAGAAAACAAAAGGATGGTACACCATGTGATGGGGAAAGGTTTCTAAAACGCACCTCATTTCTCTTCTCCTTGTGCCCGGGTTCGCCATTCCAGCCGCTTTACTAACAATCTCCCTACTTGGAGCATCAGCACCTTTAACCTCCTGTTCCGTACAGGTTGCAATTTGTCCTGAGGATGAACGGGTACACGGGGAACCAGTGAGAGACTAGCTCTTGGTGTTGGGACAGGCACAGGTCACTCTATTTTCCCATCAGGAAGAAGAATTAACCACAGGCTCATCCTCCCCCTCGGAACCAGAACAGGGCCTGAAGCCATCCTGCGCTTTTGCGGCCAGCTCCCAAAAATGCGAGTTGTAAAATGGAGATTCAGGGCACTGCAATTCACAAACCTGCAGAGTTATAAATGATAACTCTCGTCCACAAATATATTGAGGGAAGGCAAAGAAGAGGATTTGAAATCAAGGCAGAATTGCAGGAAACAGATTTCAGGAGGTAGATTCGAATCGCCTTTAAAGCACATGAAAAGCGGCAAATCGTTGACAATGATGCCCTTGGCCAAAAAGGGCGTATGCGTTTTTTCCTGAATATATTCAGGAAAAACCGCATACGCCCTTTTTGGCCAACCAAGCAACCTGGAAAGGCAAATCAGCGCTACAAAGAAGACTCGCTACCCATCGGTCAAAAGGGCCATGCTGAAAAAAGTCTCAAAACCAGCAATGCAGGACAGGCCATGGAGAAATGGGAGCCTTGCTACACTGATGGGCGGGATGTAAATTGCCAACAGCCACTCTGGAGAAGTGTACGGTGTGTTCTGAAACATCTAAAAAACACAGCTTAGAGAGCATAGGGCACTTCCATTCATGGGGGTATAAATTGGGAAAATGAAAAATCAGCAAGACACAAGCACCCCAAAGTTTAGGGCTGCTCTGTTGACAAGGACCTCCACTTCATTCCACCTTCAATATCCCAGGAAAGAGAAAAATGGATAAAGAAGTTGTGGTCCTTATGTACAATGGAATATCACTCAGCCATGAAATCAATGTCATAAGGCTAGTAGCAGCATGATGAGTGGATTTAGGTACGACGATTCTAAGTGAAGTAAGTCACACAGAAAAGGACACTTCTCATAAGGTATCACTTATAGAGGGAATGTAAAAACCGTTACACTTGAACTGAATTACAAAACAGAACAGAGTCACACATGCAGAAAACACACTATGGCTGCTTAACGGGAAAGGTGAGGTGGGGTGATACATAAAACAAGGGTTTCAAATTAGCTCAGATACCGTTCCATAAACCCAATATGTAATAGACAATATCTACTCCTTGCTCAGAGAACTAGACTCAACAAACCCTATTCACCGCACAAGAATATATCTGACTAGTAATAATCTTAAAACCTATGTATTGATATCTCTCTGTTAGTGTGTCAAGTGGGTGTAAAGCGGCATAAACACAGCAGTGAAAAGCAGCTAAACCCCATTATAAAAATAAATTACTTTGAAAAACCCATGAAACCAAGACAGTGAAAGAGAGAGAAATTCTTACACAATGCGTTCAGGGGCTGTGATGCAACCTGGATTGACCATATCTAGACCCACAGCTGGATGAGACATAAGGGTGGACACTCTTGGGGCTGAGAGGTTTGGTGAGGTTGGGTGAGCAAACGCAGACCCATTAAAGTAATACTGCGTGGTACCTATCGCATGGGTCCCTAATCTCCAGGTTCAAGGGCATATTCCTACATCGAAAACATGCATGAGAAAACAAAAAGAGGGTACACCATGTGATGGGGAAAGGTTTCTAAAACGCACCTCATTTCTCTTCTCCTTGTGCCTGGTTTCGCCATTCCAGGCGCTTTACTAACAATCTCCCTACTTGGAGCATCAGCACCTTTAACCTCCTGTTCCGTACAGGTTGCAATTTGTCCTGAGGATGAACGGGTACACGGGGAACCAGTGAGAGACTAGCTCTTGGTGTTGGGACAGGCACAGGTCACTCTATTTTTCCATCAGGGAGAAGAATTAACCACAGGCTCATCCTCCCCCCACGGAACCAGAACAGGGCCTGAAGGCATCTTGCACTTTTGCGGCCAGCTCTCAAAAAAGCGAGTTGTAAAGTGGAGCTTCAGGACACTGCAATTCACAAACCTGCAGAGTTATAAATGATAACTCTCGTCCACAAATATATTGAGGGAAGGCAAAGAAGAGGATTTGAAATCAAGGCAGAATTGCAGGAAACAGATTTCAGGAGGTAGATTCGAATCGCCTTTAAAGCACATGAAAAGCGGGCAAAACGTTGACAATGATGCCCTTGGCCAAAAAGGGCGTATGCGTTTTTTCCTGAATATATTCAGGAAAAAACGCATACGCCCTTTTTGGCCAACCAAGCAACCTGGAAAGGCAAATCAGCGCTACAAAGAAGACTCGCTACCCTTCGGTCAAAAGGGCCATGCTGAAAAAAGTCTCAAAACCAGAAATGCAGGACAGGCCATGGAGAAATGGGAGCCTTGCTACACTGATGGGCGGGATGTAAATTGCCAACAGCCACTCTGGAGAAGTGTACGGTGTGTCCTGAAACATCTAAAAAACACAGCTTAGAGAGCATAGGGCACTTCCACTCATGGGGGTATAAATTGGGAAAATGAAAAATCAGCAAGACACAAGCACCCCAAAGTTTAGGGCTGCTCTGTTGACAAGGACCTCCACTTCATTCCACCTTCAATATCCCAGGAAAGAGAAAAATGGATAAAGAAGTTGTGGTCCTTATGTACAATGGAATATCACTCAGCCATGAAATCAATGTCATAAGGCTAGTAGCAGCATGATGAGTGGATTTAGGTACGACGATTCTAAGTGAAATAAGTCACACAGAAAAGGACACTTCTCATAAGGTATCACTTATAGAGGGCATGTAAAAAGCGTTACACTTGAACTGAATTACAAAACAGAACAGAGTCACACATGCAGAAAACATACTATGGCTGCTTAACGGGAAAGGTGAGGTGGGGTGATACATAAAACAAGGGTTTCAAATTAGCTCAGATACCGTTCCATAAACCCAATATGTAATAGACAAGACCTACTCCTTGCTCAGAGAACTGGACTCAACACGCCCTATTCACCGCACAAGAATATATCTGACTAGTAATAATCTTAAAACCTATGTATTGATATCTCTCTGTTAGTGTGTCAAGTGGGTGTAAAGCGGCATAAACACAGCAGTGAAAAGCAGCTAAACCCCATTATAAAAATAAATTACTTCGAAAAACCCATGAAACAAAGACAGTGAAAGAGAGAGAAATTCTTACACAATGCGTTCAGGGGCTGTGATGCAACCTGGATTGACCATATCTAGACCCACAGCTGGAGGAGACATAAGGGTGGACACTCTTGGGGCTGAGAGGTTTGGTGAGGTTGGGTGAGCAAACGCCGACCCTTTAAAGTAATACTGCGTGGTACCCATCGCATGGGTCCCAAATCTCCAGGTTCAAGGGCATCTTCCTACATCGAAAACATGCATGAGAAAACAAAAGGATGGTACACGATGTGATGGGGAAAGGTTTCTAAAACGCACCTCATTTCTCTTCTCCTTGTGCCCGGGTTCGCCATTCCAGCCGCTTTACTAACAATCTCCCTACTTGGAGCATCAGCACCTTTAACCTCCTGTTCCGTACAGGTTGCAATTTGTCCTGAGGATGAACGGGTACACGGGGAACCAGTGAGAGACTAGCTCTTGGTGTTGGGACAGGCACAGGTCACTCTATTTTCCCATCAGGAAGAAGAATTAACCACAGGCTCATCCTCCCCCTCGGAACCAGAACAGGGCCTGAAGCCATCCTGCGCTTTTGCGGCCAGCTCCCAAAAATGCGAGTTGTAAAATGGAGATTCAGGGCACTGCAATTCACAAACCTGCAGAGTTATAAATGATAACTCTCGTCCACAAATATATTGAGGGAAGGCAAAGAAGAGGATTTGAAATCAAGGCAGAATTGCAGGAAACAGATTTCAGGAGGTAGATTCGAATCGCCTTTAAAGCACATGAAAAGCGGCAAATCATTGACAATGATGCCCTTGGCCAAAAAGGGCGTATGCGTTTTTTCCTGAATATATTCAGGAAAAACCGCATACGCCCTTTTTGGCCAACCAAGCAACCTGGAAAGGCAAATCAGCGCTACAAAGAAGACTCGCTACCCATCGGTCAAAAGGACCATGCTGAAAAAAGTCTCAAAACCAGCAATGCAGGACAGGCCATGGAGAAATGGGAGCCTTGCTACACTGATGGGCGGGATGTAAATTGCCAACAGCCACTCTGGAGAAGTGTACGGTGTGTCCTGAAATATCTAAAAAACACAGCTTAGAGAGCATAGGGCACTTCCACTCATGGGGGTATAAATTGGGAAAATGAAAAATCAGCAAGACACAAGCACCCCAAAGTTTAGGGCTGCTCTGTTGACAAGGACCTCCACTTCATTCCACCTTCAATATCCCAGGAAAGAGAAAAATGGATAAAGAAGTTGTGGTCCTTATGTACAATGGAATATCACTCAGCCATGAAATCAATGTCATAAGGCTAGTAGCAGCATGATGAGTGGATTTAGGTACGACGATTCTAAGTGAAATAAGTCACACAGAAAAGGACACTTCTCATAAGGTATCACTTATAGAGGGAATGTAAAAACCGTTACACTTGAACTGAATTACAAAACAGAACAGAGTCACACATGCAGAAAACACACTATGGCTGCTTAACGGGAAAGGTGAGGTGGGGTGATACATAAAACAAGGGTTTCAAATTAGCTCAGATACCGTTCCATAAACCCAATATGTAATAGACAAGACCTACTCCTTGCTCAGAGAACTGGACTCAACACGCCCTATTCACCGCACAAGAATATATCTGACTAGTAATAATCTTAAAACCTATGTATTGATATCTCTCTGTTAGTGTGTCAAGTGGGTGTAAAGCGGCATAAACACAGCAGTGAAAAGCAGCTAAACCGCATTATAAAAATAAATTACTTCGAAAAACCCATGAAACAAAGACAGTGAAAGAGAGAGAAATTCTTACACAATGCGTTCAGGGGCTGTGATGCAACCTGGATTGACCATATCTAGACCCACAGCTGGAGGAGACATAAGGGTGGACACTCTTGGGGCTGAGAGGTTTGGTGAGGTTGGGTGAGCAAACGCCGACCCTTTAAAGTAATACTGCGTGGTACCCATCGCATGGGTCCCAAATCTCCAGGTTCAAGGGCATCTTCCTACATCGAAAACATGCATGAGAAAACAAAAGGATGGTACACCATGTGATGGGGAAAGGTTTCTAAAACGCACCTCATTTCTCTTCTCCTTGTGCCCGGGTTCGCCATTCCAGCCGCTTTACTAACAATCTCCCTACTTGGAGCATCAGCACCTTTAACCTCCTGTTCCGTACAGGTTGCAATTTGTCCTGAGGATGAACGGGTACACGGGGAACCAGTGAGAGACTAGCTCTTGGTGTTGGGACAGGCACAGGTCACTCTATTTTCCCATCAGGAAGAAGAATTAACCACAGGCTCATCCTCCCCCTCGGAACCAGAACAGGGCCTGAAGCCATCCTGCGCTTTTGCGGCCAGCTCCCAAAAATGCGAGTTGTAAAATGGAGATTCAGGGCACTGCAATTCACAAACCTGCAGAGTTATAAATGATAACTCTCGTCCACAAATATATTGAGGGAAGGCAAAGAAGAGGATTTGAAATCAAGGCAGAATTGCAGGAAACAGATTTCAGGAGGTAGATTCGAATCGCCTTTAAAGCACATGAAAAGCGGCAAATCGTTGACAATGATGCCCTTGGCCAAAAAGGGCGTATGCGTTTTTTCCTGAATATATTCAGGAAAAACCGCATACGCCCTTTTTGGCCAACCAAGCAACCTGGAAAGGCAAATCAGCGCTACAAAGAAGACTCGCTACCCATCGGTCAAAAGGACCATGCTGAAAAAAGTCTCAAAACCAGCAATGCAGGACAGGCCATGGAGAAATGGGAGCCTTGCTACACTGATGGGCGGGATGTAAATTGCCAACAGCCACTCTGGAGAAGTGTACGGTGTGTCCTGAAATATCTAAAAAACACAGCTTAGAGAGCATAGGGCACTTCCACTCATGGGGGTATAAATTGGGAAAATGAAAAATCAGCAAGACACAAGCACCCCAAAGTTTAGGGCTGCTCTGTTGACAAGGACCTCCACTTCATTCCACCTTCAATATCCCAGGAAAGAGAAAAATGGATAAAGAAGTTGTGGTCCTTATGTACAATGGAATATCACTCAGCCATGAAATCAATGTCATAAGGCTAGTAGCAGCATGATGAGTGGATTTAGGTACGACGATTCTAAGTGAAATAAGTCACACAGAAAAGGACACTTCTCATAAGGTATCACTTATAGAGGGAATGTCAAAACCGTTACACTTGAACTGAATTACAAAACAGAACAGAGTCACACATGCAGAAAACACACTATGGCTGCTTAACGGGAAAGGTGAGGTGGGGTGATACATAAAACAAGGGTTTCAAATTAGCTCAGATACCGTTCCATAAACCCAATATGTAATAGACAAGACCTACTCCTTGCTCAGAGAACTGGACTCAACACGCCCTATTCACCGCACAAGAATATATCTGACTAGTAATAATCTTAAAACCTATGTATTGATATCTCTCTGTTAGTGTGTCAAGTGGGTGTAAAGCGGCATAAACACAGCAGTGAAAAGCAGCTAAACCGCATTATAAAAATAAATTACTTCGAAAAACCCATGAAACAAAGACAGTGAAAGAGAGAGAAATTCTTACACAATGCGTTCAGGGGCTGTGATGCAACCTGGATTGACCATATCTAGACCCACAGCTGGAGGAGACATAAGGGTGGACACTCTTGGGGCTGAGAGGTTTGGTGAGGTTGGGTGAGCAAACGCCGACCCTTTAAAGTAATACTGCGTGGTACCCATCGCATGGGTCCCAAATCTCCAGGTTCAAGGGCATCTTCCTACATCGAAAACATGCATGAGAAAACAAAAGGATGGTACACCATGTGATGGGGAAAGGTTTCTAAAACGCACCTCATTTCTCTTCTCCTTGTGCCCGGGTTCGCCATTCCAGCCGCTTTACTAACAATCTCCCTACTTGGAGCATCAGCACCTTTAACCTCCTGTTCCGTACAGGTTGCAATTTGTCCTGAGGATGAACGGGTACACGGGGAACCAGTGAGAGACTAGCTCTTGGTGTTGGGACAGGCACAGGTCACTCTATTTTCCCATCAGGAAGAAGAATTAACCACAGGCTCATCCTCCCCCTCGGAACCAGAACAGGGCCTGAAGCCATCCTGCGCTTTTGCGGCCAGCTCCCAAAAATGCGAGTTGTAAAATGGAGATTCAGGGCACTGCAATTCACAAACCTGCAGAGTTATAAATGATAACTCTCGTCCACAAATATATTGAGGGAAGGCAAAGAAGAGGATTTGAAATCAAGGCAGAATTGCAGGAAACAGATTTCAGGAGGTAGATTCGAATCGCCTTTAAAGCACATGAAAAGCGGCAAATCATTGACAATGATGCCCTTGGCCAAAAAGGGCGTATGCGTTTTTTCCTGAATATATTCAGGAAAAACCGCATACGCCCTTTTTGGCCAACCAAGCAACCTGGAAAGGCAAATCAGCGCTACAAAGAAGACTCGCTACCCATCGGTCAAAAGGACCATGCTGAAAAAAGTCTCAAAACCAGCAATGCAGGACAGGCCATGGAGAAATGGGAGCCTTGCTACACTGATGGGCGGGATGTAAATTGCCAACAGCCACTCTGGAGAAGTGTACGGTGTGTCCTGAAATATCTAAAAAACACAGCTTAGAGAGCATAGGGCACTTCCACTCATGGGGGTATAAATTGGGAAAATGAAAAATCAGCAAGACACAAGCACCCCAAAGTTTAGGGCTGCTCTGTTGACAAGGACCTCCACTTCATTCCACCTTCAATATCCCAGGAAAGAGAAAAATGGATAAAGAAGTTGTGGTCCTTATGTACAATGGAATATCACTCAGCCATGAAATCAATGTCATAAGGCTAGTAGCAGCATGATGAGTGGATTTAGGTACGACGATTCTAAGTGAAATAAGTCACACAGAAAAGGACACTTCTCATAAGGTATCACTTATAGAGGGAATGTCAAAACCGTTACACTTGAACTGAATTACAAAACAGAACAGAGTCACACATGCAGAAAACACACTATGGCTGCTTAACGGGAAAGGTGAGGTGGGGTGATACATAAAACAAGGGTTTCAAATTAGCTCAGATACCGTTCCATAAACCCAATATGTAATAGACAAGACCTACTCCTTGCTCAGAGAACTGGACTCAACACGCCCTATTCACCGCACAAGAATATATCTGACTAGTAATAATCTTAAAACCTATGTATTGATATCTCTCTGTTAGTGTGTCAAGTGGGTGTAAAGCGGCATAAACACAGCAGTGAAAAGCAGCTAAACCGCATTATAAAAATAAATTACTTCGAAAAACCCATGAAACAAAGACAGTGAAAGAGAGAGAAATTCTTACACAATGCGTTCAGGGGCTGTGATGCAACCTGGATTGACCATATCTAGACCCACAGCTGGAGGAGACATAAGGGTGGACACTCTTGGGGCTGAGAGGTTTGGTGAGGTTGGGTGAGCAAACGCCGACCCTTTAAAGTAATACTGCGTGGTACCCATCGCATGGGTCCCAAATCTCCAGGTTCAAGGGCATCTTCCTACATCGAAAACATGCATGAGAAAACAAAAGGATGGTACACCATGTGATGGGGAAAGGTTTCTAAAACGCACCTCATTTCTCTTCTCCTTGTGCCCGGGTTCGCCATTCCAGCCGCTTTACTAACAATCTCCCTACTTGGAGCATCAGCACCTTTAACCTCCTGTTCCGTACAGGTTGCAATTTGTCCTGAGGATGAACGGGTACACGGGGAACCAGTGAGAGACTAGCTCTTGGTGTTGGGACAGGCACAGGTCACTCTATTTTCCCATCAGGAAGAAGAATTAACCACAGGCTCATCCTCCCCCTCGGAACCAGAACAGGGCCTGAAGCCATCCTGCGCTTTTGCGGCCAGCTCCCAAAAATGCGAGTTGTAAAATGGAGATTCAGGGCACTGCAATTCACAAACCTGCAGAGTTATAAATGATAACTCTCGTCCACAAATATATTGAGGGAAGGCAAAGAAGAGGATTTGAAATCAAGGCAGAATTGCAGGAAACAGATTTCAGGAGGTAGATTCGAATCGCCTTTAAAGCACATGAAAAGCGGCAAATCGTTGACAATGATGCCCTTGGCCAAAAAGGGCGTATGCGTTTTTTCCTGAATATATTCAGGAAAAACCGCATACGCCCTTTTTGGCCAACCAAGCAACCTGGAAAGGCAAATCAGCGCTACAAAGAAGACTCGCTACCCATCGGTCAAAAGGACCATGCTGAAAAAAGTCTCAAAACCAGCAATGCAGGACAGGCCATGGAGAAATGGGAGCCTTGCTACACTGATGGGCGGGATGTAAATTGCCAACAGCCACTCTGGAGAAGTGTACGGTGTGTCCTGAAATATCTAAAAAACACAGCTTAGAGAGCATAGGGCACTTCCACTCATGGGGGTATAAATTGGGAAAATGAAAAATCAGCAAGACACAAGCACCCCAAAGTTTAGGGCTGCTCTGTTGACAAGGACCTCCACTTCATTCCACCTTCAATATCCCAGGAAAGAGAAAAATGGATAAAGAAGTTGTGGTCCTTATGTACAATGGAATATCACTCAGCCATGAAATCAATGTCATAAGGCTAGTAGCAGCATGATGAGTGGATTTAGGTACGACGATTCTAAGTGAAATAAGTCACACAGAAAAGGACACTTCTCATAAGGTATCACTTATAGAGGGAATGTCAAAACCGTTACACTTGAACTGAATTACAAAACAGAACAGAGTCACACATGCAGAAAACACACTATGGCTGCTTAACGGGAAAGGTGAGGTGGGGTGATACATAAAACAAGGGTTTCAAATTAGCTCAGATACCGTTCCATAAACCCAATATGTAATAGACAAGACCTACTCCTTGCTCAGAGAACTGGACTCAACACGCCCTATTCACCGCACAAGAATATATCTGACTAGTAATAATCTTAAAACCTATGTATTGATATCTCTCTGTTAGTGTGTCAAGTGGGTGTAAAGCGGCATAAACACAGCAGTGAAAAGCAGCTAAACCGCATTATAAAAATAAATTACTTCGAAAAACCCATGAAACAAAGACAGTGAAAGAGAGAGAAATTCTTACACAATGCGTTCAGGGGCTGTGATGCAACCTGGATTGACCATATCTAGACCCACAGCTGGAGGAGACATAAGGGTGGACACTCTTGGGGCTGAGAGGTTTGGTGAGGTTGGGTGAGCAAACGCCGACCCTTTAAAGTAATACTGCGTGGTACCCATCGCATGGGTCCCAAATCTCCAGGTTCAAGGGCATCTTCCTACATCGAAAACATGCATGAGAAAACAAAAGGATGGTACACCATGTGATGGGGAAAGGTTTCTAAAACGCACCTCATTTCTCTTCTCCTTGTGCCCGGGTTCGCCATTCCAGCCGCTTTACTAACAATCTCCCTACTTGGAGCATCAGCACCTTTAACCTCCTGTTCCGTACAGGTTGCAATTTGTCCTGAGGATGAACGGGTACACGGGGAACCAGTGAGAGACTAGCTCTTGGTGTTGGGACAGGCACAGGTCACTCTATTTTCCCATCAGGAAGAAGAATTAACCACAGGCTCATCCTCCCCCTCGGAACCAGAACAGGGCCTGAAGCCATCCTGCGCTTTTGCGGCCAGCTCCCAAAAATGCGAGTTGTAAAATGGAGATTCAGGGCACTGCAATTCACAAACCTGCAGAGTTATAAATGATAACTCTCGTCCACAAATATATTGAGGGAAGGCAAAGAAGAGGATTTGAAATCAAGGCAGAATTGCAGGAAACAGATTTCAGGAGGTAGATTCGAATCGCCTTTAAAGCACATGAAAAGCGGCAAATCGTTGACAATGATGCCCTTGGCCAAAAAGGGCGTATGCGTTTTTTCCTGAATATATTCAGGAAAAACCGCATACGCCCTTTTTGGCCAACCAAGCAACCTGGAAAGGCAAATCAGCGCTACAAAGAAGACTCGCTACCCATCGGTCAAAAGGGCCATGCTGAAAAAAGTCTCAAAACCAGCAATGCAGGACAGGCCATGGAGAAATGGGAGCCTTGCTACACTGATGGGCGGGATGTAAATTGCCAACAGCCACTCTGGAGAAGTGTACGGTGTGTTCTGAAACATCTAAAAAACACAGCTTAGAGAGCATAGGGCACTTCCATTCATGGGGGTATAAATTGGGAAAATGAAAAATCAGCAAGACACAAGCACCCCAAAGTTTAGGGCTGCTCTGTTGACAAGGACCTCCACTTCATTCCACCTTCAATATCCCAGGAAAGAGAAAAATGGATAAAGAAGTTGTGGTCCTTATGTACAATGGAATATCACTCAGCCATGAAATCAATGTCATAAGGCTAGTAGCAGCATGATGAGTGGATTTAGGTACGACGATTCTAAGTGAAGTAAGTCACACAGAAAAGGACACTTCTCATAAGGTATCACTTATAGAGGGAATGTAAAAACCGTTACACTTGAACTGAATTACAAAACAGAACAGAGTCACACATGCAGAAAACACACTATGGCTGCTTAACGGGAAAGGTGAGGTGGGGTGATACATAAAACAAGGGTTTCAAATTAGCTCAGATACCGTTCCATAAACCCAATATGTAATAGACAATATCTACTCCTTGCTCAGAGAACTAGACTCAACAAACCCTATTCACCGCACAAGAATATATCTGACTAGTAATAATCTTAAAACCTATGTATTGATATCTCTCTGTTAGTGTGTCAAGTGGGTGTAAAGCGGCATAAACACAGCAGTGAAAAGCAGCTAAACCCCATTATAAAAATAAATTACTTCGAAAAACCCATGAAACCAAGACAGTGAAAGAGAGAGAAATTCTTACACAATGCGTTCAGGGGCTGTGATGCAACCTGGATTGACCATATCTAGACCCACAGCTGGATGAGACATAAGGGTGGACACTCTTGGGGCTGAGAGGTTTGGTGAGGTTGGGTGAGCAAACGCAGACCCATTAAAGTAATACTGCGTGGTACCTATCGCATGGGTCCCTAATCTCCAGGTTCAAGGGCATATTCCTACATCGAAAACATGCATGAGAAAACAAAAAGAGGGTACACCATGTGATGGGGAAAGGTTTCTAAAACGCACCTCATTTCTCTTCTCCTTGTGCCTGGTTTCGTCATTCCAGCCGCTTTACTAACAATCTCCCTACTTAGAGCATCAGCACCTTTAACCTCCTGTTCCGTACAGGTTGCAATTTCTCCTGAGGATGAACGGGTACACGGGGAACCAGTGAGAGACTAGCTCTTGGTGTTGGGACAGGCACAGGTCACTCTATTTTTCCATCAGGAAGACGAATTAACCACAGGCTCATCCTCCCCCCACGGAACCAGAACAGGGCCTGAAGGCATCTTGCACTTTTGCGGCCAGCTCTCAAAAAAGCGAGTTGTAAAATGGAGCTTCAGGGCACTGCAATTCACAAACCTGCAGAGTTATAAATGATAACTCTCGTCCACAAATATATTGAGGGAAGGCAAAGAAGAGGATTTGAAATCAAGGCAGAATTGCAGGAAACAGATTTCAGGAGGTAGATTCGAATCGCCTTTAAAGCACATGAAAAGCGGGCAAAACGTTGACAATGATGCCCTTGGCCAAAAAGGGCGTATGCGTTTTTTTCCTGAATATATTCAGGAAAAAAAGCATACGCCCTTTTTGGCCAACCAAGCAACCTGGAAAGGCAAATCAGCGCTACAAAGAAGACTCGCTACCCTTCGGTCAAAAGGGCCATGCTGAAAAACGTGTCAAAACCAGAAATGCAGGACAGGCAATGGAGAAATGGGAGCCTTGCTACACTGATGGGCGGGATGTAAATTGCCAACAGCCACTCTGGAGAAGTGTACGGTGTGTCCTGAAACATCTAAAAAACACAGCTTAGAGAGCATAGGGCACTTCCACTCATGGGGGTATAAATTGGGAAAATGAAAAATCAGCAAGACACAAGCACCCCAAAGTTTAGGGCTGCTCTGTTGACAAGGACCTCCACTTCATTCCACCTTCAATATCCCAGGAAAGAGAAAAATGGATAAAGAAGTTGTGGTCCTTATGTACAATGGAATATCACTCAGCCATGAAATCAATGTCATAAGGCTAGTAGCAGCATGATGAGTGGATTTAGGTACGACGATTCTAAGTGAAATAAGTCACACAGAAAAGGACACTTCTCATAAGGTATCACTTATAGAGGGAATGTCAAAACCGTTACACTTGAACTGAATTACAAAACAGAACAGAGTCACACATGCAGAAAACACACTATGGCTGCTTAACGGGAAAGGTGAGGTGGGGTGATACATAAAACAAGGGTTTCAAATTAGCTCAGATACCGTTCCATAAACCCAATATGTAATAGACAAGACCTACTCCTTGCTCAGAGAACTGGACTCAACACGCCCTATTCACCGCACAAGAATATATCTGACTAGTAATAATCTTAAAACCTATGTATTGATATCTCTCTGTTAGTGTGTCAAGTGGGTGTAAAGCGGCATAAACACAGCAGTGAAAAGCAGCTAAACCCCATTATAAAAATAAATTACTTCGAAAAACCCATGAAACAAAGACAGTGAAAGAGAGAGAAATTCTTACACAATGCGTTCAGGGGCTGTGATGCAACCTGGATTGACCATATCTAGACCCACAGCTGGAGGAGACATAAGGGTGGACACTCTTGGGGCTGAGAGGTTTGGTTAGGTTGGGTGAGCAAACGCCGACCCTTTAAAGTAATACTGCGTGGTACCCATCGCATGGGTCCCAAATCTCCAGGTTCAAGGGCATCTTCCTACATCGAAAACATGCATGAGAAAACAAAAGGATGGTACACCATGTGATGGGGAAAGGTTTCTAAAACGCACCTCATTTCTCTTCTCCTTGTGCCCGGGTTCGCCATTCCAGCCGCTTTACTAACAATCTCCCTACTTGGAGCATCAGCACCTTTAACCTCCTGTTCCGTACAGGTTGCAATTTGTCCTGAGGATGAACGGGTACACGGGGAACCAGTGAGAGACTAGCTCTTGGTGTTGGGACAGGCACAGGTCACTCTATTTTCCCATCAGGAAGAAGAATTAACCACAGGCTCATCCTCCCCCTCGGAACCAGAACAGGGCCTGAAGCCATCCTGCGCTTTTGCGGCCAGCTCTCAAAAATGCGAGTTGTAAAATGGAGATTCAGGGCACTGCAATTCACAAACCTGCAGAGTTATAAATGATAACTCTCGTCCACAAATATATTGAGGGAAGGCAAAGAAGAGGATTTGAAATCAAGGCAGAATTGCAGGAAACAGATTTCAGGAGGTAGATTCGAATCGCCTTTAAAGCACATGAAAAGCGGCAAATCGTTGACAATGATGCCCTTGGCCAAAAAGGGCGTATGCGTTTTTTCCTGAATATATTCAGGAAAAACCGCATACGCCCTTTTTGGCCAACCAAGCAACCTGGAAAGGCAAATCAGCGCTACAAAGAAGACTCGCTACCCATCGGTCAAAAGGGCCATGCTGAAAAAAGTCTCAAAACCAGCAATGCAGGACAGGCCATGGAGAAATGGGAGCCTTGCTACACTGATGGGCGGGATGTAAATTGCCAACAGCCACTCTGGAGAAGTGTACGGTGTGTTCTGAAACATCTAAAAAACACAGCTTAGAGAGCATAGGGCACTTCCATTCATGGGGGTATAAATTGGGAAAATGAAAAATCAGCAAGACACAAGCACCCCAAAGTTTAGGGCTGCTCTGTTGACAAGGACCTCCACTTCATTCCACCTTCAATATCCCAGGAAAGAGAAAAATGGATAAAGAAGTTGTGGTCCTTATGTACAATGGAATATCACTCAGCCATGAAATCAATGTCATAAGGCTAGTAGCAGCATGATGAGTGGATTTAGGTACGACGATTCTAAGTGAAGTAAGTCACACAGAAAAGGACACTTCTCATAAGGTATCACTTATAGAGGGAATGTCAAAACCGTTACACTTGAACTGAATTACAAAACAGAACAGAGTCACTCATGCAGAAAACACACTATGGCTGCTTAACGGGAAAGGTGAGGTGGGGTGATACATAAAACAAGGGTTTCAAATTAGCTCAGATACCGTTCCATAAACCCAATATGTAATAGACAAGACCTACTCCTTGCTCAGAGAACTGGACTCAACACGCCCTATTCACCGCACAAGAATATATCTGACTAGTAATAATCTTAAAACCTATGTATTGATATCTCTCTGTTAGTGTGTCAAGTGGGTGTAAAGCGGCATAAACACAGCAGTGAAAAGCAGCTAAACCGCATTATAAAAATAAATTACTTCGAAAAACCCATGAAACAAAGACAGTGAAAGAGAGAGAAATTCTTACACAATGCGTTCAGGGGCTGTGATGCAACCTGGATTGACCATATCTAGACCCACAGCTGGAGGAGACATAAGGGTGGACACTCTTGGGGCTGAGAGGTTTGGTGAGGTTGGGTGAGCAAACGCCGACCCTTTAAAGTAATACTGCGTGGTACCCATCGCATGGGTCCCAAATCTCCAGGTTCAAGGGCATCTTCCTACATCGAAAACATGCATGAGAAAACAAAAGGATGGTACACCATGTGATGGGGAAAGGTTTCTAAAACGCACCTCATTTCTCTTCTCCTTGTGCCCGGGTTCGCCATTCCAGCCGCTTTACTAACAATCTCCCTACTTGGAGCATCAGCACCTTTAACCTCCTGTTCCGTACAGGTTGCAATTTGTCCTGAGGATGAACGGGTACACGGGGAACCAGTGAGAGACTAGCTCTTGGTGTTGGGACAGGCACAGGTCACTCTATTTTCCCATCAGGAAGAAGAATTAACCACAGGCTCATCCTCCCCCTCGGAACCAGAACAGGGCCTGAAGCCATCCTGCGCTTTTGCGGCCAGCTCCCAAAAATGCGAGTTGTAAAATGGAGATTCAGGGCACTGCAATTCACAAACCTGCAGAGTTATAAATGATAACTCTCGTCCACAAATATATTGAGGGAAGGCAAAGAAGAGGATTTGAAATCAAGGCAGAATTGCAGGAAACAGATTTCAGGAGGTAGATTCGAATCGCCTTTAAAGCACATGAAAAGCGGCAAATCGTTGACAATGATGCCCTTGGCCAAAAAGGGCGTATGCGTTTTTTCCTGAATATATTCAGGAAAAACCGCATACGCCCTTTTTGGCCAACCAAGCAACCTGGAAAGGCAAATCAGCGCTACAAAGAAGACTCGCTACCCATCGGTCAAAAGGACCATGCTGAAAAAAGTCTCAAAACCAGCAATGCAGGACAGGCCATGGAGAAATGGGAGCCTTGCTACACTGATGGGCGGGATGTAAATTGCCAACAGCCACTCTGGAGAAGTGTACGGTGTGTCCTGAAATATCTAAAAAACACAGCTTAGAGAGCATAGGGCACTTCCACTCATGGGGGTATAAATTGGGAAAATGAAAAATCAGCAAGACACAAGCACCCCAAAGTTTAGGGCTGCTCTGTTGACAAGGACCTCCACTTCATTCCACCTTCAATATCCCAGGAAAGAGAAAAATGGATAAAGAAGTTGTGGTCCTTATGTACAATGGAATATCACTCAGCCATGAAATCAATGTCATAAGGCTAGTAGCAGCATGATGAGTGGATTTAGGTACGACGATTCTAAGTGAAATAAGTCACACAGAAAAGGACACTTCTCATAAGGTATCACTTATAGAGGGAATGTCAAAACCGTTACACTTGAACTGAATTACAAAACAGAACAGAGTCACACATGCAGAAAACACACTATGGCTGCTTAACGGGAAAGGTGAGGTGGGGTGATACATAAAACAAGGGTTTCAAATTAGCTCAGATACCGTTCCATAAACCCAATATGTAATAGACAAGACCTACTCCTTGCTCAGAGAACTGGACTCAACACGCCCTATTCACCGCACAAGAATATATCTGACTAGTAATAATCTTAAAACCTATGTATTGATATCTCTCTGTTAGTGTGTCAAGTGGGTGTAAAGCGGCATAAACACAGCAGTGAAAAGCAGCTAAACCGCATTATAAAAATAAATTACTTCGAAAAACCCATGAAACAAAGACAGTGAAAGAGAGAGAAATTCTTACACAATGCGTTCAGGGGCTGTGATGCAACCTGGATTGACCATATCTAGACCCACAGCTGGAGGAGACATAAGGGTGGACACTCTTGGGGCTGAGAGGTTTGGTGAGGTTGGGTGAGCAAACGCCGACCCTTTAAAGTAATACTGCGTGGTACCCATCGCATGGGTCCCAAATCTCCAGGTTCAAGGGCATCTTCCTACATCGAAAACATGCATGAGAAAACAAAAGGATGGTACACCATGTGATGGGGAAAGGTTTCTAAAACGCACCTCATTTCTCTTCTCCTTGTGCCCGGGTTCGCCATTCCAGCCGCTTTACTAACAATCTCCCTACTTGGAGCATCAGCACCTTTAACCTCCTGTTCCGTACAGGTTGCAATTTGTCCTGAGGATGAACGGGTACACGGGGAACCAGTGAGAGACTAGCTCTTGGTGTTGGGACAGGCACAGGTCACTCTATTTTCCCATCAGGAAGAAGAATTAACCACAGGCTCATCCTCCCCCTCGGAACCAGAACAGGGCCTGAAGCCATCCTGCGCTTTTGCGGCCAGCTCCCAAAAATGCGAGTTGTAAAATGGAGATTCAGGGCACTGCAATTCACAAACCTGCAGAGTTATAAATGATAACTCTCGTCCACAAATATATTGAGGGAAGGCAAAGAAGAGGATTTGAAATCAAGGCAGAATTGCAGGAAACAGATTTCAGGAGGTAGATTCGAATCGCCTTTAAAGCACATGAAAAGCGGCAAATCGTTGACAATGATGCCCTTGGCCAAAAAGGGCGTATGCGTTTTTTCCTGAATATATTCAGGAAAAACCGCATACGCCCTTTTTGGCCAACCAAGCAACCTGGAAAGGCAAATCAGCGCTACAAAGAAGACTCGCTACCCATCGGTCAAAAGGGCCATGCTGAAAAAAGTCTCAAAACCAGCAATGCAGGACAGGCCATGGAGAAATGGGAGCCTTGCTACACTGATGGGCGGGATGTAAATTGCCAACAGCCACTCTGGAGAAGTGTACGGTGTGTTCTGAAACATCTAAAAAACACAGCTTAGAGAGCATAGGGCACTTCCATTCATGGGGGTATAAATTGGGAAAATGAAAAATCAGCAAGACACAAGCACCCCAAAGTTTAGGGCTGCTCTGTTGACAAGGACCTCCACTTCATTCCACCTTCAATATCCCAGGAAAGAGAAAAATGGATAAAGAAGTTGTGGTCCTTATGTACAATGGAATATCACTCAGCCATGAAATCAATGTCATAAGGCTAGTAGCAGCATGATGAGTGGATTTAGGTACGACGATTCTAAGTGAAGTAAGTCACACAGAAAAGGACACTTCTCATAAGGTATCACTTATAGAGGGAATGTAAAAACCGTTACACTTGAACTGAATTACAAAACAGAACAGAGTCACACATGCAGAAAACACACTATGGCTGCTTAACGGGAAAGGTGAGGTGGGGTGATACATAAAACAAGGGTTTCAAATTAGCTCAGATACCGTTCCATAAACCCAATATGTAATAGACAATATCTACTCCTTGCTCAGAGAACTAGACTCAACAAACCCTATTCACCGCACAAGAATATATCTGACTAGTAATAATCTTAAAACCTATGTATTGATATCTCTCTGTTAGTGTGTCAAGTGGGTGTAAAGCGGCATAAACACAGCAGTGAAAAGCAGCTAAACCCCATTATAAAAATAAATTACTTCGAAAAACCCATGAAACCAAGACAGTGAAAGAGAGAGAAATTCTTACACAATGCGTTCAGGGGCTGTGATGCAACCTGGATTGACCATATCTAGACCCACAGCTGGATGAGACATAAGGGTGGACACTCTTGGGGCTGAGAGGTTTGGTGAGGTTGGGTGAGCAAACGCAGACCCATTAAAGTAATACTGCGTGGTACCTATCGCATGGGTCCCTAATCTCCAGGTTCAAGGGCATATTCCTACATCGAAAACATGCATGAGAAAACAAAAAGAGGGTACACCATGTGATGGGGAAAGGTTTCTAAAACGCACCTCATTTCTCTTCTCCTTGTGCCTGGTTTCGTCATTCCAGCCGCTTTACTAACAATCTCCCTACTTAGAGCATCAGCACCTTTAACCTCCTGTTCCGTACAGGTTGCAATTTCTCCTGAGGATGAACGGGTACACGGGGAACCAGTGAGAGACTAGCTCTTGGTGTTGGGACAGGCACAGGTCACTCTATTTTTCCATCAGGAAGACGAATTAACCACAGGCTCATCCTCCCCCCACGGAACCAGAACAGGGCCTGAAGGCATCTTGCACTTTTGCGGCCAGCTCTCAAAAAAGCGAGTTGTAAAATGGAGCTTCAGGGCACTGCAATTCACAAACCTGCAGAGTTATAAATGATAACTCTCGTCCACAAATATATTGAGGGAAGGCAAAGAAGAGGATTTGAAATCAAGGCAGAATTGCAGGAAACAGATTTCAGGAGGTAGATTCGAATCGCCTTTAAAGCACATGAAAAGCGGGCAAAACGTTGACAATGATGCCCTTGGCCAAAAAGGGCGTATGCGTTTTTTTCCTGAATATATTCAGGAAAAAAAGCATACGCCCTTTTTGGCCAACCAAGCAACCTGGAAAGGCAAATCAGCGCTACAAAGAAGACTCGCTACCCTTCGGTCAAAAGGGCCATGCTGAAAAACGTGTCAAAACCAGAAATGCAGGACAGGCAATGGAGAAATGGGAGCCTTGCTACACTGATGGGCGGGATGTAAATTGCCAACAGCCACTCTGGAGAAGTGTACGGTGTGTCCTGAAACATCTAAAAAACACAGCTTAGAGAGCATAGGGCACTTCCACTCATGGGGGTATAAATTGGGAAAATGAAAAATCAGCAAGACACAAGCACCCCAAAGTTTAGGGCTGCTCTGTTGACAAGGACCTCCACTTCATTCCACCTTCAATATCCCAGGAAAGAGAAAAATGGATAAAGAAGTTGTGGTCCTTATGTACAATGGAATATCACTCAGCCATGAAATCAATGTCATAAGGCTAGTAGCAGCATGATGAGTGGATTTAGGTACGACGATTCTAAGTGAAATAAGTCACACAGAAAAGGACACTTCTCATAAGGTATCACTTATAGAGGGAATGTCAAAACCGTTACACTTGAACTGAATTACAAAACAGAACAGAGTCACACATGCAGAAAACACACTATGGCTGCTTAACGGGAAAGGTGAGGTGGGGTGATACATAAAACAAGGGTTTCAAATTAGCTCAGATACCGTTCCATAAACCCAATATGTAATAGACAAGACCTACTCCTTGCTCAGAGAACTGGACTCAACACGCCCTATTCACCGCACAAGAATATATCTGACTAGTAATAATCTTAAAACCTATGTATTGATATCTCTCTGTTAGTGTGTCAAGTGGGTGTAAAGCGGCATAAACACAGCAGTGAAAAGCAGCTAAACCCCATTATAAAAATAAATTACTTCGAAAAACCCATGAAACAAAGACAGTGAAAGAGAGAGAAATTCTTACACAATGCGTTCAGGGGCTGTGATGCAACCTGGATTGACCATATCTAGACCCACAGCTGGAGGAGACATAAGGGTGGACACTCTTGGGGCTGAGAGGTTTGGTTAGGTTGGGTGAGCAAACGCCGACCCTTTAAAGTAATACTGCGTGGTACCCATCGCATGGGTCCCAAATCTCCAGGTTCAAGGGCATCTTCCTACATCGAAAACATGCATGAGAAAACAAAAGGATGGTACACCATGTGATGGGGAAAGGTTTCTAAAACGCACCTCATTTCTCTTCTCCTTGTGCCCGGGTTCGCCATTCCAGCCGCTTTACTAACAATCTCCCTACTTGGAGCATCAGCACCTTTAACCTCCTGTTCCGTACAGGTTGCAATTTGTCCTGAGGATGAACGGGTACACGGGGAACCAGTGAGAGACTAGCTCTTGGTGTTGGGACAGGCACAGGTCACTCTATTTTCCCATCAGGAAGAAGAATTAACCACAGGCTCATCCTCCCCCTCGGAACCAGAACAGGGCCTGAAGCCATCCTGCGCTTTTGCGGCCAGCTCTCAAAAATGCGAGTTGTAAAATGGAGATTCAGGGCACTGCAATTCACAAACCTGCAGAGTTATAAATGATAACTCTCGTCCACAAATATATTGAGGGAAGGCAAAGAAGAGGATTTGAAATCAAGGCAGAATTGCAGGAAACAGATTTCAGGAGGTAGATTCGAATCGCCTTTAAAGCACATGAAAAGCGGCAAATCGTTGACAATGATGCCCTTGGCCAAAAAGGGCGTATGCGTTTTTTCCTGAATATATTCAGGAAAAACCGCATACGCCCTTTTTGGCCAACCAAGCAACCTGGAAAGGCAAATCAGCGCTACAAAGAAGACTCGCTACCCATCGGTCAAAAGGGCCATGCTGAAAAAAGTCTCAAAACCAGCAATGCAGGACAGGCCATGGAGAAATGGGAGCCTTGCTACACTGATGGGCGGGATGTAAATTGCCAACAGCCACTCTGGAGAAGTGTACGGTGTGTTCTGAAACATCTAAAAAACACAGCTTAGAGAGCATAGGGCACTTCCATTCATGGGGGTATAAATTGGGAAAATGAAAAATCAGCAAGACACAAGCACCCCAAAGTTTAGGGCTGCTCTGTTGACAAGGACCTCCACTTCATTCCACCTTCAATATCCCAGGAAAGAGAAAAATGGATAAAGAAGTTGTGGTCCTTATGTACAATGGAATATCACTCAGCCATGAAATCAATGTCATAAGGCTAGTAGCAGCATGATGAGTGGATTTAGGTACGACGATTCTAAGTGAAGTAAGTCACACAGAAAAGGACACTTCTCATAAGGTATCACTTATAGAGGGAATGTCAAAACCGTTACACTTGAACTGAATTACAAAACAGAACAGAGTCACTCATGCAGAAAACACACTATGGCTGCTTAACGGGAAAGGTGAGGTGGGGTGATACATAAAACAAGGGTTTCAAATTAGCTCAGATACCGTTCCATAAACCCAATATGTAATAGACAATATCTACTCCTTGCTCAGAGAACTAGACTCAACAAACCCTATTCACCGCACAAGAATATATCTGACTAGTAATAATCTTAAAACCTATGTATTGATATCTCTCTGTTAGTGTGTCAAGTGGGTGTAAAGCGGCATAAACACAGCAGTGAAAAGCAGCTAAACCCCATTATAAAAATAAATTACTTTGAAAAACCCATGAAACCAAGACAGTGAAAGAGAGAGAAATTCTTACACAATGCGTTCAGGGGCTGTGATGCAACCTGGATTGACCATATCTAGACCCACAGCTGGATGAGACATAAGGGTGGACACTCTTGGGGCTGAGAGGTTTGGTGAGGTTGGGTGAGCAAACGCAGACCCATTAAAGTAATACTGCGTGGTACCTATCGCATGGGTCCCTAATCTCCAGGTTCAAGGGCATATTCCTACATCGAAAACATGCATGAGAAAACAAAAAGAGGGTACACCATGTGATGGGGAAAGGTTTCTAAAACGCACCTCATTTCTCTTCTCCTTGTGCCTGGTTTCGCCATTCCAGCCGCTTTACTAACAATCTCCCTACTTGGAGCATCAGCACCTTTAACCTCCTGTTCCGTACAGGTTGCAATTTCTCCTGAGGATGAACGGGTACACGGGGAACCAGTGAGAGACTAGCTCTTGGTGTTGGGACAGGCACAGGTCACTCTATTTTTCCATCAGGGAGAAGAATTAACCACAGGCTCATCCTCCCCCCACGGAACCAGAACAGGGCCTGAAGGCATCTTGCACTTTTGCGGCCAGCTCTCAAAAAAGCGAGTTGTAAAGTGGAGCTTCAGGACACTGCAATTCACAAACCTGCAGAGTTATAAATGATAACTCTCGTCCACAAATATATTGAGGGAAGGCAAAGAAGAGGATTTGAAATCAAGGCAGAATTGCAGGAAACAGATTTCAGGAGGTAGATTCGAATCGCCTTTAAAGCACATGAAAAGCGGCAAAACGTTGACAATGATGCCCTTGGCCAAAAAGGGCGTATGCGTTTTTTCCTGAATATATTCAGGAAAAAACGCATACGCCCTTTTTGGCCAACCAAGCAACCTGGAAAGGCAAATCAGCGCTACAAAGAAGACTCGCTACCCTTCGGTCAAAAGGGCCATGCTGAAAAAAGTCTCAAAACCAGAAATGCAGGACAGGCCATGGAGAAATGGGAGCCTTGCTACACTGATGGGCGGGATGTAAATTGCCAACAGCCACTCTGGAGAAGTGTACGGTGTGTCCTGAAACATCTAAAAAACACAGCTTAGAGAGCATAGGGCACTTCCACTCATGGGGGTATAAATTGGGAAAATGAAAAATCAGCAAGACACAAGCACCCCAAAGTTTAGGGCTGCTCTGTTGACAAGGACCTCCACTTCATTCCACCTTCAATATCCCAGGAAAGAGAAAAATGGATAAAGAAGTTGTGGTCCTTATGTACAATGGAATATCACTCAGCCATGAAATCAATGTCATAAGGCTAGTAGCAGCATGATGAGTGGATTTAGGTACGACGATTCTAAGTGAAATAAGTCACACAGAAAAGGACACTTCTCATAAGGTATCACTTATAGAGGGCATGTAAAAAGCGTTACACTTGAACTGAATTACAAAACAGAACAGAGTCACACATGCAGAAAACATACTATGGCTGCTTAACGGGAAAGGTGAGGTGGGGTGATACATAAAACAAGGGTTTCAAATTAGCTCAGATACCGTTCCATAAACCCAATATGTAATAGACAAGACCTACTCCTTGCTCAGAGAACTGGACTCAGCACGCCCTATTCACCGCACAAGAATATATCTGACTAGTAATAATCTTAAAACCTATGTATTGATATCTCTCTGTTAGTGTGTCAAGTGGGTGTAAAGCGGCATAAACACAGCAGTGAAAAGCAGCTAAACCCCATTATAAAAATAAATTACTTCGAAAAACCCATGAAACAAAGACAGTGAAAGAGAGAGAAATTCTTACACAATGCGTTCAGGGGCTGTGATGCAACCTGGATTGACCATATCTAGACCCACAGCTGGAGGAGACATAAGGGTGGACACTCTTGGGGCTGAGAGGTTTGGTGAGGTTGGGTGAGCAAACGCCGACCCTTTAAAGTAATACTGCGTGGTACCCATCGCATGGGTCCCAAATCTCCAGGTTCAAGGGCATCTTCCTACATCGAAAACATGCATGAGAAAACAAAAGGATGGTACACCATGTGATGGGGAAAGGTTTCTAAAACGCACCTCATTTCTCTTCTCCTTGTGCCCGGGTTCGCCATTCCAGCCGCTTTACTAACAATCTCCCTACTTGGAGCATCAGCACCTTTAACCTCCTGTTCCGTACAGGTTGCAATTTGTCCTGAGGATGAACGGGTACACGGGGAACCAGTGAGAGACTAGCTCTTGGTGTTGGGACAGGCACAGGTCACTCTATTTTCCCATCAGGAAGAAGAATTAACCACAGGCTCATCCTCCCCCTCGGAACCAGAACAGGGCCTGAAGCCATCCTGCGCTTTTGCGGCCAGCTCCCAAAAATGCGAGTTGTAAAATGGAGATTCAGGGCACTGCAATTCACAAACCTGCAGAGTTATAAATGATAACTCTCGTCCACAAATATATTGAGGGAAGGCAAAGAAGAGGATTTGAAATCAAGGCAGAATTGCAGGAAACAGATTTCAGGAGGTAGATTCGAATCGCCTTTAAAGCACATGAAAAGCGGCAAATCGTTGACAATGATGCCCTTGGCCAAAAAGGGCGTATGCGTTTTTTCCTGAATATATTCAGGAAAAACCGCATACGCCCTTTTTGGCCAACCAAGCAACCTGGAAAGGCAAATCAGCGCTACAAAGAAGACTCGCTACCCATCGGTCAAAAGGACCATGCTGAAAAAAGTCTCAAAACCAGCAATGCAGGACAGGCCATGGAGAAATGGGAGCCTTGCTACACTGATGGGCGGGATGTAAATTGCCAACAGCCACTCTGGAGAAATGTACGGTGTGTCCTGAAATATCTAAAAAACACAGCTTAGAGAGCATAGGGCACTTCCACTCATGGGGGTATAAATTGGGAAAATGAAAAATCAGCAAGACACAAGCACCCCAAAGTTTAGGGCTGCTCTGTTGACAAGGACCTCCACTTCATTCCACCTTCAATATCCCAGGAAAGAGAAAAATGGATAAAGAAGTTGTGGTCCTTATGTACAATGGAATATCACTCAGCCATGAAATCAATGTCATAAGGCTAGTAGCAGCATGATGAGTGGATTTAGGTACGACGATTCTAAGTGAAATAAGTCACACAGAAAAGGACACTTCTCATAAGGTATCACTTATAGAGGGAATGTCAAAACCGTTACACTTGAACTGAATTACAAAACAGAACAGAGTCACACATGCAGAAAACACACTATGGCTGCTTAACGGGAAAGGTGAGGTGGGGTGATACATAAAACAAGGGTTTCAAATTAGCTCAGATACCGTTCCATAAACCCAATATGTAATAGACAAGACCTACTCCTTGCTCAGAGAACTGGACTCAACACGCCCTATTCACCGCACAAGAATATATCTGACTAGTAATAATCTTAAAACCTATGTATTGATATCTCTCTGTTAGTGTGTCAAGTGGGTGTAAAGCGGCATAAACACAGCAGTGAAAAGCAGCTAAACCGCATTATAAAAATAAATTACTTCGAAAAACCCATGAAACAAAGACAGTGAAAGAGAGAGAAATTCTTACACAGTGCGTTCAGGGGCTGTGATGCAACCTGGATTGACCATATCTAGACGCACAGCTGGATGAGACATAAGGGTGGACACTCTTGGGGCTGAGAGGTTTGGTGAGGTTGGGTGAGCAAACGCCGACCCTTTAAAGTAATACTGCGTGGTACCCATCGCATGGGTCCCAAATCTCCAGGTTCAAGGGCATCTTCCTACATCGAAAACATGCATGAGAAAACAAAAGGATGGTACACCATGTGATGGGGAAAGGTTTCTAAAACGCACCTCATTTCTCTTCTCCTTGTGCCCGGGTTCGCCATTCCAGCCGCTTTACTAACAATCTCCCTACTTGGAGCATCAGCACCTTTAACCTCCTGTTCCGTACAGGTTGCAATTTGTCCTGAGGATGAACGGGTACACGGGGAACCAGTGAGAGACTAGCTCTTGGTGTTGGGACAGGCACAGGTCACTCTATTTTCCCATCAGGAAGAAGAATTAACCACAGGCTCATCCTCCCCCTCGGAACCAGAACAGGGCCTGAAGCCATCCTGCGCTTTTGCGGCCAGCTCCCAAAAATGCGAGTTGTAAAATGGAGATTCAGGGCACTGCAATTCACAAACCTGCAGAGTTATAAATGATAACTCTCGTCCACAAATATATTGAGGGAAGGCAAAGAAGAGGATTTGAAATCAAGGCAGAATTGCAGGAAACAGATTTCAGGAGGTAGATTCGAATCGCCTTTAAAGCACATGAAAAGCGGCAAATCGTTGACAATGATGCCCTTGGCCAAAAAGGGCGTATGCGTTTTTTCCTGAATATATTCAGGAAAAACCGCATACGCCCTTTTTGGCCAACCAAGCAACCTGGAAAGGCAAATCAGCGCTACAAAGAAGACTCGCTACCCATCGGTCAAAAGGGCCATGCTGAAAAAAGTCTCAAAACCAGAAATGCAGGACAGGCCATGGAGAAATGGGAGCCTTGCTACACTGATGGGCGGGATGTAAATTGCCAACAGCCACTCTGGAGAAGTGTACGGTGTGTCCTGAAACATCTAAAAAACACAGCTTAGAGAGCATAGGGCACTTCCACTCATGGGGGTATAAATTGGGAAAATGAAAAATCAGCAAGACACAAGCACCCCAAAGTTTAGGGCTGCTCTGTTGACAAGGACCTCCACTTCATTCCACCTTCAATATCCCAGGAAAGAGAAAAATGGATAAAGAAGTTGTGGTCCTTATGTACAATGGAATATCACTCAGCCATGAAATCAATGCCATAAGGCTAGTAGCAGCATGATGAGTGGATTTAGGTACGACGATTCTAAGTGAAGTAAGTCACACAGAAAAGGACACTTCTCATAAGGTATCACTTATAGAGGGAATGTAAAAACCGTTACACTTGAACTGAATTACAAAACAGAACAGAGTCACACATGCAGAAAACACACTATGGCTGCTTAACGGGAAAGGTGAGGTGGGGTGATACATAAAACAAGGGTTTCAAATTAGCTCAGATACCGTTCCATAAACCCAATATGTAATAGACAAGATCTACTCCTTGCTCAGAGAACTAGACTCAACAAACCCTATTCACCGCACAAGAATATATCTGACTAGTAATAATCTTAAAACCTATGTATTGATATCTCTCTGTTAGTGTGTCAAGTGGGTGTAAAGCGGCATAAACACAGCAGTGAAAAGCAGCTAAACCCCATTATAAAAATAAATTACTTTGAAAAACCCATGAAACCAAGACAGTGAAAGAGAGAGAAATTCTTACACAATGCGTTCAGGGGCTGTGATGCAACCTGGATTGACCATATCTAGACCCACAGCTGGATGAGACATAAGGGTGGACACTCTTGGGGCTGAGAGGTTTGGTGAGGTTGGGTGAGCAAACGCAGACCCATTAAAGTAATACTGCGTGGTACCTATCGCATGGGTCCCTAATCTCCAGGTTCAAGGGCATATTCCTACATCGAAAACATGCATGAGAAAACAAAAAGAGGGTACACCATGTGATGGGGAAAGGTTTCTAAAACGCACCTCATTTCTCTTCTCCTTGTGCCTGGTTTCGCCATTCCAGCCGCTTTACTAACAATCTCCCTACTTGGAGCATCAGCACCTTTAACCTCCTGTTCCGTACAGGTTGCAATTTCTCCTGAGGATGAACGGGTACACGGGGAACCAGTGAGAGACTAGCTCTTGGTGTTGGGACAGGCACAGGTCAGTCTATTTTTCCATCAGGGAGAAGAATTAACCACAGGCTCATCCTCCCCCCACGGAACCAGAACAGGGCCTGAAGGCATCTTGCACTTTTGCGGCCAGCTCTCAAAAAAGCGAGTTGTAAAGTGGAGCTTCAGGGCACTGCAATTCACAAACCTGCAGAGTTATAAATGATAACTCTCGTCCACAAATATATTGAGGGAAGGCAAAGAAGGGGATTTGAAATCAAGGCAGAATTGCAGGAAACAGATTTCAGGAGGTAGATTCGAATCGCCTTTAAAGCACATGAAAAGCGGCAAAACGTTGACAATGATGCCCTTGGCCAAAAAGGGCGTATGCGTTTTTTCCTGAATATATTCAGGAAAAAACGCATACGCCCTTTTTGGCCAACCAAGCAACCTGGAAAGGCAAATCAGGGCTACAAAGAAGACTCGCTACCCATCGGTCAAAAGGGCCATGCTGAAAAAAGTCTCAAAACCAGAAATGCAGGACAGGCCATGGAGAAATGGGAGCCTTGCTACACTGATGGGCGGGATGTAAATTGCCAACAGCCACTCTGGAGAAGTGTACGGTGTGTCCTGAAACATCTAAAAAACACAGCTTAGAGAGCATAGGGCACTTCCACTCATGGGGGTATAAATTGGGAAAATGAAAAATCAGCAAGACACAAGCACCCCAAAGTTTAGGGCTGCTCTGTTGACAAGGACCTCCACTTCATTCCACCTTCAATATCCCAGGAAAGAGAAAAATGGATAAAGAAGTTGTGGTCCTTATGTACAATGGAATATCACTCAGCCATGAAATCAATGTCATAAGGCTAGTAGCAGCATGATGAGTGGATTTAGGTACGACGATTCTAAGTGAAATAAGTCACACAGAAAAGGACACTTCTCATAAGGTATCACTTATAGAGGGAATGTCAAAACCGTTACACTTGAACTGAATTACAAAACAGAACAGAGTCACACATGCAGAAAACACACTATGGCTGCTTAACGGGAAAGGTGAGGTGGGGTGATACATAAAACAAGGGTTTCAAATTAGCTCAGATACCGTTCCATAAACCCAATATGTAATAGACAAGACCTACTCCTTGCTCAGAGAACTGGACTCAACACGCCCTATTCACCGCACAAGAATATATCTGACTAGTAATAATCTTAAAACCTATGTATTGATATCTCTCTGTTAGTGTGTCAAGTGGGTGTAAAGCGGCATAAACACAGCAGTGAAAAGCAGCTAAACCGCATTATAAAAATAAATTACTTCGAAAAACCCATGAAACAAAGACAGTGAAAGAGAGAGAAATTCTTACACAATGCGTTCAGGGGCTGTGATGCAACCTGGATTGACCATATCTAGACCCACAGCTGGAGGAGACATAAGGGTGGACACTCTTGGGGCTGAGAGGTTTGGTGAGGTTGGGTGAGCAAACGCCGACCCTTTAAAGTAATACTGCGTGGTACCCATCGCATGGGTCCCAAATCTCCAGGTTCAAGGGCATCTTCCTACATCGAAAACATGCATGAGAAAACAAAAGGATGGTACACCATGTGATGGGGAAAGGTTTCTAAAACGCACCTCATTTCTCTTCTCCTTGTGCCCGGGTTCGCCATTCCAGCCGCTTTACTAACAATCTCCCTACTTGGAGCATCAGCACCTTTAACCTCCTGTTCCGTACAGGTTGCAATTTGTCCTGAGGATGAACGGGTAGACGGGGAACCAGTGAGAGACTAGCTCTTGGTGTTGGGACAGGCACAGGTCACTCTATTTTCCCATCAGGAAGAAGAATTAACCACAGGCTCATCCTCCCCCTCGGAACCAGAACAGGGCCTGAAGCCATCCTGCGCTTTTGCGGCCAGCTCCCAAAAATGCGAGTTGTAAAATGGAGATTCAGGGCACTGCAATTCACAAACCTGCAGAGTTATAAATGATAACTCTCGTCCACAAATATATTGAGGGAAGGCAAAGAAGAGGATTTGAAATCAAGGCAGAATTGCAGGAAACAGATTTCAGGAGGTAGATTCGAATCGCCTTTAAAGCACATGAAAAGCGGCAAATCGTTGACAATGATGCCCTTGGCCAAAAAGGGCGTATGCGTTTTTTCCTGAATATATTCAGGAAAAACCGCATACGCCCTTTTTGGCCAACCAAGCAACCTGGAAAGGCAAATCAGCGCTACAAAGAAGACTCGCTACCCATCGGTCAAAAGGGCCATGCTGAAAAAAGTCTCAAAACCAGCAATGCAGGACAGGCCATGGAGAAATGGGAGCCTTGCTACACTGATGGGCGGGATGTAAATTGCCAACAGCCACTCTGGAGAAGTGTACGGTGTGTCCTGAAACATCTAAAAAACACAGCTTAGAGAGCATAGGGCACTTCCACTCATGGGGGTATAAATTGGGAAAATGAAAAATCAGCAAGACACAAGCACCCCAAAGTTTAGGGCTGCTCTGTTGACAAGGACCTCCACTTCATTCCACCTTCAATATCCCAGGAAAGAGAAAAATGGATAAAGAAGTTGTGGTCCTTATGTACAATGGAATATCACTCAGCCATGAAATCAATGTCATAAGGCTAGTAGCAGCATGATGAGTGGATTTAGGTACGACGATTCTAAGTGAAATAAGTCACACAGAAAAGGACACTTCTCATAAGGTATCACTTATAGAGGGAATGTCAAAACCGTTACACTTGAACTGAATTACAAAACAGAACAGAGTCACACATGCAGAAAACACACTATGGCTGCTTAACGGGAAAGGTGAGGTGGGGTGATACATAAAACAAGGGTTTCAAATTAGCTCAGATACCGTTCCATAAACCCAATATGTAATAGACAAGACCTACTCCTTGCTCAGAGAACTGGACTCAACACGCCCTATTCACCGCACAAGAATATATCTGACTAGTAATAATCTTAAAACCTATGTATTGATATCTCTCTGTTAGTGTGTCAAGTGGGTGTAAAGCGGCATAAACACAGCAGTGAAAAGCAGCTAAACCGCATTATAAAAATAAATTACTTCGAAAAACCCATGAAACAAAGACAGTGAAAGAGAGAGAAATTCTTACACAATGCGTTCAGGGGCTGTGATGCAACCTGGATTGACCATATCTAGACCCACAGCTGGAGGAGACATAAGGGTGGACACTCTTGGGGCTGAGAGGTTTGGTGAGGTTGGGTGAGCAAACGCCGACCCTTTAAAGTAATACTGCGTGGTACCCATCGCATGGGTCCCAAATCTCCAGGTTCAAGGGCATCTTCCTACATCGAAAACATGCATGAGAAAACAAAAGGATGGTACACCATGTGATGGGGAAAGGTTTCTAAAACGCACCTCATTTCTCTTCTCCTTGTGCCCGGGTTCGCCATTCCAGCCGCTTTACTAACAATCTCCCTACTTGGAGCATCAGCACCTTTAACCTCCTGTTCCGTACAGGTTGCAATTTGTCCTGAGGATGAACGGGTACACGGGGAACCAGTGAGAGACTAGCTCTTGGTGTTGGGACAGGCACAGGTCACTCTATTTTCCCATCAGGAAGAAGAATTAACCACAGGCTCATCCTCCCCCTCGGAACCAGAACAGGGCCTGAAGCCATCCTGCGCTTTTGCGGCCAGCTCCCAAAAATGCGAGTTGTAAAATGGAGATTCAGGGCACTGCAATTCACAAACCTGCAGAGTTATAAATGATAACTCTCGTCCACAAATATATTGAGGGAAGGCAAAGAAGAGGATTTGAAATCAAGGCAGAATTGCAGGAAACAGATTTCAGGAGGTAGATTCGAATCGCCTTTAAAGCACATGAAAAGCGGCAAATCGTTGACAATGATGCCCTTGGCCAAAAAGGGCGTATGCGTTTTTTCCTGAATATATTCAGGAAAAACCGCATACGCCCTTTTTGGCCAACCAAGCAACCTGGAAAGGCAAATCAGCGCTACAAAGAAGACTCGCTACCCATCGGTCAAAAGGGCCATGCTGAAAAAAGTCTCAAAACCAGCAATGCAGGACAGGCCATGGAGAAATGGGAGCCTTGCTACACTGATGGGCGGGATGTAAATTGCCAACAGCCACTCTGGAGAAGTGTACGGTGTGTCCTGAAACATCTAAAAAACACAGCTTAGAGAGCATAGGGCACTTCCACTCATGGGGGTATAAATTGGGAAAATGAAAAATCAGCAAGACACAAGCACCCCAAAGTTTAGGGCTGCTCTGTTGACAAGGACCTCCACTTCATTCCACCTTCAATATCCCAGGAAAGAGAAAAATGGATAAAGAAGTTGTGGTCCTTATGTACAATGGAATATCACTCAGCCATGAAATCAATGTCATAAGGCTAGTAGCAGCATGATGAGTGGATTTAGGTACGACGATTCTAAGTGAAATAAGTCACACAGAAAAGGACACTTCTCATAAGGTATCACTTATAGAGGGAATGTCAAAACCGTTACACTTGAACTGAATTACAAAACAGAACAGAGTCACACATGCAGAAAACACACTATGGCTGCTTAACGGGAAAGGTGAGGTGGGGTGATACCTAAAACAAGGGTTTCAAATTAGCTCAGATACCGTTCCATAAACCCAATATGTAATAGACAAGACCTACTCCTTGCTCAGAGAACTGGACTCAACACGCCCTATTCACCGCACAAGAATATATCTGACTAGTAATAATCTTAAAACCTATGTATTGATATCTCTCTGTTAGTGTGTCAAGTGGGTGTAAAGCGGCATAAACACAGCAGTGAAAAGCAGCTAAACCGCATTATAAAAATAAATTACTTCGAAAAACCCATGAAACAAAGACAGTGAAAGAGAGAGAAATTCTTACACAATGCGTTCAGGGGCTGTGATGCAACCTGGATTGACCATATCTAGACCCACAGCTGGAGGAGACATAAGGGTGGACACTCTTGGGGCTGAGAGGTTTGGTGAGGTTGGGTGAGCAAACGCCGACCCTTTAAAGTAATACTGCGTGGTACCCATCGCATGGGTCCCAAATCTCCAGGTTCAAGGGCATCTTCCTACATCGAAAACATGCATGAGAAAACAAAAGGATGGTACACCATGTGATGGGGAAAGGTTTCTAAAACGCACCTCATTTCTCTTCTCCTTGTGCCCGGGTTCGCCATTCCAGCCGCTTTACTAACAATCTCCCTACTTGGAGCATCAGCACCTTTAACCTCCTGTTCCGTACAGGTTGCAATTTGTCCTGAGGATGAACGGGTACACGGGGAACCAGTGAGAGACTAGCTCTTGGTGTTGGGACAGGCACAGGTCACTCTATTTTCCCATCAGGAAGAAGAATTAACCACAGGCTCATCCTCCCCCTCGGAACCAGAACAGGGCCTGAAGCCATCCTGTGCTTTTGCGGCCAGCTCCCAAAAATGCGAGTTGTAAAATGGAGATTCAGGGCACTGCAATTCACAAACCTGCAGAGTTATAAATGATAACTCTCGTCCACAAATATATTGAGGGAAGGCAAAGAAGAGGATTTGAAATCAAGGCAGAATTGCAGGAAACAGATTTCAGGAGGTAGATTCGAATCGCCTTTAAAGCACATGAAAAGCGGCAAATCGTTGACAATGATGCCCTTGGCCAAAAAGGGCGTATGCGTTTTTTCCTGAATATATTCAGGAAAAAACGCATACGCCCTTTTTGGCCAACCAAGCAACCTGGAAAGGCAAATCAGCGCTACAAAGAAGACTCGCTACCCATCGGTCAAAAGGGCCATGCTGAAAAAAGTCTCAAAACCAGAAATGCAGGACAGGCCATGGAGAAATGGGAGCCTTGCTACACTGATGGGCGGGATGTAAATTGCCAACAGCCACTCTGGAGAAGTGTACGGTGTGTCCTGAAACATCTAAAAAACACAGCTTAGAGAGCATAGGGCACTTCCACTCATGGGGGTATAAATTGGGAAAATGAAAAATCAGCAAGACACAAGCACCCCAAAGTTTAGGGCTGCTCTGTTGACAAGGACCTCCACTTCATTCCACCTTCAATATCCCAGGAAAGAGAAAAATGGATAAAGAAGTTGTGGTCCTTATGTACAATGGAATATCACTCAGCCATGAAATCAATGTCATAAGGCTAGTAGCAGCATGATGAGTGGATTTAGGTACGACGATTCTAAGTGAAATAAGTCACACAGAAAAGGACACTTCTCATAAGGTATCACTTATAGAGGGAATGTCAAAACCGTTACACTTGAACTGAATTACAAAACAGAACAGAGTCACACATGCAGAAAACACACTATGGCTGCTTAACGGGAAAGGTGAGGTGGGGTGATACCTAAAACAAGGGTTTCAAATTAGCTCAGATACCGTTCCATAAACCCAATATGTAATAGACAAGACCTACTCCTTGCTCAGAGAACTGGACTCAACACGCCCTATTCACCGCACAAGAATATATCTGACTAGTAATAATCTTAAAACCTATGTATTGATATCTCTCTGTTAGTGTGTCAAGTGGGTGTAAAGCGGCATAAACACAGCAGTGAAAAGCAGCTAAACCGCATTATAAAAATAAATTACTTCGAAAAACCCATGAAACAAAGACAGTGAAAGAGAGAGAAATTCTTACACAATGCGTTCAGGGGCTGTGATGCAACCTGGATTGACCATATCTAGACCCACAGCTGGATGAGACATAAGGGTGGACACTCTTGGGGCTGAGAGGTTTGGTGAGGTTGGGTGAGCAAACGCCGACCCTTTAAAGTAATACTGCGTGGTACCCATCGCATGGGTCCCAAATCTCCAGGTTCAAGGGCATCTTCCTACATCGAAAACATGCATGAGAAAACAAAAGGATGGTACACCATGTGATGGGGAAAGGTTTCTAAAACGCACCTCATTTCTCTTCTCCTTGTGCCCGGGTTCGCCATTCCAGCCGCTTTACTAACAATCTCCCTACTTGGAGCATCAGCACCTTTAACCTCCTGTTCCGTACAGGTTGCAATTTGTCCTGAGGATGAACGGGTACACGGGGAACCAGTGAGAGACTAGCTCTTGGTGTTGGGACAGGCACAGGTCACTCTATTTTCCCATCAGGAAGAAGAATTAACCACAGGCTCATCCTCCCCCTCGGAACCAGAACAGGGCCTGAAGCCATCCTGCGCTTTTGCGGCCAGCTCCCAAAAATGCGAGTTGTAAAATGGAGATTCAGGGCACTGCAATTCCCAAACCTGCAGAGTTATAAATGATAACTCTCGTCCACAAATATATTGAGGGAAGGCAAAGAAGAGGATTTGAAATCAAGGCAGAATTGCAGGAAACAGATTTCAGGAGGTAGATTCGAATCGCCTTTAAAGCACATGAAAAGCGGCAAATCGTTGACAATGATGCCCTTGGCCAAAAAGGGCGTATGCGTTTTTTCCTGAATATATTCAGGAAAAACCGCATACGCCCTTTTTGGCCAACCAAGCAACCTGGAAAGGCAAATCAGCGCTACAAAGAAGACTCGCTACCCATCGGTCAAAAGGGCCATGCTGAAAAAAGTCTCAAAACCAGCAATGCAGGACAGGCCATGGAGAAATGGGAGCCTTGCTACACTGATGGGCGGGATGTAAATTGCCAACAGCCACTCTGGAGAAGTGTACGGTGTGTCCTGAAACATCTAAAAAACACAGCTTAGAGAGCATAGGGCACTTCCACTCATGGGGGTATAAATTGGGAAAATGAAAAATCAGCAAGACACAAGCACCCCAAAGTTTAGGGCTGCTCTGTTGACAAGGACCTCCACTTCATTCCACCTTCAATATCCCAGGAAAGAGAAAAATGGATAAAGAAGTTGTGGTCCTTATGTACAATGGAATATCACTCAGCCATGAAATCAATGCCATAAGGCTAGTAGCAGCATGATGAGTGGATTTAGGTACGACGATTATAAGTGAAGTAAGTCACACAGAAAAGGACACTTCTCATAAGGTATCACTTATAGAGGGAATGTAAAAACCGTTACACTTGAACTGAATTACAAAACAGAACAGAGTCACACATGCAGAAAACACACTATGGCTGCTTAACGGGAAAGGTGAGGTGGGGTGATACATAAAACAAGGGTTTCAAATTAGCTCAGATACCGTTCCATAAACCCAATATGTAATAGACAAGACCTACTCCTTGCTCAGAGAACTGGACTCAACACGCCCTATTCACCGCACAAGAATATATCTGACTAGTAATAATCTTAAAACCTATGTATTGATATCTCTCTGTTAGTGTGTCAAGTGGGTGTAAAGCGGCATAAACACAGCAGTGAAAAGCAGCTAAACCGCATTATAAAAATAAATTACTTCGAAAAACCCATGAAACAAAGACAGTGAAAGAGAGAGAAATTCTTACACAATGCGTTCAGGGGCTGTGATGCAACCTGGATTGACCATATCTAGACCCACAGCTGGAGGAGACATAAGGGTGGACACTCTTGGGGCTGAGAGGTTTGGTGAGGTTGGGTGAGCAAACGCCGACCCTTTAAAGTAATACTGCGTGGTACCCATCGCATGGGTCCCAAATCTCCAGGTTCAAGGGCATCTTCCTACATCGAAAACATGCATGAGAAAAAAAAGGATGGTACACCATGTGATGGGGAAAGGTTTCTAAAACGCACCTCATTTCTCATCTCCTTGTGCCCGGGTTCGCCATTCCAGCCGCTTTACTAGCAATCTCCCTACTTGGAGCATCAGCACCTTTAACCTCCTGTTCCGTACAGGTTGCAATTTGTCCTGAGGATGAACGGGAAGACGGGGAACCAACGAGAGACTAGCTCTTGGTGTTGGGACAGGCACAGGTCACTCTATTTTCCCATCAGGAAGAAGAATTAACCACAGGCTCAGCCTGCCCCCCAGAACCAGAACAGGGCCTGAAGCCATCCTGCGCTTTTGCGGCCAGCTCCCAAAAAAGCGAGTTGTAAAATGGAGGTTCAGGGCACTGCAATTCACAAACCTGCAGAGTTATAAATGATAACTCTCGTCCACAAATATATTGAGGGAAGGCAAAGAAGAGGATTTGAAATCAAGGCAGAATTGCACGAAAGAGATTTCAGGAGGTAGATACGAATCGCCTTTAAAGCACATGAAAAGCGGCAAAACGTTGACAATGATGCCCTTGGCCAAAAAGGGCGTATGCGTTTTTTCCTGAATATATTCAGGAAAAAACGCATACGCCCTTTTTGGCCAACCAAGCAACCTGGAAAGGCAAATCAGCGCTAAAGAGAAGTCTCGCTTCCCATCGGTCAAAAGGGCCATGCTGAAAAAAGTGTCAAAACCAGAAATGCAGGACAGGCCATGGAGAAATGGGAGCCTTGCTACACTGATGGGCGGGATGTAAATTGCCAACAGCCACTCTGGAGAAGTGTACGGTGTGTCCTGAAACATCTGAAAAACACAGCTTAGAGAGCATAGGGCACTTCCACTCATGGGGGTATAAATTGGGAAAATGAAAAATCAGCAAGACACAAGCACCCCAAAGTTGAGGGCTGCTCTGCTGACAAGGACCTCCACTTCATTCCACCTTCAATATCCCAGGAAAGAGAAAAATGGATAAAGAAGTTGTGGTCCTTATGTACAATGGAATATCACTCAGCCATGAAATCAATGTCATAAGGTTAGTAGCAGCATGATGAGTGGATTTAGGTACGACGATTCTAAGAGAAATAAGTCACACAGAAAAGGACACTTCTCATAAGGTATCACTTATAGAGGGAATGTAAAAACCGTTACACTTGAACTGAATTACAAAACAGAACAGAGTCACACATGCAGAAAACACACTATGGCTGCTTAACGGGAAAGGTGAGGTGGGGTGATACATAAAACAAGGGTATCAAATTAGCTCAGATACCGTTCCATAAACCCAATATGTAATAGACAAGACCTACTCCTTGCTCAGAGAACTGGACTCAACACGCCCTATTCACCGCACAAGAATATATCTGACTAGTAATAATCTTAAAACCTATGTATTGATATGTCTCTGTTAGTGTGTCAAGTGGGTGTAAAGCGGCATAAACACAGCCGTGAAAAGCGGCTAAACCCCATTATGAAAATAAATTACTTTGTAAAACCCATGAAACAACGACAGTGAAAGAGATAGAAATTCTTACACAATGAGTTCAGAGGCTGTGATGCAACCTGGATTGACCATATCTAGACCCACAGCTGGATGAGACATAAGGGTGGACACTCTTGGGGCTGAGAGGTTTGGTGAGGTTGGGTGAGCAAACGCAGACCCTTTAAAGTAATACTGCGTGGTACCCATCGCATGGGTCCCAAATCTCCAGGATCAAGGGCATCTTCCTACATCGAAAACATGCATGAGAAACGCAGAAGATGGTATACCGTGTGATGGGGAAAGGTTTCTAAAACGCACCTAATTTCTCATCTCCTTGTGCCCGGGTTCGCCATTCCAGCCGCTTTACTAGCAATCTCCCTACTTGGAGCATCAGCACCTTTAACCTCCTGTTCCGTACAGGTTGCAATTTGTCCTGAGGATGAACGAGAAGACGGGGAACCAACGAGAGACTAGCTCTTGGTGTTGGGACAGGCACAGGTCACTCTATTTTCCCATCAGGAAGAAGAATTAACCACAGGCTCAGCCTGCCCCCCAGAACCAGAACAGGGCCTGAAGCCATCCTGCGCTTTTGCGGCCAGCTCCCAAAAAAGCGAGTTGTAAAATGGAGGTTCAGGGCACTGCAATTCACAAACCTGCAGAGTTATAAATGATAACTCTCGTCCACAAATATGTTGAGGGAAGGCAAAGAAGAGGATTTGAAATCAAGGCAGAATTGCACGAAACAGATTTCAGGAGGTAGATACGAATCGCCTTTAAAGCACATGAAAAGCGGCAAAACGTTGACAATGATGCCCTTGGCCAAAAAGGGCGTATGCGTTTTTTCCTGAATATATTCAGGAAAAAACGCATACGCCCTTTTTGGCCAACCAAGCAACCTGGAAAGGCAAATCAGCGCTACAGAGAAGTCTCGCTTCGCATCGGTCAAAAGGGCCACGCTGAAAAAAGTGTCAAAACCAGAAATGCAGGACAGGCCATGGAGAAATGGGAGCCTTGCTACACTGATGGGCGGGATGTAAATTGCCAACAGCCACTCTGGAGAAGTGTACGGTGTGTCCTGAAACATCTGAAAAACACAGCTTAGAGAGCATAGGGCACTTCCACTCATGGGGGTATAAATTGGGAAAATGAAAAATCAGCAAGACACAAGCACCCCAAAGTTGAGGGCTGCTCTGTTGACAAGGACCTCCACTTCATTCCACCTTAAATATCCCAGGAAAGAGAAAAATGGATAAAGAAGTTGTGGTCCTTATGTACAATGGAATATCACTCAGCCATGAAATCAATGTCATAAGGTTAGTAGCAGCATGATGAGTGGATTTAGGTACGACGATTCTAAGAGAAATAAGTCACACAGAAAAGGACACTTCTCATAAGGTATCACTGATAGAGGGAATGTAAAAACCGTTACACTTGAACTGAATTACAAAACAGAACAGAGTCACACATGCAGAAAACACACTATGGCTGCTTAACGGGAAAGGTGAGGTGGGGTGATACATAAAACAAGGGTATCAAATTAGCTCAGATACCGTTCCATAAACCCAATATGTAATAGACAAGACCTACTCCTTGCTCAGAGAACTGGACTCAACACGCCCTATTCACCGCACAAGAATATATCTGACTAGTAATAATCTTAAAACCTATGTATTGATATCTCTCTGTTAGTGTGTCAAGTGGGTGTAAAGCGGCATAAACACAGCCGTGAAAAGCGGCTAAACCCCATTATGAAAATAAATTACTTTGTAAAACCCATGAAACAACGACAGTGAAAGAGATAGAAATTCTTACACAATGAGTTCAGGGGCTGTGATGCAACCTGGATTGACCATATCTAGACCCACAGCTGGATGAGACATAAGGGTGGACACTCTTGGGGCTGAGAGGTTTGGTGAGGTTGGGTGAGCAAACGCAGACCCTTTAAAGTAATACTGCGTGGTACCCATCGCATGGGTCCCAAATCTCCAGGATCAAGGGCATCTTCCTACATCGAAAACATGCATGAGAAACCCAGAAGATGGTATACCGTGTGATGGGGAAAGGTTTCTAAAACGCACCTCATTTCTCATCTCCTTGTGCCCGGGTTCGCCATTCCAGCCGCTTTACTAGCAATCTCCCTACTTGGAGCATCAGCACCTTTAACCTCCTGTTCCGTACAGGTTGCAATTTGTCCTGAGGATGAACGGGAAGACGGGGAACCAACGAGAGACTAGCTCTTGGTGTTGGGACAGGCACAGGTCACTCTATTTTCCCATCAGGAAGAAGAATTAACCACAGGCTCAGCCTGCCCCCCAGAACCAGAACAGGGCCTGAAGCCATCCTGCGCTTTTGCGGCCAGCTCCCAAAAAAGCGAGTTGTAAAATGGAGGTTCAGGGCACTGCAATTCACAAACCTGCAGAGTTATAAATGATAACTCTCGTCTACAAATATATTGAGGGAAGGCAAAGAAGAGGATTTGAAATCAAGGCAGAATTGCACGAAACAGATTTCAGGAGGTAGATACGAATCGCCTTTAAAGCACATGAAAAGCGGCAAAACGTTGACAATGATGCCCTTGGCCAAAAAGGGCGTATGCGTTTTTTCCTGAATATATTCAGGAAAAAACGCATACGCCCTTTTTGGCCAACCAAGCAACCTGGAAACGCAAATCAGCGCTACAGAGAAGTCTCGCTTCGCATCGGTCAAAAGGGCCATGCTGAAAAAAGTGTCAAAACCAGAAATGCAGGACAGGCCATGGAGAAATGGGAGCCTTGCTACACTGATGGGCGGGATGTAAATTGCCAACAGCCACTCTGGAGAAGTGTACGGTGTGTCCTGAAACATCTGAAAAACACAGCTTAGAGAGCATAGGGCACTTCCACTCATGGGGGTATAAATTGGGAAAATGAAAAATCAGCAAGACACAAGCACCCCAAAGTTGAGGGCTGCTCTGTTGACAAGGACCTCCACTTCATTCCACCTTAAATATCCCAGGAAAGAGAAAAATGGATAAAGAAGTTGTGGTCCTTATGTACAATGGAATATCACTCAGCCATGAAATCAATGTCATAAGGTTAGTAGCAGCATGATGAGTGGATTTAGGTACGACGATTCTAAGAGAAATAAGTCACACAGAAAAGGACACTTCTCATAAGGTATCACTTATAGAGGGAATGTAAAAACCGTTACACTTGAACTGAATTACAAAACAGAACAGAGTCACACATGCAGAAAACACACTATGGCTGCTTAACGGGAAAGGTGAGGTGGGGTGATACATAAAACAAGGGTATCAAATTAGCTCAGATACCGTTCCATAAACCCAATATGTAATAGACAAGACCTACTCCTTGCTCAGAGAACTGGACTCAACACGCCCTATTCACCGCACAAGAATATATCTGACTAGTAATAATCTTAAAACCTATGTATTGATATGTCTCTGTTAGTGTGTCAAGTGGGTGTAAAGCGGCATAAACACAGCCGTGAAAAGCGGCTAAACCCCATTATGAAAATAAATTACTTTGTAAAACCCATGAAACAACGACAGTGAAAGAGATAGAAATTCTTACACAATGAGTTCAGGGGCTGTGATGCAACCTGGATTGACCATATCTAGACCCACAGCTGGATGAGACATAAGGGTGGACACTCTTGGGGCTGAGAGGTTTGGTGAGGTTGGGTGAGCAAACGCAGACCCTTTAAAGTAATACTGCATGGTACCCATCGCATGGGTCCCAAATCTCCAGGTTCAAGGGCATCTTCCTACATCGAAAACATGCATGAGAAACCCAGAAGATGGTATACCGTGTGATGGGGAAAGGTTTCTAAAACGCACCTAATTTCTCATCTCCTTGTGCCCGGGTTCGCCATTCCAGCCGCTTTACTAGCAATCTCCCTACTTGGAGCATCAGCACCTTTAACCTCCTGTTCCGTACAGGTTGCAATTTGTCCTGAGGATGAACGGGAAGACGGGGAACCAACGAGAGACTAGCTCTTGGTGTTGGGACAGGCACAGGTCACTCTATTTTCCCATCAGGAAGAAGAATTAACCACAGGCTCAGCCTGCCCCCCGGAACCAGAACAGGGCCTGAAGCCATCCTGCGCTTTTGCGGCCAGCTCCCAAAAAAGCGAGTTGTAAAATGGAGGTTCAGGGCACTGCAATTCACAAACCTGCAGAGTTATAAATGATAACTCTCGTCCACAAATATATTGAGGGAAGGCAAAGAAGAGGATTTGAAATCAAGGCAGAATTGCACGAAACAGATTTCAGGAGGTAGATACGAATCGCCTTTAAAGCACATGAAAAGCGGCAAAACGTTGACAATGATGCCCTTGGCCAAAAAGGGCGTATGCGTTTTTTCCTGAATATATTCAGGAAAAAACGCATACGCCCTTTTTGGCCAACCAAGCAACCTGGAAAGGCAAATCAGCGCTAAAGAGAAGTCTCGCTTCCCATCGGTCAAAAGGGCCATGCTGAAAAAAGTGTCAAAACCAGAAATGCAGGACAGGCCATGGAGAAATGGGAGCCTTGCTACACTGATGGGCGGGATGTAAATTGCCAACAGCCACTCTGGAGAAGTGTACGGTGTGTCCTGAAACATCTGAAAAACACAGCTTAGAGAGCATAGGGCACTTCCACTCATGGGGGTATAAATTGGGAAAATGAAAAATCAGCAAGACACAAGCACCCCATAGTTGAGGGCTGCTCTGTTGACAAGGACCTCCACTTCATTCCACCTTAAATATCCCAGGAAAGAGAAAAATGGATAAAGAAGTTGTGGTCCTTATGTACAATGGAATATCACTCAGCCATGAAATCAATGTCATAAGGTTAGTAGCAGCATGATGAGTGGATTTAGGTACGACGATTCTAAGAGAAATAAGTCACACAGAAAAGGACACTTCTCATAAGGTATCACTGATAGAGGGAATGTAAAAACCGTTACACTTGAACTGAATTACAAAACAGAACAGAGTCACACATGCAGAAAACACACTATGGCTGCTTAACGGGAAAGGTGAGGTGGGGTGATACATAAAACAAGGGTATCAAATTAGCTCAGATACCGTTCCATAAACCCAATATGTAATAGACAAGACCTACTCCTTGCTCAGAGAACTGGACTCAACACGCCCTATTCACCGCACAAGAATATATCTGACTAGTAATAATCTTAAAACCTATGTATTGATATCTCTCTGTTAGTGTGTCAAGTGGGTGTAAAGCGGCATAAACACAGCCGTGAAAAGCGGCTAAACCCCATTATGAAAATAAATTACTTTGTAAAACCCATGAAACAACGACAGTGAAAGAGATAGAAATTCTTACACAATGAGTTCAGGGGCTGTGATGCAACCTGGATTGACCATATCTAGACCCACAGCTGGATGAGACATAAGGGTGGACACTCTTGGGGCTGAGAGGTTTGGTGAGGTTGGGTGAGCAAACGCAGACCCTTTAAAGTAATACTGCGTGGTACCCATCGCATGGGTCCCAAATCTCCAGGATCAAGGGCATCTTCCTACATCGAAAACATGCATGAGAAACCCAGAAGATGGTATACCGTGTGATGGGGAAAGGTTTATAAAACGCACCTCATTTCTCATCTCCTTGTGCCCGGGTTCGCCATTCCAGCCGCTTTACTAGCAATCTCCCTACTTGGAGCATCAGCACCTTTAACCTCCTGTTCCGTACAGGTTGCAATTTGTCCTGAGGATGAACGGGAAGACGGGGAACCAACGAGAGACTAGCTCTTGGTGTTGGGACAGGCACAGGTCACTCTATTTTCCCATCAGGAAGAAGAATTAACCACAGGCTCAGCCTGCCCCCCAGAACCAGAACAGGGCCTGAAGCCATCCTGCGCTTTTGCGGCCAGCTCCCAAAAAAGCGAGTTGTAAAATGGAGGTTCAGGGCACTGCAATTCACAAACCTGCAGAGTTATAAATGATAACTCTCGTCCACAAATATATTGAGGGAAGGCAAAGAAGAGGATTTGAAATCAAGGCAGAATTGCACGAAACAGATTTCAGGAGGTAGATACGAATCGCCTTTAAAGCACATGAAAAGCGGCAAAACGTTGACAATGATGCCCTTGGCCAAAAAGGGCGTATGCGTTTTTTCCTGAATATATTCAGGAAAAAACGCATACGCCCTTTTTGGCCAACCAAGCAACCTGGAAACGCAAATCAGCGCTACAGAGAAGTCTCGCTTCGCATCGGTCAAAAGGGCCATGCTGAAAAAAGTGTCAAAACCAGAAATGCAGGACAGGCCATGGAGAAATGGGAGCCTTGCTACACTGATGGGCGGGATGTAAATTGCCAACAGCCACTCTGGAGAAGTGTACGGTGTGTCCTGAAACATCTGAAAAACACAGCTTAGAGAGCATAGGGCACTTCCACTCATGGGGGTATAAATTGGGAAAATGAAAAATCAGCAAGACACAAGCACCCCAAAGTTGAGGGCTGCTCTGTTGACAAGGACCTCCACTTCATTCCACCTTAAATATCCCAGGAAAGAGAAAAATGGATAAAGAAGTTGTGGTCCTTATGTACAATGGAATATCACTCAGCCATGAAATCAATGTCATAAGGTTAGTAGCAGCATGATGAGTGGATTTAGGTACGACGATTCTAAGAGAAATAAGTCACACAGAAAAGGACACTTCTCATAAGGTATCACTGATAGAGGGAATGTAAAAACCGTTACACTTGAACTGAATTACAAAACAGAACAGAGTCACACATGCAGAAAACACACTATGGCTGCTTAACGGGAAAGGTGAGGTGGGGTGATACATAAAACAAGGGTATCAAATTAGCTCAGATACCGTTCCATAAACCCAATATGTAATAGACAAGACCTACTCCTTGCTCAGAGAACTGGACTCAACACGCCCTATTCACCGCACAAGAATATATCTGACTAGTAATAATCTTAAAACCTATGTATTGATATGTCTCTGTTAGTGTGTCAAGTGGGTGTAAAGCGGCATAAACACAGCCGTGAAAAGCGGCTAAACCCCATTATGAAAATAAATTACTTTGTAAAACCCATGAAACAACGACAGTGAAAGAGATAGAAATTCTTACACAATGAGTTCAGGGGCTGTGATGCAACCTGGATTGACCATATCTAGACCCACAGCTGGATGAGACATAAGGGTGGACACTCTTGGGGCTGAGAGGTTTGGTGAGGTTGGGTGAGCAAACGCAGACCCTTTAAAGGAATACTGCATGGTACCCATCGCATGGGTCCCAAATCTCCAGGTTCAAGGGCATCTTCCTACATCGAAAACATGCATGAGAAACCCAGAAGATGGTATACCGTGTGATGGGGAAAGGTTTCTAAAACGCACCTAATTTCTCATCTCCTTGTGCCCGGGTTCGCCATTCCAGCCGCTTTACTAGCAATCTCCCTACTTGGAGCATCAGCACCTTTAACCTCCTGTTCCGTACAGGTTGCAATTTGTCCTGAGGATGAACGGGAAGACGGGGAACCAACGAGAGACTAGCTCTTGGTGTTGGGACAGGCACAGGTCACTCTATTTTCCCATCAGGAAGAAGAATTAACCACAGGCTCAGCCTGCCCCCCGGAACCAGAACAGGGCCTGAAGCCATCCTGCGCTTTTGCGGCCAGCTCCCAAAAAAGCGAGTTGTAAAATGGAGGTTCAGGGCACTGCAATTCACAAACCTGCAGAGTTATAAATGATAACTCTCGTCCACAAATATATTGAGGGAAGGCAAAGAAGAGGATTTGAAATCAAGGCAGAATTGCACGAAACAGATTTCAGGAGGTAGATACGAATCGCCTTTAAAGCACATGAAAAGCGGCAAAACGTTGACAATGATGCCCTTGGCCAAAAAGGGCGTATGCGTTTTTTCCTGAATATATTCAGGAAAAAACGCATACGCCCTTTTTGGCCAACCAAGCAACCTGGAAAGGCAAATCAGCGCTAAAGAGAAGTCTCGTTTCCCATCGGTCAAAAGGGCCATGCTGAAAAAAGTGTCAAAACCAGAAATGCAGGACAGGCCATGGAGAAATGGGAGCCTTGCTACACTGATGGGCGGGATGTAAATTGCCAACAGCCACTCTGGAGAAGTGTACGGTGTGTCCTGAAACATCTGAGAAACACAGCTTAGAGAGCATAGGGCACTTCCACTCATGGGGGTATAAATTGGGAAAATGAAAAATCAGCAAGACACAAGCACCCCAAAGTTGAGGGCTGCTCTGTTGACAAGGACCTCCACTTCATTCCACCTTAAATATCCCAGGAAAGAGAAACATGGATAAAGAAGTTGTGGTCCTTATGTACAATGGAATATCACTCAGCCATGAAATCAATGTCATAAGGTTAGTAGCAGCATGATGAGTGGATTTAGGTACGACGATTCTAAGAGAAATAAGTCACACAGAAAAGGACACTTCTCATAAGGTATCACTGATAGAGGGAATGTAAAAACCGTTACACTTGAACTGAATTATAAAACAGAACAGAGTCACACATGCAGAAAACACACTATGGCTGCTTAACGGGAAAGGTGAGGTGGGGTGATACATAAAACAAGGGTATCAAATTAGCTCAGATACCTTTCCATAAACCCAATATGTAATAGACAAGACCTACTCCTTGCTCAGAGAACTGGACTCAACACGCCCTATTCACCGCACAAGAATATATCTGACTAGTAATAATCCTAAAACCTATGTATTGATATCTCTCTGTTAGTGTGTCAAGTGGGTGTAAAGCGGCATAAACACAGCCGTGAAAAGCAGCTAAACCCCATTATGAAAATAAATTACTTTGTAAAACCCATGAAACAACGACAGTGAAAGAGATAGAAATTCTTACACAATGAGTTCAGGGGCTGTGATGCAACCTGGATTGACCATATCTAGACCCACAGCTGGATGAGACATAAGGGTGGACACTCTTGGGGCTGAGAGGTTTGGTGAGGTTGGGTGAGCAAACACAGACCCTTTAAAGTAATACTGCGTGGTACCCATCGCATGGGTCCCAAATCTCCAGCTTCAAGGGCATCTTCCTACATCGAAAACATGCATGAGAAACCCAGAAGATGGTACACCGTGTGATGGGGAAAGGTTTCTAAAACGCACCTCATTTCTCATCTCCTTGTGCCCGGGTTCGCCAATCCAGCCACTTTACTAGCAATCTCCCTACTTGGAGCATCAGCACCTTTAACCTCCTGTTCCGTACAGGTTGCAATTTGTCCTGAGGATGAACGGGAAGACGGGGAACCAACGAGAGACTAGCTCTTGGTGTTGGGACAGGCACAGGTCACTCTATTTTCCCATCAGGAAGAAGAATTAACCACAGGCTCAGCCTGCCCCCCAGAACCAGAACAGGGCCTGAAGCCATCCTGCGCTTTTGCGGCCAGCTCCCAAAAAAGCGAGTTGTAAAATGGAGGTTCAGGGCACTGCAATTCACAAACCTGCAGAGTTATAAATGATAACTCTCGTCCACAAATATATTGAGGGAAGGCAAAGAAGAGGATTTGAAATCAAGGCAGAATTGCACGAAACAGATTTCAGGAGGTAGATACGAATCGCCTTTAAAGCACATGAAAAGCGGCAAAACGTTGACAATGATGCCCTTGGCCAAAAAGGGCGTATGCGTTTTTTCCTGAATATATTCAGGAAAAAACGCATACGCCCTTTTTGGCCAACCAAGCAACCTGGAAAGGCAAATCAGCGCTACAGAGAAGTCTCGCTTCCCATCGGTCAAAAGGGCCATCCTGAAAAAAGTGTCAAAACCAGAAATGCAGGACAGGCCATGGAGAAATGGGAGCCTTGCTACACTGATGGGCGGGATGTAAATTGCCAACAGCCACTCTGGAGAAGTGTACGGTGTGTCCTGAAACATCTGAGAAACACAGCTTAGAGAGCATAGGGCACCTCCACTCATGGGGGTATAAATTGGGAAAATGAAAAATCAGCAAGACACAAGCACCCCAAAGTTGAGGGCTGCTCTGTTGACAAGGACCTCCACTTCATTCCACCTTAAATATCCCAGGAAAGAGAAACATGGATAAAGAAGTTGTGGTCCTTATGTACAATGGAATATCACTCAGCCATGAAATCAATGTCATAAGGTTAGTAGCAGCATGATGAGTGGATTTAGGTACGACGATTCTAAGAGAAATAAGTCACACAGAAAAGGACACTTCTCATAAGGTATCACTTATAGAGGGAATGTAAAAACCGTTACACTTGAACTGAATTACAAAACAGAACAGAGTCACACATGCAGAAAACACACTATGGCTGCTTAACGGGAAAGGTGAGGTGGGGTGATACATAAAACAAGGGTATCAAATTAGCTCAGATACCGTTCCATAAACCCAATATGTAATAGACAAGACCTACTCCTTGCTCAGAGAACTGGACTCAACACGCCCTATTCACCGCACAAGAATATATCTGACTAGTAATAATCTTAAAACCTATGTATTGATATCTCTCTGTTAGTCTGTCAACTGGGTGTAAAGCGGCATAAACACAGCCGTGAAAAGCAGCTAAACCCCATTATGAAAATAAATTACTTTGTAAAACCCATGAAACAACGACAGTGAAAGAGATAGAAATTCTTACACAATGAGTTCAGGGGCTGTGATGCAACCTGGATTGACCATATCTAGACCCACAGCTGGATGAGACATAAGGGTGGACACTCTTGGGGCTGAGAGGTTTGGTGAGGTTGGGTGAGCAAACGCAGACCCTTTAAAGTAATACTGCGTGGTACCCATCGCATGGGTCCCAAATCTCCAGGTTCAAGGGCATCTTCCTACATCGAAAACATGCATGAGAAACCCAGAAGATGGTACACCGTGTGATGGGGAAAGGTTTCTAAAACGCACCTCATTTCTCATCTCCTTGTGCCCGGGTTCGCCATTCCAGCCGCTTTACTAGCAATCTCCCTACTTGGAGCATCAGCACCTTTAACCTCCTGTTCCGTACAGGTTGCAATTTGTCCTGAGGATGAACGGGAAGACGGGGAACCAACGAGAGACTAGCTCTTGGTGTTGGGACAGGCACAGGTCACTCTATTTTCCCATCAGGAAGAAGAATTAACCACAGGCTCAGCCTGCCCCCCCCAGAACCAGAACAGGGCCTGAAGCCATCCTGCGCTTTTGCGGCCAGCTCCCAAAAAAGCGAGTTGTAAAATGGAGGTTCAGGGCACTGCAATTCACAAACCTGCAGAGTTATAAATGATAACTCTCGTCCACAAATATGTTGAGGGAAGGCAAAGAAGAGGATTTGAAATCAAGGCAGAATTGCACGAAACAGATTTCAGGAGGTAGATACGAATCGCCTTTAAAGCACATGAAAAGCGGCAAAACGTTGACAATGATGCCCTTGGCCAAAAAGGGCGTATGCGTTTTTTCCTGAATATATTCAGGAAAAAACGCATACGCCCTTTTTGGCCAACCAAGCAACCTGGAAAGGCAAATCAGCGCTACAGAGAAGTCTCGCTTCCCATCGGTCAAAAGGGCCATGCTGAAAAAAGTGTCAAAACCAGAAATGCAGGACAGGCCATGGAGAAATGGGAGCCTTGCTACACTGATGGGCGGGATGTAAATTGCCAACAGCCACTCTGGAGAAGTGTACGGTGAGTCCTGAAACATCTGAAAAACACAGCTTAGAGAGCATAGGGCACTTCCACTCATGGGGGTATAAATTGGGAAAATGAAAAATCAGCAAGACACAAGCACCCCAAAGTTGAGGACTGCTCTGTTGACAAGGACCTCCACTTCATTCCAGCTTAAATATCCCAGGAAAGAGAAAAATTGATAAAGAAGTTGTGGTCTTATGTACAATGGAATATCACTCAGCCATGAAATCAATGTCATAAGGTTAGTAGCAGCATGATGAGTGGATATAGGTACGACGATTCTAAGTGAAATAAGTCACACAGAAAAGGACACTTCTCATAAGGTATCACTTATAGAGGGAATGTAAAAACCGTTACACTTGAACTGAATTACAAAACAGAACAGAGTCACACATGCAGAAAACACACTATGGCTGCTTAACGGGAAAGGTGAGGTGGGGTGATACATAAAACAAGGGTATCAAATTAGCTCAGATACCGTTCCATAAACCCAATATGTAGTAGACAAGACCTACTCCTTGCTCAGAGAACTGTACTCAACACGCCCTATTCACCGCACAAGAATATATCTGACTAGTAATAATCTTGAAACCTATGTATTGATATCTCTCTGTTAGTGTGTCAAGTGGGTGTAAAGCGGCATAAACACAGCCGTGAAAAGCAGCTAAACCCCATTATGAAAATAAATTACTTTGAAAAACCCATGAAACAACGACAGTGAAAGAGATAGAAATTCTTACACAATGAGTTCAGGGGCTGTGATGCAACCTGGATTGACCATATCTAGACCCACAGCTGGATGAGACATAAGGGTGGACACTCTTGGGGCTGAGAGGTTTGGTGAGGTTGGGTGAGCAAACGCAGACCCTTTAAAGTAATACTGCGTGCTACCCATCGCATGGGTCCCAAATCTCCAGCTTCAAGGGCATCTTCCTACATCGAAAACATGCATGAGAAACCCAGAAGATGGTACACCGTGTGATGGGGAAAGGTTTCTAAAACGCACCTCATTTCTCATCTCCTTGTGCCCGGGTTCGCCATTCCAGCCACTTTACTAGCAATCTCCCTACTTGGAGCATCAGCACCTTTAACCTCCTGTTCCGTACAGGTTGCAATTTGTCCTGAGGATGAACGGGAAGACGGGGAACCAACGAGAGACTAGCTCTTGGTGTCGGGACACGCACAGGTCACTCTATTTTCCCATCAGGAAGAAGAATTAACCACAGGCTCAGCCTGCCCCCCGGAACCAGAACAGGGCCTGAAGCCATCCTGCGCTTTTGCGGCCAGCTCCCAAAAAAGCGAGTTGTAAAATGGAGGTTCAGGGCACTGCAATTCACAAACCTGCAGAGTTATAAATGATAACTCTCGTCCACAAATATATTGAGGGAAGGCAAAGAAGAGGATTTGAAATCAAGGCAGAATTGCACGAAACAGATTTCAGGAGGTAGATACGAATCGCCTTTAAAGCACATGAAAAGCGGCAAAACGTTGACAATGATGCCCTTGGCCAAAAAGGGCGTATGCGTTTTTTCCTGAATATATTCAGGAAAAAACGCATACGCCCTTTTTGGCCAACCAAGCAACCTGGAAAGGCAAATCAGCGCTACAGAGAAGTCTCGCTTCCCATCGGTCAAAAGGGCCATGCTGAAAAAAGTGTCAAAACCAGAAATGCAGGACAGGCCATGGAGAAATGGGAGCCTTGCTACACTGATGGGCGGGATGTAAATTGCCAACAGCCACTCTGGAGAAGTGTACGGTGTGTCCTGAAACATCTGAAAAACACAGCTTAGAGAGCATAGGGCACTTCCACTCATGGGGGTATAAATTGGGAAAATGAAAAATCAGCAAGACACAAGCACCCCAAAGTTGAGGGCTGCTCTGTTGACAAGGACCTCCACTTCATTCCACCTTAAATATCCCAGGAAAGAGAAAAATGGATAAAGAAGTTGTGGTCCTTATGTACAATGGAATATCACTCAGCCATGAAATCAATGTCATAAGGTTAGTAGCAGCATGATGAGTGGATTTAGGTACGACGATTCTAAGTGAAATAAGTCACACAGAAAAGGACACTTCTCATAAGGTATCACTGATAGAGGGAATGTAAAAACCGTTACACTTGAACTGAATTACAAAACAGAACAGAGTCACACATGCAGAAAACACACTATGGCTGCTTAACGGGAAAGGTGAGGTGGCGTGATACATAAAACAAGGGTATCAAATTAGCTCAGATACCGTTCCATAAACCCAATATGTAGTAGACAAGACCTACTCCTTGCTCAGAGAACTGGACTCAACACGCCCTATTCACCGCACAAGAATATATCTGACTAGTAATAATCTTGAAACCTATGTATTGATATCTCTCTGTTAGTGTGTCAAGTGGGTGTAAAGCGGCATAAACACAGCAGTGAAAAGCAGCTAAACCCCATTATAAAAATAAATTACTTTGAAACACCCATGAAACAAAGACAGTGAAAGAGAGAGAAATTCTTACACAATGCGTTCAGGGGCTGTGATGCAACCTGGATTGACCATATCTAGACTCACAGCTGGATCAGACATAAGGGTGGACACTCTTGGGGCTGAGAGGTTTGGTGAGGTTGGGTGAGCAAACGCAGACCCTTTAAAGTAATACTGCATGGTACCCATCGCATGGGTCCCAAATCTCCAGCTTCAAGGGCATCTTCCTACATCAAAAACATGCATGAGAAACCCAGAAGATGGTACACAGTGTGATGGGGAAAGGTTTCTAAAACGCACCTCATTTCTCATCGCCTTGTGCCCGGGTTCGCCATTCCAGCCGCTTTACTAGCAAGCTCCCTACTTGGAGCATCAGCACCTTTAACCTCCTGTTCCGTACAGGTTGCAATTTGTCCTGAGGATAAACGGGAAGACGTGGAACCAACGAGAGACTAGCTTTTGGTGTTGGGACAGGCACAGGTCACTCTATTTTCCCATCAGAAAGAAGAATTAACCACAGGCTCAGCCTGCCCCCCGGAACCAGAACAGGGCCTGAAGCCATTCTGCGATTTTGCGGCCAGCTCCCATAAAAACGAGTTGTAAAATGTAGGTTCAGGGCACTGCAATTCACAAACCGGCAGTTATAAATGATAACTCTCGTCCACAAATATATTGAGGGAAGGCAAAGAAGAGGATTTGAAATCAAGGCAGAATTGCAGGAAAGAGATTTCAGGAGGTAGATTCGAATCGCATTTAAAGCACATGAAAAGCGGCAAAACGTTGACAATGATGCCCTTGGCCAAAAAGGGCGTATGCGTTTTTTCCTGAATATATTCAGGAAAAAACGCATACGCCCTTTTTGGCCAACCAAGCAACCTGGAAAGGCAAATCAGCGCTACAAAGAAGTCTCGCTTCCCATCGGTAAAAAGGGCCATGCTGAAAAAAGTGTCAAAACCAGAAATGCAGGACAGGCCATGGAGAAATGGGAGCCTTGCTACACTGATGGGCGGGATGTAAATTGCCAACAGCCACTCTGGAGAAGTGTACGGTGAGTCCTGAAACATCTAAAAAACACAGCTTAGAGAGCATAGGGCACTTCCACTCATGGGGGTATGAATTGGGAAAATGAAAAATCAGCAAGACACAAGCACCCCAAAGTTTAGGGCTGCTCTGTTGACAAGGACCTCCACTTCATTCCACCTTAAATATCCCAGGAAAGAGAAACATGGGTAAAGAAGTTGTGGTCCTTATGTACAATGGAATATCACTCAGCCATGAAATCAATGTCATAAGGCTAGTAGCAGCATGATGAGTGGATTTAGGTACGACGATTCTAAGTGAAATAAGTCACACAGAAAAGGACACTTCTCATAAGGTATCACTGATAGAGGGAATGTAAAAACCGTTACACTTGAACTGAATTACAAAACAGAACAGAGTCACACATGCAGAAAACACACTATGGCTGCTTAACGGGAAAGGTGAGGTGGGGTGATACATAAAACAAGGGTATCAAATTAGCTCAGATACCATTCCATAAACCCAATATGTAATAGACAAGACCTACTCCTTGCTCAGAGAACTGGACTCAACACGCCCTATTCACCGCACAAGAATATATCTGACTAATAATAATCGTAAAACCTATGTATTGATATCTCTCTGTTAGTGTGTCAAGTGGGTGTAAAGCGGCATAAACACAGCAGTGAAAAGCAGCTAAACCCCATTATAAAAATAAATTACTTTGAAACACCCATGAAACAAAGACAGTGAAAGAGAGAGAAATTCTTACACAATGCGTTCAGGGGCTGTGATGCAACCTGGATTGACCATATCTAGACTCACAGCTGGATCAGACATAAGGGTGGACACTCTTGGGGCTGAGAGGTTTGGTGAGGTTGGGTGAGCAAACGCAGACCCTTTAAAGTAATACTGCATGATACCCATCGCATGGGTCCCAAATCTCCAGGTTCAAGGGCATCTTCCTACATCAAAAACATGCATGAGAAACCCAGAAGATGGTACACAGTGTGATGGGGAAAGGTTTCTAAAACGCACCTCATTTCTCATCGCCTTGTGCCCGGGTTCGCCATTCCAGCCGCTTTACTAGCAAGCTCCCTACTTGGAGCATCAGCACCTTTAACCTCCTGTTCCGTACAGGTTGCAATTTGTCCTGAGGATAAATGGGAAGACGTGGAACCAACGAGAGACTAGCTCTTGGTGTTGGGACAGGCACAGGTCACTCTATTTTCCCATCAGAAAGAAGAATTAACCACAGGCTCAGCCTGCCCCCCGGAACCAGAACAGGGCCTGAAGCCATTCTGCGATTTTGCCGCCAGCTCCCATAAAAACGAGTTGTAAAATGGAGGTTCAGGGCACTGCAATTCACAAACCTGCAGAGTTATAAATGATAACTCTCGTCCACAAATATATTGAGGGAAGGCAAAGAAGAGGATTTGAAATCAAGGCAGAATTGCAGGAAAGAGATTTCAGGAGGTAGATTCGAATCGCCTTTAAAGCACATGAAAAGCGGCAAAACGTTGACAATGATGCCCTTGGCCAAAAAGGGCGTATGCGTTTTTTCCTGAATATATTCAGGAAAAAACGCATACGCCCGTTTTGGCCAACCAAGCAACCTGGAAAGGCAAATCAGCGCTACAAACAAGTCTCGCTTCCCATCGGTCAAAAGGGCCATGCTGAAAAAAGTGTCAAAACCAGAAATGCAGGACAGGCCATGGAGAAATGGGAGCCTTGCTACACTGATGGGCGGGATGTAAATTGCCAACAGCCACTCTGGAGAAGTGTCCGGTGAGTCCTGAAACATCTGAAAAACACAGCTTAGAGAGCATAGGGCACTTCCACTCATGGGGGTATGAATTGGGAAAATGAAAAATCAGCAAGACACAAGCACCCCAAAGTTTAGGGCTGCTCTGTTGACCAGGACCTCCACTTCATTCCACCTTAAATATCCCAGGAAAGAGAAAAATGGGTAAAGAAGTTGTGGTCCTTATGTATAATGGAATATCACTCAGCCATGAAATCAATGTCATAAGGCTAGTAGCAGCATGATGAGTGGATTTAGGTACGACGATTCTAAGTGAAATAAGTCACACAGAAAAGGACACTTCTCATAAGGTATCACTGATAGAGGGAATGTAAAAACCGTTACACTTGAACTGAATTACAAAACAGAACAGAGTCACACATGCAGAAAACACACTATGGCTGCTTAACGGGAAAGGTGAGGTGGGGTGATACATAAAACAAGGGTATCAAATTAGCTCAGATACCGTTCCATAAACCCAATATGTAATAGACAAGACCTACTCCTTGCTCAGAGAACTGGACTCAACACGCCCTATTCACCGCACAAGATTATATCTGACTAGTAATAATCGTAAAGCCTATGTATTGATATCTCTCTGTTAGTGTGTCAAGTGGGTGTAAAGCGGCATAAACACAGCAGTGAAAAGCAGCTAAATCCCATTATGAAAATAAATTACTTTGAAAAACCCATGAACCAAAGACAGTGAACGAGAGAGGAATTCTTACACAATGCGTTCAGGGGCTGTGATGCAACCTGGATTGACCATATCTAGACCCACAGCTGGATGAGACATAAGGGTGGACACTCTTGGGGCTGAGAGGTTTGGTGAGGTTGGGTGAGCAAACGCAGACCCTTTAAAGTAATACTGCATGGTACCCATCGCATGGGTCCCAAATCTCCAGCTTCAAGGGAATTTTCCTACATCAAAAACATGCATGAGAAACCCAGAAGATGGTACACCGTGTGATGGGGAAAGGTTTCTAAAACGCACCTCATTTCTCATCGCCTTGTGCCCGGGTTCGCCATTCCAGCCGCTTTACTAGCAATCTCCCTACTTGGAGCATCAGCACCTTTAACCTCCTGTTCCGTACAGGTTGCAATTTGTCCTGAGGATAAACGGGAAGACGTGGAACCAACGAGAGACTAGGTCTTGGTGTTGGGACAGGCACAGGTCACTCTATTTTCCCATCAGAAAGAAGAATTAACCACAGGCTCAGCCTGCCCCCCGGAACCAGAACAGGGCCTGAAGCCATTCTGAGATTTTGCGGCCAGCTCCCATAAAAACGAGTTGTAAAATGGAGGTTCAGGGCACTGCAATTCACAAACCTGCAGAGTTATAAATGATAACTCTCGTCCACAAATATATTGAGGGAAGGCAAAGAAGAGGATTTGAAATCAAGGCAGAATTGCAGGAAAGAGATTTCAGGAGGTAGATTCGAATCGCATTTAAAGCACATGAAAAGCGGCAAAACGTTGACAATGATGCCCTTGGCCAAAAAGGGCGTATGCGTTTTTTCCTGAATATATTCAGGAAAAAACGCATACGCCCTTTTTGGCCAACCAAGCAACCTGGAAAGGCAAATCAGCGCTACAAACAAGTCTCGCTTCCCATCGGTCAAAAGGGCCATGCTGAAAAAAGTGTCAAAACCAGAAATGCAGGACAGGCCATGGAGAAATGGGAGCCTTGCTACACTGATGGGCGGGATGTAAATTGCCAACAGCCACTCTGGAGAAGTGTACGGTGAGTCCTGAAACATCTAAAAAACACAGCTTAGAGAGCATAGGGCACTTCCAGTCATGGGGGTATGAATTGGGAAAATGAAAAATCAGCAAGACACAAGCACCCCAAAGTTGAGGGCTGCTCTGTTGACAAGGACCTCCACTTCATTCCACCTTAAATATCCCAGGAAAGAGAAAAATGGGTAAAGAAGTTGTGGTCCTTATGTACAATGGAATATCACTCAGCCATGAAATCAATGTCATAAGGCTAGTAGCAGCATGATGAGTGGATTTAGGTACGACGATTCTAAGTGAAATAAGTCACACAGAAAAGGACACTTCTCATAAGGTATCACTGATAGAGGGAATGTAAAAACCGTTACACTTGAACTGAATTACAAAACAGAACAGAGTCACACATGCAGAAAACACACTATGGCTGCTTAACGGGAAAGGTGAGGTGGGGTGATACATAAAACAAGGGTATCAAATTAGCTCAGATACCTTTCCATAAACCCAATATGTAATAGACAAGACCTACTCCTTGCTCAGAGAACTGGACTCAACACGCCCTATTCACCGCACAAGAATATATCTGACTAATAATAATCGTAAAACCTATGTATTGATATCTCTCTGTTAGTGTGTCAAGTGGGTGTAAAGCGGCAAAAACACAGCAGTGAAAAGCAGCTAAACCCCATTATCAAAATAAATTACTTTGAAACACCCATGAAACAAAGACAGTGAAAGAGAGAGAAATTCTTACACAATGCGTTCAGGGGCTGTGATGCAACCTGGATTGACCATATCTAGACTCACAGCTGGATCAGACATAAGGGTGGACACTCTTGGGGCTGAGAGGTTTGGTGAGGTTGGGTGAGCAAACGCAGACCCTTTAAAGTAATACTGCATGGTACCCATCGCATCGGTCCCAAATCTCCAGCTTCAAGGGAATCTTCCTACATCAAAAACATGCATGAGAAACCCAGAAGATGGTACACCGTGTGATGGGGAAAGGTTTCTAAAACGCACCTCATTTCTCATCGCCTTGTGCCCGGGTTCGCCATTCCAGCCGGTTTACTAGCAATCTCCCTACTTGGAGCATCAGCACCTTTAACCTCCTGTTCCGTACAGGTTGCAATTTGTCCTGAGGATAAACGGGAAGACGTGGAACCAACGAGAGACTAGCTCTTGGTGTTGGGACAGGCACAGGTCACTCTATTTTCCCATCAGAAAGAAGAATTAACCACAGGTTCAGCCTGCCCCCCGGAACAAGAACAGGGCCTTAAGCCATTCTGCGATTTTGCGGCCAGCTCCCATAAAAACGAGTTGTAAAATGTAGGTTCAGGGCACTGCAATTCACAAACCTGCAGAGTTATAAATGATAACTCTCGTTCACAAATATATTGAGGGAAGGCAAAGAAGAGGATTTGAAATCAAGGCAGAATTGCAGGAAAGAGATTTCAGGAGGTAGATTCGAATCGCCTTTAAAGCACATGAAAAGCGGCAAAACGTTGACAATGATGCCCTTGGCCAAAAAGGGCGTATGCGTTTTTTCCTGAATATATTCAGGAAAAAACGCATACGCCCGTTCTGGCCAACCAAGCAACCTGGAAAGGCAAATCAGCGCTACAAACAAGTCTCGCTTCCCATCGGTCAAAAGGGCCATGCTGAAAAAAGTGTCAAAACCAGAAATGCAGGACAGGCCATGGAGAAATGGGAGCCTTGCTACACTGATGGGCGGGATGTAAATTGCCAACAGCCACTCTGGAGAAGTGTCCGGTGAGTCCTGAAACATCTGAAAAACACAGCTTAGAGAGCATAGGGCACTTCCACTCATGGGGGTATGAATTGGGAAAATGAAAAATCAGCAAGACAAAAGCACCCCAAAGTTTAGGGCTGCTCTGTTGACCAGGACCTCCACTTCATTCCACCTTAAATATCCCAGGAAAGAGAAAAATGGGTAAAGAAGTTGTGGTCCTTATGTATAATGGAATATCACTCAGCCATGAAATCAATGTCATAAGGCTAGTAGCAGCATGATGAGTGGATTTAGGTACGACGATTCTAAGTGAAATAAGTCACACAGAAAAGGACACTTCTCATAAGGTATCACTTATAGAGGGAATGTAAAAACCGTTACACTTGAACTGAATTACAAAACAGAACAGAGTCACACATGCAGAAAACACACTATGGCTGCTTAACGGGAAAGGTGAGGTGGGGTGATACATAAAACAAGGGTATCAAATTAGCTCAGATACCGTTCCATAAACCCAATATGTAATAGACAAGACCTACTCCTTGCTCAGAGAACTGGACTCAACACGCCCTATTCACCGCACAAGATTATATCTGATTAGTAATAATCGTAAAGCCTATGTATTGATATCTCTCTGTTAGTGTGTCAAGTGGGTGTAAAGCGGCATAAACACAGCAGTGAAAAGCAGCTAAATCCCATTATGAAAATAAATTACTTTGAAAAACCCATGAAACAAAGACAGTGAACGAGAGAGGAATTCTTACACAATGCGTTCAGGGGCTGTGATGCAACCTGGATTGACCATATCTAGACCCACAGCTGGATGAGACATAAGGGTGGACACTCTTGGGGCTGAGAGGTTTGGTGAGGTTGGGTGAGCAAACGCAGACCCTTTAAAGTAATACTGCATGGTACCCATCGCATCGGTCCCAAATCTCCAGCTTCAAGGGAATCTTCCTACATCAAAAACATGCATGAGAAACCCAGAAGATGGTACACCGTGTGATGGGGAAAGGTTTCTAAAACGCACCTCATTTCTCATCGCCTTGTGCCCGGGTTCGCCATTCCAGCCGCTTTACTAGCAAGCTCCCTACTTGGAGCATCAGCACCTTTAACCTCCTGTTCCGTACAGGTTGCAATTTGTCCTGAGGATAAACGGGAAGACGTGGAACCAACGAGAGACTAGCTCTTGGTGTTGGGACAGGCACAGGTCACTCTATTTTCCCATCAGAAAGAAGAATTAACCACAGGCTCAGCCTGCCCCCCGGAACAAGAACAGGGCCTGAAGCCATTCTGCGATTTTGCGGCCAGCTCCCATAAAAACGAGTTGTAAAATGGAGGTTCAGGGCACTGCAATTCACAAACCTGCAGAGTTATAAATGATAACTCTCGTCCACAAATATATTGAGGGAAGGCAAAGAAGAGGATTTGAAATCAAGGCACAATTGCAGGAAAGAGATTTCAGGAGGTAGATTCGAATCGCATTTAAAGCACATGAAAAGCGGCAAAACGTTGACAATGATGCCCTTGGCCAAAAAGGGCGTATGCGTTTTTTCCTGAATATATTCAGGAAAAAACGCATACGCCCTTTTTGGCCAACCAAGCAACCTGGAAATGCAAATCAGCGCTACAAACAAGTCTCGCTTCCCATCGGTCAAAAGGGCCATGCTGAAAAAAGTGTCAAAACCAGAAATGCAGGACAGGCCATGGAGAAATGGGAGCCTTGCTACACTGATGGGCGGGATGTAAATTGCCAACAGTCACTCTGGAGAAGTGTACGGTGAGTCCTGAAACATCTAAAAAACACAGCTTAGAGAGCATAGGGCACTTCCAGTCATGGGGGTATGAATTGGGAAAATGAAAAATCAGCAAGACACAAGCACCCCAAAGTTGAGGGCTGCTCTGTTGACAAGGACCTCCACTTCATTCCACCTTAAATATCCCAGGAAAGAGAAAAATGGGTAAAGAAGTTGTGGTCCTTATGTACAATGGAATATCACTCAGCCATGAAATCAATGTCATAAGGCTAGTAGCAGCATGATGAGTGGATTTAGGTACGACGATTCTAAGTGAAATAAGTCACACAGAAAAGGACACTTCTCATAAGGTATCACTGATAGAGGGAATGTAAAAACCGTTACACTTGAACTGAATTACAAAACAGAACAGAGTCACACATGCAGAAAACACACTATGGCTGCTTAACGGGAAAGGTGAGGTGGGGTGATACATAAAACAAGGGTATCAAATTAGCTCAGATACCATTCCATAAACCCAATATGTAATAGACAAGACCTACTCCTTGCTCAGAGAACTGGACTCAACACGCCCTATTCACCGCACAAGAATATATCTGACTAATAATAATCGTAAAACCTATGTATTGATATCTCTCTGTTAGTGTGTCAAGTGGGTGTAAAGCGGCATAAACACAGCAGTGAAAAGCAGCTAAACCCCATTATAAAAATAAATTACTTTGAAACACCCATGAAACAAAGACAGTGAAAGAGAGAGAAATTCTTACACAATGCGTTCAGGGGCTGTGATGCAACCTGGATTGACCATATCTAGACGCACAGCTGGATGAGACATAAGGGTGGACACTCTTGGGGCTGAGAGGTTTGGTGAGGTTGGGTGAGCAAACGCAGACCCTTTAAAGTAATACTGCATGATACCCATCGCATGGGTCCCAAATCTCCAGGTTCAAGGGCATCTTCCTACATCAAAAACATGCATGAGAAACCCAGAAGATGGTACACCGTGTGATGGGGAAAGGTTTCTATAACGCACCTCATTTCTCATCGCCTTGTGCCCGGGTTCGCCATTCCAGCCGCTTTACTAGCAAGCTCCCTACTTGGAGCATCAGCACCTTTAACCTCCTGTTCCGTACAGGTTGCAATTTGTCCTGAGGATAAACGGGAAGACGTGGAACCAACGAGAGACTAGCTCTTGGTGTTGGGACAGGCACAGGTCACTCTATTTTCCCATCAGAAAGAAGAATTAACCACAGGCTCAGCCTGCCCCCCGGAACCAGAACAGGGCCTGAAGCCATTCTGCGATTTTGCCGCCAGCTCCCATAAAAACGAGTTGTAAAATGGAGGTTCAGGGCACTGCAATTCACAAACCTGCAGAGTTATAAATGATAACTCTCGTCCACAAATATATTGAGGGAAGGCAAAGAAGAGGATTTGAAATCAAGGCAGAATTGCAGGAAAGAGATTTCAGGAGGTAGATTCGAATCGCCTTTAAAGCACATGAAAAGCGGCAAAACGTTGACAATGATGCCCTTGGCCAAAAAGGGCGTATGCGTTTTTTCCTGAATATATTCAGGAAAAAACGCATACGCCCTTTTTGGCCAACCAAGCAACCTGGAAAGGCAAATGAGCGCTACAAACAAGTCTCGCTTCCCATCGGTCAAAAGGGCCATGCTGAAAAAAGTGTCAAAACCAGAAATGCAGGACAGGCCATGGAGAAATGGGAGCCTTGCTACACTGATGGGCGGGATGTAAATTGCCAACAGCCACTCTGGAGAAGTGTCCGGTGAGTCCTGAAACATCTGAAAAACACAGCTTAGAGAGCATAGGGCACTTCCACTCATGGGGGTATGAATTGGGAAAATGAAAAATCAGCAAGACACAAGCACCCCAAAGTTTAGGGCTGCTCTGTTGACAAGGACCTCTACTTCATTCCACCTTAAATATCCCAGGAAAGAGAAAAATGGGTAAAGAAGTTGTGGTCCTTATGTACAATGGAATATCACTCAGCCATGAAATCAATGTCATAAGGCTAGTAGCAGCATGATGAGTGGATTAAGGTACGACGATTCTAAGTGAAATAAGTCACACAGAAAAGGACACTTCTCATAAGGTATCACTGATAGAGGGAATGTAAAAACCGTTACACTTGAACTGAATTACAAAACAGAACAGAGTCACACATGCAGAAAACACACTATGGCTGCTTAACGGGAAAGGTGAGGTGGGGTGATACATAAAACAAGGGTATCAAATTAGCTCAGATACCGTTCCATAAACCCAATATGTAATAGACAAGACCTACTCCTTGCTCAGAGAACTGGACTCAACACGCCCTATTCACCGCACAAGAATATATCTGACTAATAATAATCGTAAAACCTATGTATTGATATCTCTCTGTTAGTGTGTCAAGTGGGTGTAAAGCGGCATAAACACAGCAGTGAAAAGCAGCTAAACCCCATTATAAAAATAAATTACTTTGAAACACCCATGAAACAAAGACAGTGAAAGAGAGAGAAATTCTTACACAATGCGTTCAGGGGCTGTGATGCAACCTGGATTGACCATATCTAGACGCACAGCTGGATGAGACATAAGGGTGGACACTCTTGGGGCTGAGAGGTTTGGTGAGGTTGGGTGAGCAAACGCAGACCCTTTAAAGTAATACTGCATGATACCCATCGCATGGGTCCCAAATCTCCAGGTTCAAGGGCATCTTCCTACATCAAAAACATGCATGAGAAACCCAGAAGATGGTACACCGTGTGATGGGGAAAGGTTTCTAAAACGCACCTCATTTCTCATCGCCTTGTGCCCGGGTTCGCCATTCCAGCCGCTTTACTAGCAAGCTCCCTACTTGGAGCATCAGCACCTTTAACCTCCTGTTCCGTACAGGTTGCAATTTGTCCTGAGGATAAACGGGAAGACGTGGAACCAACGAGAGACTAGCTCTTGGTGTTGGGACAGGCACAGGTCACTCTATTTTCCCATCAGAAAGAAGAATTAACCACAGGCTCAGCCTGCCCCCCGGAACCAGAACAGGGCCTGAAGCCATTCTGCGATTTTGCCGCCAGCTCCCATAAAAACGAGTTGTAAAATGGAGGTTCAGGGCACTGCAATTCACAAACCTGCAGAGTTATAAATGATAACTCTCGTCCACAAATATATTGAGGGAAGGCAAAGAAGAGGATTTGAAATCAAGGCAGAATTGCAGGAAAGAGATTTCAGGAGGTAGATTCGAATCGCCTTTAAAGCACATGAAAAGCGGCAAAACGTTGACAATGATGCCCTTGGCCAAAAAGGGCGTATGCGTTTTTTCCTGAATATATTCAGGAAAAAACGCATACGCCCTTTTTGGCCAACCAAGCAACCTGGAAAGGCAAATGAGCGCTACAAACAAGTCTCGCTTCCCATTGGTCAAAAGGGCCATGCTGAAAAAAGTGTCAAAACCAGAAATGCAGGACAGGCCATGGAGAAATGGGAGCCTTGCTACACTGATGGGCGGGATGTAAATTGCCAACAGCCACTCTGCAGAAGTGTACGGTGAGTCCTGAAACATCTGAAAAACACAGCTTAGAGAGCATAGGGCACTTCCACTCATGGGGGTATGAATTGGGAAAATGAAAAATCAGCAAGACACAAGCACCCCAAAGTTTAGGGCTGCTCTGTTGACAAGGACCTCTACTTCATTCCACCTTAAATATCCCAGGAAAGAGAAAAATGGGTAAAGAAGTTGTGGTCCTTATGTACAATGGAATATCACTCAGCCATGAAATCAATGTCATAAGGCTAGTAGCAGCATGATGAGTGGATTAAGGTACGACGATTCTAAGTGAAATAAGTCACACAGAAAAGGACACTTCTCATAAGGTATCACTGATAGAGGGAATGTAAAAACCGTTACACTTGAACTGAATTACAAAACAGAACAGAGTCACACATGCAGAAAACACACTATGGCTGCTTAACGGGAAAGGTGAGGTGGGGTGATACATAAAACAAGGGTATCAAATTAGCTCAGATACCGTTCCATAAACCCAATATGTAATAGACAAGACCTACTCCTTGCTCAGAGAACTGGACTCAACACGCCCTATTCACCGCACAAGATTATATCTGACTAGTAATAATCGTAAAGCCTATGTATTGATATCTCTCTGTTAGTGTGTCAAGTGGGTGTAAAGTGGCATAAACACAGCAGTGAAAAGCAGCTAAATCCCATTATGAAAATAGATTACTTTGAAAAACCCATGAAACAAAGACAGTGAACGAGAGAGGAATTCTTACACAATGCGTTCAGGGGCTGTGATGCAACCTGGATTGACCATATCTAGACCCACAGCTGGATGAGACATAAGGGTGGACACTCTTGGGGCTGAGAGGTTTGGTGAGGTTGGGTGAGCAAACGCAGACCCTTTAAAGTAATACTGCATGGTACCCATCGCATGGGTCCCAAATCTCCAGCTTCAAGGGCATCTTCCTACATCAAAAACATGCATGAGAAACCCAGAAGATGGTACACCGTGTGATGGGGAAAGGTTTCTAAAACGCACCTCATTTCTCATCTCCTTGTGCCCGGGTTCGCCATTCCAGCCGCTTTACTAGCAAGCTCCCTACTTGGAGCATCAGCACCTTTAACCTCCTGTTCCGTACAGGTTGCAATTTGTCCTGAGGATAAACGGGAAGACGTGGAACCAACGAGAGACTAGTTCTTGGTGTTGGGACAGGCACAGGTCACTCTATTTTCCCATCAGAAAGAAGAATTAACCACAGGCTCAGCCTGCCCCCCGGAACCAGAACAGGGCCTGAAGCCATTCTGCGATTTTGCCGCCAGCTCCCATAAAAACGAGTTGTAAAATGGAGGTTCAGGGCACTGCAATTCACAAACCTGCAGAGTTATAAATGATAACTCTCGTCCACAAATATATTGAGGGAAGGCAAAGAAGAGGATTTGAAATCAAGGCAGAATTGCAGGAAAGAGATTTCAGGAGGTAGATTCGAATCGCATTTAAAGCACATGAAAAGCGGCAAAACGTTGACAATGATGCCCTTGGCCAAAAAGGGCGTATGCGTTTTTTCCTGAATATATTCAGGAAAAAACGCATACGCCCTTTTTGGCCAACCAAGCAACCTGGAAAGGCAAATCAGCGCTACAAACAAGTCTCGCTTCCCATCGGTCAAAAGGGCCATGCTGAAAAAAGTGTCAAAACCAGAAATGCAGGACAGGCCATGGAGAAATGGGAGCCTTGCTACACTGATGGGCGGGATGTAAATTGCCAACAGCCACTCTGGAGAAGTGTACGGTGAGTCCTGAAACATCTAAAAAACACAGCTTAGAGAGCATAGGGCACTTCCACTCATGGGGGTATGAATTGGGAAAATGAAAAATCAGCAAGACACAAGCACCCCAAAGTTTAGGGCTGCTCTGTTGACAAGGACCTCCACTTCATTCCACCTTAAATATCCCAGGAAAGAGAAAAATGGGTAAAGAAGTTGTGGTCCTTATGTACAATGGAATATCACTCAGCCATGAAATCAATGTCATAAGGCTAGTAGCAGCATGATGAGTGGATTAAGGTACGACGATTCTAAGTGAAATAAGTCACACAGAAAAGGACACTTCTCATAAGGTATCACTGATAGAGGGAATGTAAAAACCGTTACACTTGAACTGAATTACAAAAGAGAACAGAGTCACACATGCAGAAAACACACTATGGCTGCTTAACGGGAAAGGTGAGGTGGGGTGATACATAAAACAAGGGTTTCAAATTAGCTCAGATACCGTTCCATAAACCCAATATGTAATAGACAAGACCTACTCCTTGCTCAGAGAACTGGACTCAACACGCCCTATTCACCGCACAAGAATATAGTTGACTAGTAATAATCGTAAAGCCTATGTATTGATATCTCTCTGTTAGTGTGTCAAGTGGGTGTAAAGCGGCATAAACACAGCAGTGAAAAGCAGCTAAATCCCATTATGAAAATAAATTACTTTGAAAAACCCATGAAACAAAGACAGTGAACGAGAGAGGAATTCTTACACAATGCGTTCAGGGGCTGTGATGCAACCTGGATTGACCATATCTAGACCCACAGCTGGATGAGACATAAGGGTGGACACTCTTGGGGCTGAGAGGTTTGGTGAGGTTGGGTGAGCAAACGCAGACCCTTTAAAGTAATACTGCATGGTACCCATCGCATGGGTCCCAAATCTCCAGCTTCAAGGGCATCTTCCTACATCAAAAACATGCATGAGAAACCCAGAAGATGGTACACAGTGTGATGGGGAAAGGTTTCTAAAACGCACCTCATTTCTCATCTCCTTGTGCCCGGGTTCGCCATTCCAGCCGCTTTACTAGCAAGCTCCCTACTTGGAGCATCAGCACCTTTAACCTCCTGTTCCGTACAGGTTGCAATTTGTCCTGAGGATAAACGGGAAGACGTGGAACCAACGAGAGACTAGCTCTTGGTGTTGGGACAGGCACAGGTCACTCTATTTTCCCATCAGAAAGAAGAATTAACCACAGGCTCAGCCTGCCCCCCGGAACCAGAACAGGGCCTGAAGCCATTCTGTGATTTTGCGGCCAGCTCCCATAAAAACGAGTTGTAAAATGGAGGTTCAGGGCACTGCAATTCACAAACCTGCAGTTATAAATGATAACACTCGTCCACAAATATATTGAGGGAAGGCAAAGAAGAGGATTTGAAATCAAGGCAGAATTGCAGGAAACAGATTTCAGGAGGTAGATTCGAATCGCCTTTAAAGCACATGAAAAGCGGCAAAACGTTGACAATGATGCCCTTGGCCAAAAAGGGCGTATGCGTTTTTTCCTGAATATATTCAGGAAAAAACGCATACGCCCTTTTTGGCCAACCAAGCAACCTGGAAAGGCAAATCAGCGCTACAAACAAGTCTCGCTTCCCATCGGTCAAAAGGGCCATGCTGAAAAAAGTGTCAAAACCAGAAATGCAGGACAGGCCATGGAGAAATGGGAGCCTTGCTACACTGATGGGCGGGATGTAAATTGCCAACAGCCACTCTGGAGAAGTGTACGGTGAGTCCTGAAACATCTAAAAAACACAGCTTAGAGAGCATAGGGCACTTCCACTCATGGGGGTATGAATTGGGAAAATGAAAAATCAGCAAGACACAAGCACCCCAAAGTTTAGGGCTGCTCTGTTGACAAGGACCTCCACTTCATTCCACCTTAAATATCCCAGGAAAGAGAAAAATGGGTAAAGAAGTTGTGGTCCTTATGTACAATGGAATATCACTCAGCCATGAAATCAATGTCATAAGGCTAGTAGCAGCATGATGAGTGGATTAAGGTACGACGATTCTAAGTGAAATAAGTCACACAGAAAAGGACACTTCTCATAAGGTATCACTGATAGAGGGAATGTAAAAACCGTTACACTTGAACTGAATTACAAAAGAGAACAGAGTCACACATGCAGAAAACACACTATGGCTGCTTAACGGGAAAGGTGAGGTGGGGTGATACATAAAACAAGGGTATCAAATTAGCTCAGATACCGTTCCATAAACCCAATATGTAATAGACAAGACCTACTCCTTGCTCAGAGAACTGGACTCAACACGCCCTATTCACCGCACAAGAATATATCTGACTAATAATAATCGTAAAACCTATGTATTGATATCTCTCTGTTAGTGTGTCAAGTGGGTGTAAAGCGGCATAAACACAGCAGTGAAAAGCAGCTAAACCCCATTATAAAAATAAATTACTTTGAAACACCCATGAAACAAAGACAGTGAAAGAGAGAGAAATTCTTACACAATGCGTTCAGGGGCTGTGATGCAACCTGGATTGACCATATCTAGACGCACAGCTGGATGAGACATAAGGGTGGACACTCTTGGGGCTGAGAGGTTTGGTGAGGTTGGGTGAGCAAACGCAGACCCTTTAAAGTAATACTGCATGATACCCATCGCATGGGTCCCAAATCTCCAGGTTCAAGGGCATCTTCCTACATCAAAAACATGCATGAGAAACCCAGAAGATGGTACACCGTGTGATGGGGAAAGGTTTCTAAAACGCACCTCATTTCTCATCGCCTTGTGCCCGGGTTCGCCATTCCAGCCGCTTTACTAGCAAGCTCCCTGCTTGGAGCATCAGCACCTTTAACCTCCTGTTCCGTACAGGTTGCAATTTGTCCTGAGGATAAACGGGAAGACGTGGAACCAACGAGAGACTAGCTCTTGGTGTTGGGACAGGCACAGGTCACTCTATTTTCCCATCACAAAGAAGAATTAACCACAGGCTCAGCCTGCCCCCCAGAACCAGAACAGGGCCTGAAGCCATTCTGAGATTTTGCGGCCAGCTCCCATAAAAACGAGTTGTAAAATGTAGGTTCAGGGCACTGCAATTCACAAACCGGCAGTTATAAATGATAACTCTCGTCCACAAATATATTGAGGGAAGGCAAAGAAGAGGATTTGAAATCAAGGCAGAATTGCAGGAAAGAGATTTCAGGAGGTAGATTCGAATCGCATTTAAAGCACATGAAAAGCGGCAAAACGTTGACAATGATGCCCTTGGCCAAAAAGGGCGTATGCGTTTTTTCCTGAATATATTCAGGAAAAAACGCATACGCCCTTTTTGGCCAACCAAGCAACCTGGAAAGGCAAATGAGCGCTACAAACAAGTCTCGCTTCCCATCGGTCAAAAGGGCCATGCTGAAAAAAGTGTCAAAACCAGAAATGCAGGACAGGCCATGGAGTAATGGGAGCCTTGCTACACTGATGGGCGGGATGTAAATTGCCAACAGCCACTCTGGAGAAGTGTACGGTGAGTCCTGAAACATCTGAAAAACACAGCTTAGAGAGCATAGGGCACTTCCACTCATGGGGGTATGAATTGGGAAAATGAAAAATCAGCAAGACACAAGCACCCCAAAGTTTAGGGCTGCTCTGTTGACAAGGACCTCCACTTCATTCCACCTTAAATATCCCAGGAAAGAGAAAAATGGGTAAAGAAGTTGTGGTCCTTATGTACAATGGAATATCACTCAGCCATGAAATCAATGTCATAAGGCTAGTAGCAGCATGATGAGTGGATTTAGGTACGACGATTCTAAGTGAAATAAGTCACACAGAAAAGGACACTTCTCATAAGGTATCACTGATAGAGGGAATGTAAAAACCGTTACACTTGAACTGAATTACAAAACAGAACAGAGTCACACATGCAGAAAACACACTATGGCTGCTTAACGGGAAAGGTGAGGTGGGGTGATACATAAAACAAGGGTTTCAAATTAGCTCAGATACCGTTCCATAAACCCAATATGTAATAGACAAGACCTACTCCTTGCTCAGAGAACTGGACTCAACACGCCCTATTCACCGCACAAGAATATATCTGACTAGTAATAATCGTAAAGCCTATGTATTGATATCTCTCTGTTAGTGTGTCAAGTGGGTGTAAAGCGGCATAAACACAGCAGTGAAAAGCAGCTAAATCCCATTATGAAAATAAATTACTTTGAAAAACCCATGAAACAAAGACAGTGAACGAGAGAGGAATTCTTACACAATGCGTTCAGGGGCTGTGATGCAACATGGATTGACCATATCTAGACCCACAGCTGGATGAGACATAAGGGTGGACACTCTTGGGGCTGAGAGGTTTGGTGAGGTTGGGTGAGCAAACGCAGACCCTTTAAAGTAATACTGCAATGTACCCAACGCATGGGTCCCAAATCTCCAGGTTCAAGGGCATCTTCCTACAACAAAAACATGCATGAGAAACCCAGAAGATGGTACACCGTGTGATGGGGAAAGGTTTCTAAAACGCACCTCATTTCTCATCTCCTTGTGCCCGGGTTCGCCATTCCAGCCGCTTTACTAGCAAGCTCCCTACTTGGAGCATCAGCACCTTTAACCTCCTGTTCCGTACAGGTTGCAATTTGTCCTGAGGATAAACGGGAAGACGTGGAACCAACGAGAGACTAGCTCTTGGTGTTGGGACAGGCACAGGTCACTCTATTTTCCCATCAGAAAGAAGAATTAACCACAGGCTCAGCCTGCCCCCCGGAACCAGAACAGGGCCTGAAGCCATTCTGTGATTTTGCGGCCAGCTCCCATAAAAACGAGTTGTAAAATGGAGGTTCAGGGCACTGCAATTCACAAACCTGCAGTTATAAATGATAACACTCGTCCACAAATATATTGAGGGAAGGCAAAGAAGAGGATTTGAAATCAAGGCAGAATTGCAGGAAACAGATTTCAGGAGGTAGATTCGAATCGCCTTTAAAGCACATGAAAAGCGGCAAAACGTTGACAATGATGCCCTTGGCCAAAAAGGGCGTATGCGTTTTTTCCTGAATATATTCAGGAAAAAACGCATACGCCCTTTTTGGCCAACCAAGCAACCTGGAAAGGCAAATCAGCGCTACAAACAAGTCTCGCTTCCCATCGGTCAAAAGGGCCATGCTGAAAAAAGTGTCAAAACCAGAAATGCAGGACAGGCCATGGAGAAATGGGAGCCTTGCTACACTGATGGGCGGGATGTAAATTGCCAACAGCCACTCTGGAGAAGTGTACGGTGAGTCCTGAAACATCTAAAAAACACAGCTTAGAGAGCATAGGGCACTTCCACTCATGGGGGTATGAATTGGGAAAATGAAAAATCAGCAAGACACAAGCACCCCAAAGTTTAGGGCTGCTCTGTTGACAAGGACCTCCACTTCATTCCACCTTAAATATCCCAGGAAAGAGAAAAATGGGTAAAGAAGTTGTGGTCCTTATGTACAATGGAATATCACTCAGCCATGAAATCAATGTCATAAGGCTAGTAGCAGCATGATGAGTGGATTAAGGTACGACGATTCTAAGTGAAATAAGTCACACAGAAAAGGACACTTCTCATAAGGTATCACTGATAGAGGGAATGTAAAAACCGTTACACTTGAACTGAATTACAAAACAGAACAGAGTCACACATGCAGAAAACACACTATGGCTGCTTAACGGGAAAGGTGAGGTGGGGTGATACATAAAACAAGGGTATCAAATTAGCTCAGATACCGTTCCATAAACCCAATATGTAATAGACAAGACCTACTCCTTGCTCAGAGAACTGGACTCAACACGCCCTATTCACCGCACAAGAATATATCTGACTAATAATAATCGTAAAACCTATGTATTGATATCTCTCTGTTAGTGTGTCAAGTGGGTGTAAAGCGGCATAAACACAGCAGTGAAAAGCAGCTAAACCCCATTATAAAAATAAATTACTTTGAAACACCCATGAAACAAAGACAGTGAAAGAGAGAGAAATTCTTACACAATGCGTTCAGGGGCTGTGATGCAACCTGGATTGACCATATCTAGACGCACAGCTGGATGAGACATAAGGGTGGACACTCTTGGGGCTGAGAGGTTTGGTGAGGTTGGGTGAGCAAACGCAGACCCTTTAAAGTAATACTGCATGATACCCATCGCATGGGTCCCAAATCTCCAGGTTCAAGGGCATCTTCCTACATCAAAAACATGCATGAGAAACCCAGAAGATGGTACACCGTGTGATGGGGAAAGGTTTCTAAAACGCACCTCATTTCTCATCGCCTTGTGCCCGGGTTCGCCATTCCAGCCGCTTTACTAGCAAGCTCCCTGCTTGGAGCATCAGCACCTTTAACCTCCTGTTCCGTACAGGTTGCAATTTGTCCTGAGGATAAACGGGAAGACGTGGAACCAACGAGAGACTAGCTCTTGGTGTTGGGACAGGCACAGGTCACTCTATTTTCCCATCAGAAAGAAGAATTAACCACAGGCTCAGCCTGCCCCCCGGAACCAGAACAGGGCCTGAAGCCATTCTGAGATTTTGCGGCCAGCTCCCATAAAAACGAGTTGTAAAATGGAGGTTCAGGGCACTGCAATTCACAAACCTGCAGAGTTATAAATGATAACTCTCGTCCACAAATATATTGAGGGAAGGCAAAGAAGAGGATTTGAAATCAAGGCAGAATTGCAGGAAAGAGATTTCAGGAGGTAGATTTGAATCGCATTTAAAGCACATGAAAAGCGGCAAAACGTTGACAATGATGCCCTTGGCCAAAAAGGGCGTATGCGTTTTTTCCTGAATATATTCAGGAAAAAACGCATACGCCCTTTTTGGCCAACCAAGCAACCTGGAAAGGCAAATGAGCGCTACAAACAAGTCTCGCTTCCCATCGGTCAAAAGGGCCATGCTGAAAAAAGTGTCAAAACCAGAAATGCAGGACAGGCCATGGAGTAATGGGAGCCTTGCTACACTGATGGGCGGGATGTAAATTGCCAACAGCCACTCTGGAGAAGTGTACGGTGAGTCCTGAAACATCTGAAAAACACAGCTTAGAGAGCATAGGGCACTTCCACTCATGGGGGTATGAATTGGGAAAATGAAAAATCAGCAAGACACAAGCACCCCAAAGTTTAGGGCTGCTCTGTTGACAAGGACCTCCACTTCATTCCACCTTAAATATCCCAGGAAAGAGAAAAATGGGTAAAGAAGTTGTGGTCCTTATGTACAATGGAATATCACTCAGCCATGAAATCAATGTCATAAGGCTAGTAGCAGCATGATGAGTGGATTTAGGTACGACGATTCTAAGTGAAATAAGTCACACAGAAAAGGACACTTCTCATAAGGTATCACTGATAGAGGGAATGTAAAAACCGTTACACTTGAACTGAATTACAAAACAGAACAGAGTCACACATGCAGAAAACACACTATGGCTGCTTAACGGGAAAGGTGAGGTGGGGTGATACATAAAACAAGGGTTTCAAATTAGCTCAGATACCGTTCCATAAACCCAATATGTAATAGACAAGACCTACTCCTTGCTCAGAGAACTGGACTCAACACGCCCTATTCACCGCACAAGAATATATCTGACTAGTAATAATCGTAAAGCCTATGTATTGATATCTCTCTGTTAGTGTGTCAAGTGGGTGTAAAGCGGCATAAACACAGCAGTGAAAAGCAGCTAAATCCCATTATGAAAATAAATTACTTTGAAAAACCCATGAAACAAAGACAGTGAACGAGAGAGGAATTCTTACACAATGCGTTCAGGGGCTGTGATGCAACCTGGATTGACCATATCTAGACGCACAGCTGGATGAGACATAAGGGTGGACACTCTTGGGGCTGAGAGGTTTGGTGAGGTTGGGTGAGCAAACGCAGACCCTTTAAAGTAATACTGCATGGTACCCATCGCATGGGTCCCAAATCTCCAGCTTCAAGGGCATCTTCCTACATCAAAAACATGCATGAGAAACCCAGAAGATGGTACACCGTGTGATGGGGAAAGGTTTCTAAAACGCACCTCATTTCTCATCTCCTTGTGCCCGGGTTCGCCATTCCAGCCGCTTTACTAGCAAGCTCCCTACTTGGAGCATCAGCACCTTTAACCTCCTGTTCCGTACAGGTTGCAATTTGTCCTGAGGATAAACGGGAAGACGTGGAACCAACGAGAGACTAGTTCTTGGTGTTGGGACAGGCACAGGTCACTCTATTTTCCCATCAGAAAGAAGAATTAACCACAGGCTCAGCCTGCCCCCCGGAACCAGAACAGGGCCTGAAGCCATTCTGCGATTTTGCGGCCAGCTCCCATAAAAACGAGTTGTAAAATGGAGGTTCAGGGCACTGCAATTCACAAACCTGCAGAGTTATAAATGATAACTCTCGTCCACAAATATATTGAGGGAAGGCAAAGAAGAGGATTTGAAATCAAGGCAGAATTGCAGGAAAGAGATTTCAGGAGGTAGATTCGAATCGCATTTAAAGCACATGAAAAGCGGCAAAACGTTGACAATGATGCCCTTGGCCAAAAAGGGCGTATGCGTTTTTTCCTGAATATATTCAGGAAAAAACGCATACGCCCTTTTTGGCCAACCAAGCAACCTGGAAAGGCAAATCAGCGCTACAAACAAGTCTCGCTTCCCATCGGTCAAAAGGGCCATGCTGAAAAAAGTGTCAAAACCAGAAATGCAGGACAGGCCATGGAGAAATGGGAGCCTTGCTACACTGATGGGCGGGATGTAAATTGCCAAGAGCCACTCTGGAGAAGTGTCCGGTGAGTCCTGAAACATCTGAAAAACACAGCTTAGAGAGCATAGGGCACTTCCACTCATGGGGGTATAAATTGGGAAAATTAAAAATCAGCAAGACACAAGCACCCCAAAGTTTAGGGCTGCTCTGTTGACAAGGACCTCCACTTCATTCCACCTTCAATATCCCAGGAAAGAGAAAAATGGATAAAGAAGTTGTGGTCCTTATGTACAATGGAATATCACTCAGCCATGAAATCAATGTCATAAGGTTAGTAGCAGCATGATGAGTGGATTTAGGTACGACGATTCTAAGTGAAATAAGTCACACAGAAAAGGACACTTCTCATAAGGTATCACTGATAGAGGGAATGTAAAAACCGTTACACTTGAACTGAATTACAAAACAGAACAGAGTCACACATGCAGAAAACACACTATGGCTGCTTAACGGGAAAGGTGAGGTGGGGTGATACATAAAACAAGGGTTTCAAATTAGCTCAGATACCGTTCCATAAACCCAATATGTAATAGACAAGACCTACTCCTTGCTCAGAGAACTGGACTCAACACGCCCTATTCACCGCACAAGAATATATCTGACTAGTAATAATCGTAAAGCCTATGTATTGATATCTCTCTGTTAGTGTGTCAAGTGGGTGTAAAGCGGCATAAACACAGCAGTGAAAAGCAGCTAAATCCCATTATGAAAATAAATTACTTTGAAAAACCCATGAAACAAAGACAGTGAACGAGAGAGGAATTCTTACACAATGCGTTCAGGGGCTGTGATGCAACCTGGATTGACCATATCTAGACCCACAGCTGGATGAGACATAAGGGTGGACACTCTTGGGGCTGAGAGGTTTGGTGAGGTTGGGTGAGCAAACGCAGACCCTTTAAAGTAATACTGCATGGTACCCATCACATGGGTCCCAAATCTCCAGCTTCAAGGGCATCTTCCTACATCAAAACATGCATGAGAAACCCAGAAGATGGTACACAGTGTGATGGGGAAAGGTTTCTAAAACGCACCTCATTTCTCATCGCCTTGTGCCCGGGTTCGCCATTCCAGCCGCTTTACTAGCAAGCTCCCTACTTGGAGCATCAGCACCTTTAACCTCCTGTTCCGTACAGGTTGCAATTTGTCCTGAGGATAAACGGGAAGACGTGGAACCAACGAGAGACTAGCTCTTGGTGTTGGGACAGGCACAGGTCACTCTATTTTCCCATCAGAAAGAAGAATTAACCACAGGCTCAGCCTGCCCCCCGGAACCAGAACAGGGCCTGAATCCATTCTGTGATTTTGCGGCCAGCTCCCATAAAAACGAGTTGTAAAATGGAGGTTCAGGGCACTGCAATTCACAAACCTGCAGTTATAAATGATAACTCTCGTCCACAAATATATTGAGGGAAGGCAACGAAGAGGATTTGAAATCAAGGCAGAATTGCAGGAAACAGATTTCAGGAAGTAGATTCGAATCGCATTTAAAGCACATGAAAAGTGGCAAAACGTTGACAATGATGCCCTTGGCCAAAAAGGGCGTATGCGTTTTTTCCTGAATATATTCAGGAAAAAAAGCATACGCCCTTTTTGGCCAACCAAGCAACCTGGAAAGGCAAATCAGCGCTACAAACAAGTCTCGCTTCCCATCGGTCAAAAGGGCCATGCTGAAAAAAGTGTCAAAACCAGAAATGCAGGACAGGCCATGGAGAAATGGGAGCCTTGCTACACTGATGGGCGGGATGTAAATTGCCAACAGCCACTCTGGAGAAGTGTCCGGTGAGTCCTGAAACATCTGAAAAACACAGCTTAGAGAGCATAGGGCACTTCCACTCATGGGGGTATAAATTGGGAAAATTAAAAATCAGCAAGACACAAGCACCCCAAAGTTTAGGGCTGCTCTGTTGACAAGGACCTCCACTTCATTCCACCTTCAATATCCCAGGAAAGAGAAAAATGGATAAAGAAGTTGTGGTCCTTATGTACAATGGAATATCACTCAGCCATGAAATCAATGTCATAAGGCTAGTAGCAGCATGATGAGTGGATTAAGGTATGACGATTCTAAGTGAAATAAGTCACACAGAAAAGGACACTTCCCATAAGGTATCACTGATAGAGGGAATGTAAAAACCGTTACACTTGAACTGAATTACAAAACAGAACAGAGTCACACATGCAGAAAACACACTATGGCTGCTTAACGGGAAAGGTGAGGTGGGGTGATACATAAAACAAGGGTTTCAAATTAGCTCAGATACCGTTCCATAAACCCAATATGTAATAGACAAGACCTACTCCTTGCTCAGAGAACTGGACTCAACACGCCCTATTCACCGCACAAGAATATAGTTGACTAGTAATAATCGTAAAGCCTATGTATTGATATCTCTCTGTTAGTGTGTCAAGTGGGTGTAAAGCGGCATAAACACAGCAGTGAAAAGCAGCTAAATCCCATTATGAAAATAAATTACTTTGAAAAACCCATGAAACAAAGACAGTGAACGAGAGAGGAATTCTTACACAATGCGTTCAGGGGCTGTGATGCAACCTGGATTGACCATATCTAGACCCACAGCTGGATGAGACATAAGGGTGGACACTCTTGGGGCTGAGAGGTTTGGTGAGGTTGGGTGAGCAAACGCAGACCCTTTAAAGTAATACTGCATGGTACCCATCGCATGGGTCCCAAATCTCCAGCTTCAAGGGCATCTTCCTACATCAAAAACATGCATGAGAAACCCAGAAGATGGTACACAGTGTGATGGGGAAAGGTTTCTAAAACGCACCTCATTTCTCATCTCCTTGTGCCCGGGTTCGCCATTCCAGCCGCTTTACTAGCAAGCTCCCTACTTGGAGCATCAGCACCTTTAACCTCCTGTTCCGTACAGGTTGCAATTTGTCCTGAGGATAAACGGGAAGACGTGGAACCAACGAGAGACTAGCTCTTGGTGTTGGGACAGGCACAGGTCACTCTATTTTCCCATCAGAAAGAAGAATTAACCACAGGCTCAGCCTGCCCCCCGGAACCAGAACAGGGCCTGAAGCCATTCTGTGATTTTGCGGCCAGCTCCCATAAAAACGAGTTGTAAAATGGAGGTTCAGGGCACTGCAATTCACAAACCTGCAGTTATAAATGATAACACTCGTCCACAAATATATTGAGGGAAGGCAAAGAAGAGGATTTGAAATCAAGGCAGAATTGCAGGAAACAGATTTCAGGAGGTAGATTCGAATCGCCTTTAAAGCACATGAAAAGCGGCAAAACGTTGACAATGATGCCCTTGGCCAAAAAGGGCGTATGCGTTTTTTCCTGAATATATTCAGGAAAAAACGCATACGCCCTTTTTGGCCAACCAAGCAACCTGGAAAGGCAAATCAGCGCTACAAACAAGTCTCGCTTCCCATCGGTCAAAAGGGCCATGCTGAAAAAAGTGTCAAAACCAGAAATGCAGGACAGGCCATGGAGAAATGGGAGCCTTGCTACACTGATGGGCGGGATGTAAATTGCCAACAGCCACTCTGGAGAAGTGTACGGTGAGTCCTGAAACATCTAAAAAACACAGCTTAGAGAGCATAGGGCACTTCCACTCATGGGGGTATGAATTGGGAAAATGAAAAATCAGCAAGACACAAGCACCCCAAAGTTTAGGGCTGCTCTGTTGACAAGGACCTCCACTTCATTCCACCTTAAATATCCCAGGAAAGAGAAAAATGGGTAAAGAAGTTGTGGTCCTTATGTACAATGGAATATCACTCAGCCATGAAATCAATGTCATAAGGCTAGTAGCAGCATGATGAGTGGATTAAGGTACGACGATTCTAAGTGAAATAAGTCACACAGAAAAGGACACTTCTCATAAGGTATCACTGATAGAGGGAATGTAAAAACCGTTACACTTGAACTGAATTACAAAAGAGAACAGAGTCACACATGCAGAAAACACACTATGGCTGCTTAACGGGAAAGGTGAGGTGGGGTGATACATAAAACAAGGGTATCAAATTAGCTCAGATACCGTTCCATAAACCCAATATGTAATAGACAAGACCTACTCCTTGCTCAGAGAACTGGACTCAACACGCCCTATTCACCGCACAAGAATATATCTGACTAATAATAATCGTAAAACCTATGTATTGATATCTCTCTGTTAGTGTGTCAAGTGGGTGTAAAGCGGCATAAACACAGCAGTGAAAAGCAGCTAAACCCCATTATAAAAATAAATTACTTTGAAACACCCATGAAACAAAGACAGTGAAAGAGAGAGAAATTCTTACACAATGCGTTCAGGGGCTGTGATGCAACCTGGATTGACCATATCTAGACGCACAGCTGGATGAGACATAAGGGTGGACACTCTTGGGGCTGAGAGGTTTGGTGAGGTTGGGTGAGCAAACGCAGACCCTTTAAAGTAATACTGCATGATACCCATCGCATGGGTCCCAAATCTCCAGGTTCAAGGGCATCTTCCTACATCAAAAACATGCATGAGAAACCCAGAAGATGGTACACCGTGTGATGGGGAAAGGTTTCTAAAACGCACCTCATTTCTCATCGCCTTGTGCCCGGGTTCGCCATTCCAGCCGCTTTACTAGCAAGCTCCCTGCTTGGAGCATCAGCACCTTTAACCTCCTGTTCCGTACAGGTTGCAATTTGTCCTGAGGATAAACGGGAAGACGTGGAACCAACGAGAGACTAGCTCTTGGTGTTGGGACAGGCACAGGTCACTCTATTTTCCCATCAGAAAGAAGAATTAACCACAGGCTCAGCCTGCCCCCCAGAACCAGAACAGGGCCTGAAGCCATTCTGAGATTTTGCGGCCAGCTCCCATAAAAACGAGTTGTAAAATGGAGGTTCAGGGCACTGCAATTCACAAACCTGCAGAGTTATAAATGATAACTCTCGTCCACAAATATATTGAGGGAAGGCAAAGAAGAGGATTTGAAATCAAGGCAGAATTGCAGGAAAGAGATTTCAGGAGGTAGATTTGAATCGCATTTAAAGCACATGAAAAGCGGCAAAACGTTGACAATGATGCCCTTGGCCAAAAAGGGCGTATGCGTTTTTTCCTGAATATATTCAGGAAAAAACGCATACGCCCTTTTTGGCCAACCAAGCAACCTGGAAAGGCAAATGAGCGCTACAAACAAGTCTCGCTTCCCATCGGTCAAAAGGGCCATGCTGAAAAAAGTGTCAAAACCAGAAATGCAGGACAGGCCATGGAGTAATGGGAGCCTTGCTACACTGATGGGCGGGATGTAAATTGCCAACAGCCACTCTGGAGAAGTGTACGGTGAGTCCTGAAACATCTGAAAAACACAGCTTAGAGAGCATAGGGCACTTCCACTCATGGGGGTATGAATTGGGAAAATGAAAAATCAGCAAGACACAAGCACCCCAAAGTTTAGGGCTGCTCTGTTGACAAGGACCTCCACTTCATTCCACCTTCAATATCCCAGGAAAGAGAAAAATGGGTAAAGAAGTTGTGGTCCTTATGTACAATGGAATATCACTCAGCCATGAAATCAATGTCATAAGGCTAGTAGCAGCATGATGAGTGGATTTAGGTACGACGATTCTAAGTGAAATAAGTCACACAGAAAAGGACACTTCTCATAAGGTATCACTGATAGAGGGAATGTAAAAACCGTTACACTTGAACTGAATTACAAAACAGAACAGAGTCACACATGCAGAAAACACACTATGGCTGCTTAACGGGAAAGGTGAGGTGGGGTGATACATAAAACAAGGGTTTCAAATTAGCTCAGATACCGTTCCATAAACCCAATATGTAATAGACAAGACCTACTCCTTGCTCAGAGAACTGGACTCAACACGCCCTATTCACCGCACAAGAATATATCTGACTAGTAATAATCGTAAAGCCTATGTATTGATATCTCTCTGTTAGTGTGTCAAGTGGGTGTAAAGCGGCATAAACACAGCAGTGAAAAGCAGCTAAATCCCATTATGAAAATAAATTACTTTGAAAAACCCATGAAACAAAGACAGTGAACGAGAGAGGAATTCTTACACAATGCGTTCAGGGGCTGTGATGCAACATGGATTGACCATATCTAGACCCACAGCTGGATGAGACATAAGGGTGGACACTCTTGGGGCTGAGAGGTTTGGTGAGGTTGGGTGAGCAAACGCAGACCCTTTAAAGTAATACTGCAATGTACCCAACGCATGGGTCCCAAATCTCCAGGTTCAAGGGCATCTTCCTACAACAAAAACATGCATGAGAAACCCAGAAGATGGTACACCGTGTGATGGGGAAAGGTTTCTAAAACGCACCTCATTTCTCATCTCCTTGTGCCCGGGTTCGCCATTCCAGCCGCTTTACTAGCAAGCTCCCTACTTGGAGCATCAGCACCTTTAACCTCCTGTTCCGTACAGGTTGCAATTTGTCCTGAGGATAAACGGGAAGACGTGGAACCAACGAGAGACTAGCTCTTGGTGTTGGGACAGGCACAGGTCACTCTATTTTCCCATCAGAAAGAAGAATTAACCACAGGCTCAGCCTGCCCCCCGGAACCAGAACAGGGCCTGAAGCCATTCTGTGATTTTGCGGCCAGCTCCCATAAAAACGAGTTGTAAAATGGAGGTTCAGGGCACTGCAATTCACAAACCTGCAGTTATAAATGATAACACTCGTCCACAAATATATTGAGGGAAGGCAAAGAAGAGGATTTGAAATCAAGGCAGAATTGCAGGAAACAGATTTCAGGAGGTAGATTCGAATCGCCTTTAAAGCACATGAAAAGCGGCAAAACGTTGACAATGATGCCCTTGGCCAAAAAGGGCGTATGCGTTTTTTCCTGAATATATTCAGGAAAAAACGCATACGCCCTTTTTGGCCAACCAAGCAACCTGGAAAGGCAAATCAGCGCTACAAACAAGTCTCGCTTCCCATCGGTCAAAAGGGCCATGCTGAAAAAAGTGTCAAAACCAGAAATGCAGGACAGGCCATGGAGAAATGGGAGCCTTGCTACACTGATGGGCGGGATGTAAATTGCCAACAGCCACTCTGGAGAAGTGTACGGTGAGTCCTGAAACATCTAAAAAACACAGCTTAGAGAGCATAGGGCACTTCCACTCATGGGGGTATGAATTGGGAAAATGAAAAATCAGCAAGACACAAGCACCCCAAAGTTTAGGGCTGCTCTGTTGACAAGGACCTCCACTTCATTCCACCTTAAATATCCCAGGAAAGAGAAAAATGGGTAAAGAAGTTGTGGTCCTTATGTACAATGGAATATCACTCAGCCATGAAATCAATGTCATAAGGCTAGTAGCAGCATGATGAGTGGATTAAGGTACGACGATTCTAAGTGAAATAAGTCACACAGAAAAGGACACTTCTCATAAGGTATCACTGATAGAGGGAATGTAAAAACCGTTACACTTGAACTGAATTACAAAACAGAACAGAGTCACACATGCAGAAAACACACTATGGCTGCTTAACGGGAAAGGTGAGGTGGGGTGATACATAAAACAAGGGTATCAAATTAGCTCAGATACCGTTCCATAAACCCAATATGTAATAGACAAGACCTACTCCTTGCTCAGAGAACTGGACTCAACACGCCCTATTCACCGCACAAGAATATATCTGACTAATAATAATCGTAAAACCTATGTATTGATATCTCTCTGTTAGTGTGTCAAGTGGGTGTAAAGCGGCATAAACACAGCAGTGAAAAGCAGCTAAACCCCATTATAAAAATAAATTACTTTGAAACACCCATGAAACAAAGACAGTGAAAGAGAGAGAAATTCTTACACAATGCGTTCAGGGGCTGTGATGCAACCTGGATTGACCATATCTAGACGCACAGCTGGATGAGACATAAGGGTGGACACTCTTGGGGCTGAGAGGTTTGGTGAGGTTGGGTGAGCAAACGCAGACCCTTTAAAGTAATACTGCATGATACCCATCGCATGGGTCCCAAATCTCCAGGTTCAAGGGCATCTTCCTACATCAAAAACATGCATGAGAAACCCAGAAGATGGTACACCGTGTGATGGGGAAAGGTTTCTAAAACGCACCTCATTTCTCATCGCCTTGTGCCCGGGTTCGCCATTCCAGCCGCTTTACTAGCAAGCTCCCTGCTTGGAGCATCAGCACCTTTAACCTCCTGTTCCGTACAGGTTGCAATTTGTCCTGAGGATAAACGGGAAGACGTGGAACCAACGAGAGACTAGCTCTTGGTGTTGGGACAGGCACAGGTCACTCTATTTTCCCATCAGAAAGAAGAATTAACCACAGGCTCAGCCTGCCCCCCGGAACCAGAACAGGGCCTGAAGCCATTCTGAGATTTTGCGGCCAGCTCCCATAAAAACGAGTTGTAAAATGGAGGTTCAGGGCACTGCAATTCACAAACCTGCAGAGTTATAAATGATAACTCTCGTCCACAAATATATTGAGGGAAGGCAAAGAAGAGGATTTGAAATCAAGGCAGAATTGCAGGAAAGAGATTTCAGGAGGTAGATTTGAATCGCATTTAAAGCACATGAAAAGCGGCAAAACGTTGACAATGATGCCCTTGGCCAAAAAGGGCGTATGCGTTTTTTCCTGAATATATTCAGGAAAAAACGCATACGCCCTTTTTGGCCAACCAAGCAACCTGGAAAGGCAAATGAGCGCTACAAACAAGTCTCGCTTCCCATCGGTCAAAAGGGCCATGCTGAAAAAAGTGTCAAAACCAGAAATGCAGGACAGGCCATGGAGTAATGGGAGCCTTGCTACACTGATGGGCGGGATGTAAATTGCCAACAGCCACTCTGGAGAAGTGTACGGTGAGTCCTGAAACATCTGAAAAACACAGCTTAGAGAGCATAGGGCACTTCCACTCATGGGGGTATGAATTGGGAAAATGAAAAATCAGCAAGACACAAGCACCCCAAAGTTTAGGGCTGCTCTGTTGACAAGGACCTCCACTTCATTCCACCTTAAATATCCCAGGAAAGAGAAAAATGGGTAAAGAAGTTGTGGTCCTTATGTACAATGGAATATCACTCAGCCATGAAATCAATGTCATAAGGCTAGTAGCAGCATGATGAGTGGATTTAGGTACGACGATTCTAAGTGAAATAAGTCACACAGAAAAGGACACTTCTCATAAGGTATCACTGATAGAGGGAATGTAAAAACCGTTACACTTGAACTGAATTACAAAACAGAACAGAGTCACACATGCAGAAAACACACTATGGCTGCTTAACGGGAAAGGTGAGGTGGGGTGATACATAAAACAAGGGTTTCAAATTAGCTCAGATACCGTTCCATAAACCCAATATGTAATAGACAAGACCTACTCCTTGCTCAGAGAACTGGACTCAACACGCCCTATTCACCGCACAAGAATATATCTGACTAGTAATAATCGTAAAGCCTATGTATTGATATCTCTCTGTTAGTGTGTCAAGTGGGTGTAAAGCGGCATAAACACAGCAGTGAAAAGCAGCTAAATCCCATTATGAAAATAAATTACTTTGAAAAACCCATGAAACAAAGACAGTGAACGAGAGAGGAATTCTTACACAATGCGTTCAGGGGCTGTGATGCAACCTGGATTGACCATATCTAGACGCACAGCTGGATGAGACATAAGGGTGGACACTCTTGGGGCTGAGAGGTTTGGTGAGGTTGGGTGAGCAAACGCAGACCCTTTAAAGTAATACTGCATGGTACCCATCGCATGGGTCCCAAATCTCCAGCTTCAAGGGCATCTTCCTACATCAAAAACATGCATGAGAAACCCAGAAGATGGTACACCGTGTGATGGGGAAAGGTTTCTAAAACGCACCTCATTTCTCATCTCCTTGTGCCCGGGTTCGCCATTCCAGCCGCTTTACTAGCAAGCTCCCTACTTGGAGCATCAGCACCTTTAACCTCCTGTTCCGTACAGGTTGCAATTTGTCCTGAGGATAAACGGGAAGACGTGGAACCAACGAGAGACTAGTTCTTGGTGTTGGGACAGGCACAGGTCACTCTATTTTCCCATCAGAAAGAAGAATTAACCACAGGCTCAGCCTGCCCCCCGGAACCAGAACAGGGCCTGAAGCCATTCTGCGATTTTGCGGCCAGCTCCCATAAAAACGAGTTGTAAAATGGAGGTTCAGGGCACTGCAATTCACAAACCTGCAGAGTTATAAATGATAACTCTCGTCCACAAATATATTGAGGGAAGGCAAAGAAGAGGATTTGAAATCAAGGCAGAATTGCAGGAAAGAGATTTCAGGAGGTAGATTCGAATCGCATTTAAAGCACATGAAAAGCGGCAAAACGTTGACAATGATGCCCTTGGCCAAAAAGGGCGTATGCGTTTTTTCCTGAATATATTCAGGAAAAAACGCATACGCCCTTTTTGGCCAACCAAGCAACCTGGAAAGGCAAATCAGCGCTACAAACAAGTCTCGCTTCCCATCGGTCAAAAGGGCCATGCTGAAAAAAGTGTCAAAACCAGAAATGCAGGACAGGCCATGGAGAAATGGGAGCCTTGCTACACTGATGGGCGGGATGTAAATTGCCAAGAGCCACTCTGGAGAAGTGTCCGGTGAGTCCTGAAACATCTGAAAAACACAGCTTAGAGAGCATAGGGCACTTCCACTCATGGGGGTATGAATTGGGAAAATGAAAAATCAGCAAGACACAAGCACCCCAAAGTTTAGGGCTGCTCTGTTGACAAGGACCTCCACTTCATTCCACCTTCAATATCCCAGGAAAGAGAAAAATGGATAAAGAAGTTGTGGTCCTTATGTACAATGGAATATCACTCAGCCATGAAATCAATGTCATAAGGTTAGTAGCAGCATGATGAGTGGATTTAGGTACGACGATTCTAAGTGAAATAAGTCACACAGAAAAGGACACTTCTCATAAGGTATCACTGATAGAGGGAATGTAAAAACCGTTACACTTGAACTGAATTACAAAACAGAACAGAGTCACACATGCAGAAAACACACTATGGCTGCTTAACGGGAAAGGTGAGGTGGGGTGATACATAAAACAAGGGTTTCAAATTAGCTCAGATACCGTTCCATAAACCCAATATGTAATAGACAAGACCTACTCCTTGCTCAGAGAACTGGACTCAACACGCCCTATTCACCGCACAAGAATATATCTGACTAGTAATAATCGTAAAGCCTATGTATTGATATCTCTCTGTTAGTGTGTCAAGTGGGTGTAAAGCGGCATAAACACAGCAGTGAAAAGCAGCTAAATCCCATTATGAAAATAAATTACTTTGAAAAACCCATGAAACAAAGACAGTGAACGAGAGAGGAATTCTTACACAATGCGTTCAGGGGCTGTGATGCAACCTGGATTGACCATATCTAGACCCACAGCTGGATGAGACATAAGGGTGGACACTCTTGGGGCTGAGAGGTTTGGTGAGGTTGGGTGAGCAAACGCAGACCCTTTAAAGTAATACTGCATGGTACCCATCACATGGGTCCCAAATCTCCAGCTTCAAGGGCATCTTCCTACATCAAAACATGCATGAGAAACCCAGAAGATGGTACACAGTGTGATGGGGAAAGGTTTCTAAAACGCACCTCATTTCTCATCGCCTTGTGCCCGGGTTCGCCATTCCAGCCGCTTTACTAGCAAGCTCCCTACTTGGAGCATCAGCACCTTTAACCTCCTGTTCCGTACAGGTTGCAATTTGTCCTGAGGATAAACGGGAAGACGTGGAACCAACGAGAGACTAGCTCTTGGTGTTGGGACAGGCACAGGTCACTCTATTTTCCCATCAGAAAGAAGAATTAACCACAGGCTCAGCCTGCCCCCCGGAACCAGAACAGGGCCTGAATCCATTCTGTGATTTTGCGGCCAGCTCCCATAAAAACGAGTTGTAAAATGGAGGTTCAGGGCACTGCAATTCACAAACCTGCAGTTATAAATGATAACTCTCGTCCACAAATATATTGAGGGAAGGCAACGAAGAGGATTTGAAATCAAGGCAGAATTGCAGGAAACAGATTTCAGGAAGTAGATTCGAATCGCATTTAAAGCACATGAAAAGTGGCAAAACGTTGACAATGATGCCCTTGGCCAAAAAGGGCGTATGCGTTTTTTCCTGAATATATTCAGGAAAAAAAGCATACGCCCTTTTTGGCCAACCAAGCAACCTGGAAAGGCAAATCAGCGCTACAAACAAGTCTCGCTTCCCATCGGTCAAAAGGGCCATGCTGAAAAAAGTGTCAAAACCAGAAATGCAGGACAGGCCATGGAGAAATGGGAGCCTTGCTACACTGATGGGCGGGATGTAAATTGCCAACAGCCACTCTGGAGAAGTGTCCGGTGAGTCCTGAAACATCTGAAAAACACAGCTTAGAGAGCATAGGGCACTTCCACTCATGGGGGTATAAATTGGGAAAATTAAAAATCAGCAAGACACAAGCACCCCAAAGTTTAGGGCTGCTCTGTTGACAAGGACCTCCACTTCATTCCACCTTCAATATCCCAGGAAAGAGAAAAATGGATAAAGAAGTTGTGGTCCTTATGTACAATGGAATATCACTCAGCCATGAAATCAATGTCATAAGGCTAGTAGCAGCATGATGAGTGGATTAAGGTATGACGATTCTAAGTGAAATAAGTCACACAGAAAAGGACACTTCCCATAAGGTATCACTGATAGAGGGAATGTAAAAACCGTTACACTTGAACTGAATTACAAAACAGAACAGAGTCACACATGCAGAAAACACACTATGGCTGCTTAACGGGAAAGGTGAGGTGGGGTGATACATAAAACAAGGGTTTCAAATTAGCTCAGATACCGTTCCATAAACCCAATATGTAATAGACAAGACCTACTCCTTGCTCAGAGAACTGGACTCAACACGCCCTATTCACCGCACAAGAATATATCTGACTAGTAATAATCGTAAAGCCTATGTATTGATATCTCTCTGTTAGTGTGTCAAGTGGGTGTAAAGCGGCATAAACACAGCAGTGAAAAGCAGCTAAATCCCATTATGAAAATAAATTACTTTGAAAAACCCATGAAACAAAGACAGTGAACGAGAGAGGAATTCTTACACAATGCGTTCAGGGGCTGTGATGCAACCTGGATTGACCATATCTAGACCCACAGCTGGATGAGACATAAGGGTGGACACTCTTGGGGCTGAGAGGTTTGGTGAGGTTGGGTGAGCAAACGCAGACCCTTTAAAGTAATACTGCATGGTACCCATCGCATGGGTCCCAAATCTCCAGCTTCAAGGACATCTTCCTACATCAAAAACATGCATGAGAAACCCAGAAGATGGTACACCGTGTGATGGGGAAAGGTTTCTAAAACGCACCTCATTTCTCATCTCCTTGTGCCCGGGTTCGCCATTCCAGCCGCTTTACTAGCAAGCTCCCTACTTGGAGCATCAGCACCTTTAACCTCCTGTTCCGTACAGGTTGCAATTTGTCCTGAGGATAAACGGGAAGACGTGGAACCAACGAGAGACTAGCTCTTGGTGTTGGGACAGGCACAGGTCACTCTATTTTCCCATCAGAAAGAAGAATTAACCACAGGCTCAGCCTGCCGCCCGGAACCAGAACAGGGCCTGAAGCCATTCTGCGATTTTGCGGCCAGCTCCCATAAAAACGAGTTGTAAAATGGAGGTTCAGGGCACTGCAATTCACAAACCTGCAGAGTTATAAATGATAACTCTCGTCCACAAATATATTGAGGGAAGGCAAAGAAGAGGATTTGAAATCAAGGCAGAATTGCAGGAAAGAGATTTCAGGAGGTAGATTCGAATCGCATTTAAAGCACATGAAAAGCGGCAAAACGTTGACAATGATGCCCTTGGCCAAAAAGGGCGTATGCGTTTTTTCCTGAATATATTCAGGAAAAAACGCATACGCCCTTTTTGGCCAACCAAGCAACCTGGAAAGGCAAATCAGCGCTACAAACAAGTCTCGCTTCCCATCGGTCAAAAGGGCCATGCTGAAAAAAGTGTCAAAACCAGAAATGCAGGACAGGCCATGGAGAAATGGGAGCCTTGCTACACTGATGGGCGGGATGTAAATTGCCAACAGCCACTCTGGAGAAGTGTACAGTGAGTCCTGAAACATCTAAAAAACACAGCTTAGAGAGCATAGGGCACTTCCACTCATGGGGGTATGAATTGGGAAAATGAAAAATCAGCAAGACACAAACACCCCAAAGTTTAGGGCTGCTCTGTTGACAAGGACCTCCACTTCATTCCACCTTAAATATCCCAGGAAAGAGAAAAATGGGTAAAGAAGTTGTGGTCCTTATGTACAATGGAATATCACTCAGCCATGAAATCAATGTCATAAGGCTAGTAGCAGCATGATGAGTGGATTAAGGTACGACGATTCTAAGTGAAATAAGTCACACAGAAAAGGACACTTCTCATAAGGTATCACTGATAGAGGGAATGTAAAAACCGTTACACTTGAACTGAATTACAAAACAGAACAGAGTCACACATGCAGAAAACACACTATGGCTGCTTAACGGGAAAGGTGAGGTGGGGTGATACATAAAACAAGGGTTTCAAATTAGCTCAGATACCGTTCCATAAACCCAATATGTAATAGACAAGACCTACTCCTTGCTCAGAGAACTGGACTCAACACGCCCTATTCACCGCACAAGAATATATCTGACTAGTAATAATCGTAAAGCCTATGTATTGATATCTCTCTGTTAGTGTGTCAAGTGGGTGTAAAGCGGCATAAACACAGCAGTGAAAAGCAGCTAAATCCCATTATGAAAATAAATTACTTTGAAAAACCCATGAAACAAAGACAGTGAACGAGAGAGGAATTCTTACACAATGCGTTCAGGGGCTGTGATGCAACCTGGATTGACCATATCTAGACCCACAGCTGGATGAGACATTAGGGTGGACACTCTTGGGGCTGAGAGGTTTGGTGAGGTTGGGTGAGCAAACGCAGACCCTTTAAAGTAATACTGCATGGTACCCATCGCATGGGTCCCAAATCTCCAGCTTCAAGGGCATCTTCCTACATCAAAAACATGCATGAGAAACCCAGAAGATGGTACACAGTGTGATGGGGAAAGGTTTCTAAAACGCACCTCATTTCTCATCGCCTTGTGCCCGGGTTCGCCATTCCAGCCGCTTTACTAGCAAGCTCCCTACTTGGAGCATCAGCACCTTTAACCTCCTGTTCCGTACAGGTTGCAATTTGTCCTGAGGATAAACGGGAAGACGTGGAACCAACGAGAGACTAGCTCTTGGTGTTGGGACAGGCACACGTCACTCTATTTTCCCATCAGAAAGAAGAATTAACCACAGGCTCAGCCTGCCCCCCGGAACCAGAACAGGGCCTGAAGCCATTCTGTGATTTTGCGGCCAGCTCCCATAAAAACGAGTTGTAAAATGGAGGTTCAGGGCACTGCAATTCACAAACCTGCAGTTATAAATGATAACACTCGTCCACAAATATATTGAGGGAAGGCAAAGAAGAGGATTTGAAATCAAGGCAGAATTGCAGGAAACAGATTTCAGGAGGTAGATTCGAATCGCCTTTAAAGCACATGAAAAGCGGCAAAACGTTGACAATGATGCCCTTGGCCAAAAAGGGCGTATGCGTTTTTTCCTGAATATATTCAGGAAAAAACGCATACGCCCTTTTTGGCCAACCAAGCAACCTGGAAAGGCAAATCAGCGCTACAAACAAGTCTCGCTTCCCATCGGTCAAAAGGGCCATGCTGAAAAAAGTCTCAAAACCAGAAATGCAGGACAGGCCATGGAGAAATGGGAGCCTTGCTACACTGATGGGCGGGATGTAAATTGCCAACAGCCACTCTGGAGAAGTGTACGGTGAGTCCTGAAACATCTAAAAAACACAGCTTAGAGAGCATAGGGCACTTCCACTCATGGGGGTATGAATTGGGAAAATGAAAAATCAGCAAGACACAAGCACCCCAAAGTTTAGGGCTGCTCTGTTGACAAGGACCTCCACTTCATTCCACCTTAAATATCCCAGGAAAGAGAAAAATGGGTAAAGAAGTTGTGGTCCTTATGTACAATGGAATATCACTCAGCCATGAAATCAATGTCATAAGGCTAGTAGCAGCATGATGAGTGGATTAAGGTACGACGATTCTAAGTGAAATAAGTCACACAGAAAAGGACACTTCTCATAAGGTATCACTGATAGAGGGAATGTAAAAACCGTTACACTTGAACTGAATTACAAAACAGAACAGAGTCACACATGCAGAAAACACACTATGGCTGCTTAACGGGAAAGGTGAGGTGGGGTGATACATAAAACAAGGGTATCAAATTAGCTCAGATACCGTTCCATAAACCCAATATGTAATAGACAAGACCTACTCCTTGCTCAGAGAACTGGACTCAACACGCCCTATTCACCGCACAAGAATATATCTGACTAATAATAATCGTAAAACCTATGTATTGATATCTCTCTGTTAGTGTGTCAAGTGGGTGTAAAGCGGCATAAACACAGCAGTGAAAAGCAGCTAAACCCCATTATAAAAATAAATTACTTTGAAACACCCATGAAACAAAGACAGTGAAAGAGAGAGAAATTCTTACACAATGCGTTCAGGGGCTGTGATGCAACCTGGATTGACCATATCTAGACGCACAGCTGGATGAGACATAAGGGTGGACACTCTTGGGGCTGAGAGGTTTGGTGAGGTTGGGTGAGCAAACGCAGACCCTTTAAAGTAATACTGCATGATACCCATCGCATGGGTCCCAAATCTCCAGGTTCAAGGGCATCTTCCTACATCAAAAACATGCATGAGAAACCCAGAAGATGGTACACCGTGTGATGGGGAAAGGTTTCTAAAACGCACCTCATTTCTCATCGCCTTGTGCCCGGGTTCGCCATTCCAGCCGCTTTACTAGCAAGCTCCCTGCTTGGAGCATCAGCACCTTTAACCTCCTGTTCCGTACAGGTTGCAATTTGTCCTGAGGATAAACGGGAAGACGTGGAACCAACGAGAGACTAGCTCTTGGTGTTGGGACAGGCACAGGTCACTCTATTTTCCCATCAGAAAGAAGAATTAACCACAGGCTCAGCCTGCCCCCCGGAACCAGAACAGGGCCTGAAGCCATTCTGAGATTTTGCGGCCAGCTCCCATAAAAACGAGTTGTAAAATGGAGGTTCAGGGCACTGCAATTCACAAACCTGCAGAGTTATAAATGATAACTCTCGTCCACAAATATATTGAGGGAAGGCAAAGAAGAGGATTTGAAATCAAGGCAGAATTGCAGGAAAGAGATTTCAGGAGGTAGATTTGAATCGCATTTAAAGCACATGAAAAGCGGCAAAACGTTGACAATGATGCCCTTGGCCAAAAAGGGCGTATGCGTTTTTTCCTGAATATATTCAGGAAAAAACGCATACGCCCTTTTTGGCCAACCAAGCAACCTGGAAAGGCAAATGAGCGCTACAAACAAGTCTCGCTTCCCATCGGTCAAAAGGGCCATGCTGAAAAAAGTGTCAAAACCAGAAATGCAGGACAGGCCATGGAGTAATGGGAGCCTTGCTACACTGATGGGCGGGATGTAAATTGCCAACAGCCACTCTGGAGAAGTGTACGGTGAGTCCTGAAACATCTGAAAAACACAGCTTAGAGAGCATAGGGCACTTCCACTCATGGGGGTATGAATTGGGAAAATGAAAAATCAGCAAGACACAAGCACCCCAAAGTTTAGGGCTGCTCTGTTGACAAGGACCTCCACTTCATTCCACCTTAAATATCCCAGGAAAGAGAAAAATGGGTAAAGAAGTTGTGGTCCTTATGTACAATGGAATATCACTCAGCCATGAAATCAATGTCATAAGGCTAGTAGCAGCATGATGAGTGGATTTAGGTACGACGATTCTAAGTGAAATAAGTCACACAGAAAAGGACACTTCTCATAAGGTATCACTGATAGAGGGAATGTAAAAACCGTTACACTTGAACTGAATTACAAAACAGAACAGAGTCACACATGCAGAAAACACACTATGGCTGCTTAACGGGAAAGGTGAGGTGGGGTGATACATAAAACAAGGGTTTCAAATTAGCTCAGATACCGTTCCATAAACCCAATATGTAATAGACAAGACCTACTCCTTGCTCAGAGAACTGGACTCAACACGCCCTATTCACCGCACAAGAATATATCTGACTAGTAATAATCGTAAAGCCTATGTATTGATATCTCTCTGTTAGTGTGTCAAGTGGGTGTAAAGCGGCATAAACACAGCAGTGAAAAGCAGCTAAATCCCATTATGAAAATAAATTACTTTGAAAAACCCATGAAACAAAGACAGTGAACGAGAGAGGAATTCTTACACAATGCGTTCAGGGGCTGTGATGCAACCTGGATTGACCATATCTAGACCCACAGCTGGATGAGACATAAGGGTGGACACTCTTGGGGCTGAGAGGTTTGGTGAGGTTGGGTGAGCAAACGCAGACCCTTTAAAGTAATACTGCATGGTACCCATCGCATGGGTCCCAAATCTCCAGCTTCAAGGGCATCTTCCTACATCAAAAACATGCATGAGAAACCCAGAAGATGGTACACCGTGTGATGGGGAAAGGTTTCTAAAACGCACCTCATTTCTCATCTCCTTGTGCCCGGGTTCGCCATTCCAGCCGCTTTACTAGCAAGCTCCCTACTTGGAGCATCAGCACCTTTAACCTCCTGTTCCGTACAGGTTGCAATTTGTCCTGAGGATAAACGGGAAGACGTGGAACCAACGAGAGACTAGCTCTTGGTGTTGGGACAGGCACAGGTCACTCTATTTTCCCATCAGAAAGAAGAATTAACCACAGGCTCAGCCTGCCCCCCGGAACCAGAACAGGGCCTGAAGCCATTCTGTGATTTTGCGGCCAGCTCCCATAAAAACGAGTTGTAAAATGGAGGTTCAGGGCACTGCAATTCACAAACCTGCAGTTATAAATGATAACACTCGTCCACAAATATATTGAGGGAAGGCAAAGAAGAGGATTTGAAATCAAGGCAGAATTGCAGGAAACAGATTTCAGGAGGTAGATTCGAATCGCCTTTAAAGCACATGAAAAGCGGCAAAACGTTGACAATGATGCCCTTGGCCAAAAAGGGCGTATGCGTTTTTTCCTGAATATATTCAGGAAAAAACGCATACGCCCTTTTTGGCCAACCAAGCAACCTGGAAAGGCAAATCAGCGCTACAAACAAGTCTCGCTTCCCATCGGTCAAAAGGGCCATGCTGAAAAAAGTGTCAAAACCAGAAATGCAGGACAGGCCATGGAGAAATGGGAGCCTTGCTACACTGATGGGCGGGATGTAAATTGCCAACAGCCACTCTGGAGAAGTGTACGGTGAGTCCTGAAACATCTAAAAAACACAGCTTAGAGAGCATAGGGCACTTCCACTCATGGGGGTATGAATTGGGAAAATGAAAAATCAGCAAGACACAAGCACCCCAAAGTTTAGGGCTGCTCTGTTGACAAGGACCTCCACTTCATTCCACCTTAAATATCCCAGGAAAGAGAAAAATGGGTAAAGAAGTTGTGGTCCTTATGTACAATGGAATATCACTCAGCCATGAAATCAATGTCATAAGGCTAGTAGCAGCATGATGAGTGGATTAAGGTACGACGATTCTAAGTGAAATAAGTCACACAGAAAAGGACACTTCTCATAAGGTATCACTGATAGAGGGAATGTAAAAACCGTTACACTTGAACTGAATTACAAAACAGAACAGAGTCACACATGCAGAAAACACACTATGGCTGCTTAACGGGAAAGGTGAGGTGGGGTGATACATAAAACAAGGGTATCAAATTAGCTCAGATACCGTTCCATAAACCCAATATGTAATAGACAAGACCTACTCCTTGCTCAGAGAACTGGACTCAACACGCCCTATTCACCGCACAAGAATATATCTGACTAATAATAATCGTAAAACCTATGTATTGATATCTCTCTGTTAGTGTGTCAAGTGGGTGTAAAGCGGCATAAACACAGCAGTGAAAAGCAGCTAAACCCCATTATAAAAATAAATTACTTTGAAACACCCATGAAACAAAGACAGTGAAAGAGAGAGAAATTCTTACACAATGCGTTCAGGGGCTGTGATGCAACCTGGATTGACCATATCTAGACGCACAGCTGGATGAGACATAAGGGTGGACACTCTTGGGGCTGAGAGGTTTGGTGAGGTTGGGTGAGCAAACGCAGACCCTTTAAAGTAATACTGCATGATACCCATCGCATGGGTCCCAAATCTCCAGGTTCAAGGGCATCTTCCTACATCAAAAACATGCATGAGAAACCCAGAAGATGGTACACCGTGTGATGGGGAAAGGTTTCTAAAACGCACCTCATTTCTCATCGCCTTGTGCCCGGGTTCGCCATTCCAGCCGCTTTACTAGCAAGCTCCCTGCTTGGAGCATCAGCACCTTTAACCTCCTGTTCCGTACAGGTTGCAATTTGTCCTGAGGATAAACGGGAAGACGTGGAACCAACGAGAGACTAGCTCTTGGTGTTGGGACAGGCACAGGTCACTCTATTTTCCCATCAGAAAGAAGAATTAACCACAGGCTCAGCCTGCCCCCCGGAACCAGAACAGGGCCTGAAGCCATTCTGAGATTTTGCGGCCAGCTCCCATAAAAACGAGTTGTAAAATGGAGGTTCAGGGCACTGCAATTCACAAACCTGCAGAGTTATAAATGATAACTCTCGTCCACAAATATATTGAGGGAAGGCAAAGAAGAGGATTTGAAATCAAGGCAGAATTGCAGGAAAGAGATTTCAGGAGGTAGATTTGAATCGCATTTAAAGCACATGAAAAGCGGCAAAACGTTGACAATGATGCCCTTGGCCAAAAAGGGCGTATGCGTTTTTTCCTGAATATATTCAGGAAAAAACGCATACGCCCTTTTTGGCCAACCAAGCAACCTGGAAAGGCAAATGAGCGCTACAAACAAGTCTCGCTTCCCATCGGTCAAAAGGGCCATGCTGAAAAAAGTGTCAAAACCAGAAATGCAGGACAGGCCATGGAGTAATGGGAGCCTTGCTACACTGATGGGCGGGATGTAAATTGCCAACAGCCACTCTGGAGAAGTGTACGGTGAGTCCTGAAACATCTGAAAAACACAGCTTAGAGAGCATAGGGCACTTCCACTCATGGGGGTATGAATTGGGAAAATGAAAAATCAGCAAGACACAAGCACCCCAAAGTTTAGGGCTGCTCTGTTGACAAGGACCTCCACTTCATTCCACCTTAAATATCCCAGGAAAGAGAAAAATGGGTAAAGAAGTTGTGGTCCTTATGTACAATGGAATATCACTCAGCCATGAAATCAATGTCATAAGGCTAGTAGCAGCATGATGAGTGGATTTAGGTACGACGATTCTAAGTGAAATAAGTCACACAGAAAAGGACACTTCTCATAAGGTATCACTGATAGAGGGAATGTAAAAACCGTTACACTTGAACTGAATTACAAAACAGAACAGAGTCACACATGCAGAAAACACACTATGGCTGCTTAACGGGAAAGGTGAGGTGGGGTGATACATAAAACAAGGGTTTCAAATTAGCTCAGATACCGTTCCATAAACCCAATATGTAATAGACAAGACCTACTCCTTGCTCAGAGAACTGGACTCAACACGCCCTATTCACCGCACAAGAATATATCTGACTAGTAATAATCGTAAAGCCTATGTATTGATATCTCTCTGTTAGTGTGTCAAGTGGGTGTAAAGCGGCATAAACACAGCAGTGAAAAGCAGCTAAATCCCATTATGAAAATAAATTACTTTGAAAAACCCATGAAACAAAGACAGTGAACGAGAGAGGAATTCTTACACAATGCGTTCAGGGGCTGTGATGCAACCTGGATTGACCATATCTAGACCCACAGCTGGATGAGACATAAGGGTGGACACTCTTGGGGCTGAGAGGTTTGGTGAGGTTGGGTGAGCAAACGCAGACCCTTTAAAGTAATACTGCATGGTACCCATCGCATGGGTCCCAAATCTCCAGCTTCAAGGGCATCTTCCTACATCAAAAACATGCATGAGAAACCCAGAAGATGGTACACCGTGTGATGGGGAAAGGTTTCTAAAACGCACCTCATTTCTCATCTCCTTGTGCCCGGGTTCGCCATTCCAGCCGCTTTACTAGCAAGCTCCCTACTTGGAGCATCAGCACCTTTAACCTCCTGTTCCGTACAGGTTGCAATTTGTCCTGAGGATAAACGGGAAGACGTGGAACCAACGAGAGACTAGTTCTTGGTGTTGGGACAGGCACAGGTCACTCTATTTTCCCATCAGAAAGAAGAATTAACCACAGGCTCAGCCTGCCCCCCGGAACCAGAACAGGGCCTGAAGCCATTCTGCGATTTTGCGGCCAGCTCCCATAAAAACGAGTTGTAAAATGGAGGTTCAGGGCACTGCAATTCACAAACCTGCAGAGTTATAAATGATAACTCTCGTCCACAAATATATTGAGGGAAGGCAAAGAAGAGGATTTGAAATCAAGGCAGAATTGCAGGAAAGAGATTTCAGGAGGTAGATTCGAATCGCATTTAAAGCACATGAAAAGCGGCAAAACGTTGACAATGATGCCCTTGGCCAAAAAGGGCGTATGCGTTTTTTCCTGAATATATTCAGGAAAAAACGCATACGCCCTTTTTGGCCAACCAAGCAACCTGGAAAGGCAAATCAGCGCTACAAACAAGTCTCGCTTCCCATCGGTCAAAAGGGCCATGCTGAAAAAAGTGTCAAAACCAGAAATGCAGGACAGGCCATGGAGAAATGGGAGCCTTGCTACACTGATGGGCGGGATGTAAATTGCCAAGAGCCACTCTGGAGAAGTGTCCGGTGAGTCCTGAAACATCTGAAAAACACAGCTTAGAGAGCATAGGGCACTTCCACTCATGGGGGTATAAATTGGGAAAATTAAAAATCAGCAAGACACAAGCACCCCAAAGTTTAGGGCTGCTCTGTTGACAAGGACCTCCACTTCATTCCACCTTCAATATCCCAGGAAAGAGAAAAATGGATAAAGAAGTTGTGGTCCTTATGTACAATGGAATATCACTCAGCCATGAAATCAATGTCATAAGGTTAGTAGCAGCATGATGAGTGGATTTAGGTACGACGATTCTAAGTGAAATAAGTCACACAGAAAAGGACACTTCTCATAAGGTATCACTGATAGAGGGAATGTAAAAACCGTTACACTTGAACTGAATTACAAAACAGAACAGAGTCACACATGCAGAAAACACACTATGGCTGCTTAACGGGAAAGGTGAGGTGGGGTGATACATAAAACAAGGGTTTCAAATTAGCTCAGATACCGTTCCATAAACCCAATATGTAATAGACAAGACCTACTCCTTGCTCAGAGAACTGGACTCAACACGCCCTATTCACCGCACAAGAATATATCTGACTAGTAATAATCGTAAAGCCTATGTATTGATATCTCTCTGTTAGTGTGTCAAGTGGGTGTAAAGCGGCATAAACACAGCAGTGAAAAGCAGCTAAATCCCATTATGAAAATAAATTACTTTGAAAAACCCATGAAACAAAGACAGTGAACGAGAGAGGAATTCTTACACAATGCGTTCAGGGGCTGTGATGCAACCTGGATTGACCATATCTAGACCCACAGCTGGATGAGACATAAGGGTGGACACTCTTGGGGCTGAGAGGTTTGGTGAGGTTGGGTGAGCAAACGCAGACCCTTTAAAGTAATACTGCATGGTACCCATCGCATGGGTCCCAAATCTCCAGCTTCAAGGGCATCTTCCTACATCAAAACATGCATGAGAAACCCAGAAGATGGTACACAGTGTGATGGGGAAAGGTTTCTAAAACGCACCTCATTTCTCATCGCCTTGTGCCCGGGTTCGCCATTCCAGCCGCTTTACTAGCAAGCTCCCTACTTGGAGCATCAGCACCTTTAACCTCCTGTTCCGTACAGGTTGCAATTTGTCCTGAGGATAAACGGGAAGACGTGGAACCAACGAGAGACTAGCTCTTGGTGTTGGGACAGGCACAGGTCACTCTATTTTCCCATCAGAAAGAAGAATTAACCACAGGCTCAGCCTGCCCCCCGGAACCAGAACAGGGCCTGAATCCATTCTGTGATTTTGCGGCCAGCTCCCATAAAAACGAGTTGTAAAATGGAGGTTCAGGGCACTGCAATTCACAAACCTGCAGTTATAAATGATAACTCTCGTCCACAAATATATTGAGGGAAGGCAACGAAGAGGATTTGAAATCAAGGCAGAATTGCAGGAAACAGATTTCAGGAAGTAGATTCGAATCGCATTTAAAGCACATGAAAAGTGGCAAAACGTTGACAATGATGCCCTTGGCCAAAAAGGGCGTATGCGTTTTTTCCTGAATATATTCAGGAAAAAAAGCATACGCCCTTTTTGGCCAACCAAGCAACCTGGAAAGGCAAATCAGCGCTACAAACAAGTCTCGCTTCCCATCGGTCAAAAGGGCCATGCTGAAAAAAGTGTCAAAACCAGAAATGCAGGACAGGCCATGGAGAAATGGGAGCCTTGCTACACTGATGGGCGGGATGTAAATTGCCAACAGCCACTCTGGAGAAGTGTCCGGTGAGTCCTGAAACATCTGAAAAACACAGCTTAGAGAGCATAGGGCACTTCCACTCATGGGGGTATAAATTGGGAAAATTAAAAATCAGCAAGACACAAGCACCCCAAAGTTTAGGGCTGCTCTGTTGACAAGGACCTCCACTTCATTCCACCTTCAATATCCCAGGAAAGAGAAAAATGGATAAAGAAGTTGTGGTCCTTATGTACAATGGAATATCACTCAGCCATGAAATCAATGTCATAAGGCTAGTAGCAGCATGATGAGTGGATTAAGGTATGACGATTCTAAGTGAAATAAGTCACACAGAAAAGGACACTTCTCATAAGGTATCACTGATAGAGGGAATGTAAAAACCGTTACACTTGAACTGAATTACAAAACAGAACAGAGTCACACATGCAGAAAACACACTATGGCTGCTTAACGGGAAAGGTGAGGTGGGGTGATACATAAAACAAGGGTTTCAAATTAGCTCAGATACCGTTCCATAAACCCAATATGTAATAGACCAGACCTACTCCTTGCTCAGAGAACTGGACTCAACACGCCCTATTCACCGAACAAGAATATATCTGACTAATAATAATCGTAAAACCTATGTATTGATATCTCTCTGTTAGTGTGTCAAGTGGGTGTAAAGCGGCATAAACACAGCAGTGAAAAGCAGCTAAACCCCATTATAAAAATAAATTACTTTGAAACAACCATGAAACAAAGACAGTGAAAGAGAGAGAAATTCTTACACAATGCGTTCAGGGGCTGTGATGCAACCTGGATTGACCATATCTAGACGCACAGCTGGATGAGACATAAGGGTGGACACTCTTGGGGCTGAGAGGTTTGGTGAGGTTGGGTGAGCAAACGCAGACCCTTTAAAGTAATACTGCGTGGTACCCATCGCATGGGTCCCAAATCTCCAGGTTCAAGGGCATCTTCCTACATCAAAAACATGCATGAGAAACCCAGAAGATGGTACACCGTGTGATGGGGAAAGGTTTCTAAAACGCACCTCATTTCTCATCTCCTTGTGCCCGGGTTCGCCATTCCAGCCGCTTTACTAGCAAGCTCCCTACTTGGAGCATCAGCACCTTTAACCTCCTGTTCCGTACAGGTTGCAATTTGTCCTGAGGATAAACGGGAAGACGTGGAACCAACGAGAGACTAGCTCTTGGTGTTGGGACAGGCACAGGTCACTCTATTTTCCCATCAGAAAGAAGAATTAACCACAGGCTCAGCCTGCCCCCCGGAACCAGAACAGGGCCTGAAGCCATTCTGCGATTTTGCGGCCAGCTCCCATAAAAACGAGTTGTAAAATGGAGGTTCAGGGCACTGCAATTCACAAACCTGCAGAGTTATAAATGATAACTCTCGTCCACAAATATATTGAGGGAAGGCAAAGAAGAGGATTTGAAATCAAGGCAGAATTGCAGGAAACAGATTTCAGGAGGTAGATACGAATCGCCTTTAAAGCACATGAAAAGCGGCAAAACGTTGACAATGATGCCCTTGGCCAAAAAGGGCGTATGCGTTTTTTCCTGAATATATTCAGAAAAAAACGCATACGCCCTTTTTGGCCAACCAAGCAACCTGGAAAGGCAAATCAGCGCTACAGAGATGTCTCGCTTCCCATTGGTCAAAAGGGCCATGCTGAAAAAAGTGTCAAAACCAGAAATGCAGGACAGGCCATGGAGAAATGGGAGCCTTGCTACACTGATGGGCGGGATGTAAATTGCCAAGAGCCACTCTGGAGAAGTGTCCGGTGAGTCCTGAAACATCTGAAAAACACAGCTTAGAGAGCATAGGGCACTTTCACTCATGGGGGTATAAATTGGGAAAATGAAAAATCAGCAAGACACAAGCACCCCAAAGTTTAGGGCTGCTCTGTTGACCAGGACCTCCACTTCATTCCACCTTAAATATCCCAGGAAAGAGAAAAATGGATAAAGAAGCTGTGGTCCTTATGTACAATGGAATATCACTCAGCCATGAAATCAATGTCGTAAGGTTAGTAGCAGCATGATGAGTGGATTTAGGTACGACGATTCTAAGTGAAATAAGTCACACAGAAAAGGACACTTCTCATAAGGTATCACTGATAGAGGGAATGTAAAAACCGTTACACTTGAACTGAATTACAAAACAGAACAGAGTCACACATGCAGAAAACACTCTATGGCTGCTTAACGGGAAAGGTGAGGTGGGGTGATACATAAAACAAGGGTATCAAATTAGCTCAGATACCGTTCCATAAACCCAATATGTAATAGACAAGACCTACTCCTTGCTCAGAGAACTGGACTCAACACGCCCTATTCACCGCACAAGAATATATCTGACTAATAATAATCGTAAAACCTATGTATTGATATCTCTCTGTTAGTGTGTCAAGTGGGTGTAAAGCGGCATAAACACAGCAGTGAAAAGCAGCTAAACCCCATTATAAAAATAAATTACTTTGAAACAACCATGAAACAAAGACAGTGAAAGAGAGAGAAATTCTTACACAATGCGTTCAGGGGCTGTGATGCAACCTGGATTGACCATATCTAGACGCACAGCTGGATGAGACATAAGGGTGGACACTCTTGGGGCTGAGAGGTTTGGTGAGGTTGGGTGAGCAAACGCAGACCCTTTAAAGTAATACTGCGTGGTACCCATCGCATGGGTCCCAAATCTCCAGGTTCAAGGGCATCTTCCTACATCAAAAACATGCATGAGAAACCCAGAAGATGGTACACCGTGTGATGGGGAAAGGTTTCTAAAACGCACCTCATTTCTCATCTCCTTGTGCCCGGGTTCGCCATTCCAGCCGCTTTACTAGCAAGCTCCCTACTTGGAGCATCAGCACCTTTAACCTCCTGTTCCGTACAGGTTGCAATTTGTCCTGAGGATAAACGGGAAGACGTGGAACCAACGAGAGACTAGCTCTTGGTGTTGGGACAGGCACAGGTCACTCTATTTTCCCATCAGAAAGAAGAATTAACCACAGGCTCAGCCTGCCCCCCGGAACCAGAACAGGGCCTGAAGCCATTCTGCGATTTTGCGGCCAGCTCCCATAAAAACGAGTTGTAAAATGGAGGTTCAGGGCACTGCAATTCACAAACCTGCAGAGTTATAAATGATAACTCTCGTCCACAAATATATTGAGGGAAGGCAAAGAAGAGGATTTGAAATCAAGGCAGAATTGCAGGAAACAGATTTCAGGAGGTAGATACGAATCGCCTTTAAAGCACATGAAAAGCGGCAAAACGTTGACAATGATGCCCTTGGCCAAAAAGGGCGTATGCGTTTTTTCCTGAATATATTCAGAAAAAAACGCATACGCCCTTTTTGGCCAACCAAGCAACCTGGAAAGGCAAATCAGCGCTACAGAGATGTCTCGCTTCCCATTGGTCAAAAGGGCCATGCTGAAAAAAGTGTCAAAACCAGAAATGCAGGACAGGCCATGGAGAAATGGGAGCCTTGCTACACTGATGGGCGGGATGTAAATTGCCAAGAGCCACTCTGGAGAAGTGTCCGGTGAGTCCTGAAACATCTGAAAAACACAGCTTAGAGAGCATAGGGCACTTTCACTCATGGGGGTATAAATTGGGAAAATGAAAAATCAGCAAGACACAAGCACCCCAAAGTTTAGGGCTGCTCTGTTGACCAGGACCTCCACTTCATTCCACCTTAAATATCCCAGGAAAGAGAAAAATGGATAAAGAAGCTGTGGTCCTTATGTACAATGGAATATCACTCAGCCATGAAATCAATGTCGTAAGGTTAGTAGCAGCATGATGAGTGGATTTAGGTACGACGATTCTAAGTGAAATAAGTCACACAGAAAAGGACACTTCTCATAAGGTATCACTGATAGAGGGAATGTAAAAACCGTTACACTTGAACTGAATTACAAAACAGAACAGAGTCACACATGCAGAAAACACTCTATGGCTGCTTAACGGGAAAGGTGAGGTGGGGTGATACATAAAACAAGGGTATCAAATTAGCTCAGATACCGTTCCATAAACCCAATATGTAATAGACAAGACCTACTCCTTGCTCAGAGAACTGGACTCAACACGCCCTATTCACCGCACAAGAATATATCTGACTAATAATAATCGTAAAACCTATGTATTGATATCTCTCTGTTAGTGTGTCAAGTGGGTGTAAAGCGGCATAAACACAGCAGTGAAAAGCAGCTAAACCCCATTATAAAAATAAATTACTTTGAAACAACCATGAAACAAAGACAGTGAAAGAGAGAGAAATTCTTACACAATGCGTTCAGGGGCTGTGATGCAACCTGGATTGACCATATCTAGACGCACAGCTGGATGAGACATAAGGGTGGACACTCTTGGGGCTGAGAGGTTTGGTGAGGTTGGGTGAGCAAACGCAGACCCTTTAAAGTAATACTGCGTGGTACCCATCGCATGGGTCCCAAATCTCCAGGTTCAAGGGCATCTTCCTACATCAAAAACATGCATGAGAAACCCAGAAGATGGTACACCGTGTGATGGGGAAAGGTTTCTAAAACGCACCTCATTTCTCATCTCCTTGTGCCCGGGTTCGCCATTCCAGCCGCTTTACTAGCAAGCTCCCTACTTGGAGCATCAGCACCTTTAACCTCCTGTTCCGTACAGGTTGCAATTTGTCCTGAGGATAAACGGGAAGACGTGGAACCAACGAGAGACTAGCTCTTGGTGTTGGGACAGGCACAGGTCACTCTATTTTCCCATCAGAAAGAAGAATTAACCACAGGCTCAGCCTGCCCCCCGGAACCAGAACAGGGCCTGAAGCCATTCTGCGATTTTGCGGCCAGCTCCCATAAAAACGAGTTGTAAAATGGAGGTTCAGGGCACTGCAATTCACAAACCTGCAGAGTTATAAATGATAACTCTCGTCCACAAATATATTGAGGGAAGGCAAAGAAGAGGATTTGAAATCAAGGCAGAATTGCAGGAAACAGATTTCAGGAGGTAGATACGAATCGCCTTTAAAGCACATGAAAAGCGGCAAAACGTTGACAATGATGCCCTTGGCCAAAAAGGGCGTATGCGTTTTTTCCTGAATATATTCAGAAAAAAACGCATACGCCCTTTTTGGCCAACCAAGCAACCTGGAAAGGCAAATCAGCGCTACAGAGATGTCTCGCTTCCCATTGGTCAAAAGGGCCATGCTGAAAAAAGTGTCAAAACCAGAAATGCAGGACAGGCCATGGAGAAATGGGAGCCTTGCTACACTGATGGGCGGGATGTAAATTGCCAAGAGCCACTCTGGAGAAGTGTCCGGTGAGTCCTGAAACATCTGAAAAACACAGCTTAGAGAGCATAGGGCACTTTCACTCATGGGGGTATAAATTGGGAAAATGAAAAATCAGCAAGACACAAGCACCCCAAAGTTTAGGGCTGCTCTGTTGACCAGGACCTCCACTTCATTCCACCTTAAATATCCCAGGAAAGAGAAAAATGGATAAAGAAGCTGTGGTCCTTATGTACAATGGAATATCACTCAGCCATGAAATCAATGTCGTAAGGTTAGTAGCAGCATGATGAGTGGATTTAGGTACGACGATTCTAAGTGAAATAAGTCACACAGAAAAGGACACTTCTCATAAGGTATCACTGATAGAGGGAATGTAAAAACCGTTACACTTGAACTGAATTACAAAACAGAACAGAGTCACACATGCAGAAAACACTCTATGGCTGCTTAACGGGAAAGGTGAGGTGGGGTGATACATAAAACAAGGGTATCAAATTAGCTCAGATACCGTTCCATAAACCCAATATGTAATAGACAAGACCTACTCCTTGCTCAGAGAACTGGACTCAACACGCCCTATTCACCGCACAAGAATATATCTGACTAATAATAATCGTAAAACCTATGTATTGATATCTCTCTGTTAGTGTGTCAAGTGGGTGTAAAGCGGCATAAACACAGCAGTGAAAAGCAGCTAAACCCCATTATAAAAATAAATTACTTTGAAACAACCATGAAACAAAGACAGTGAAAGAGAGAGAAATTCTTACACAATGCGTTCAGGGGCTGTGATGCAACCTGGATTGACCATATCTAGACGCACAGCTGGATGAGACATAAGGGTGGACACTCTTGGGGCTGAGAGGTTTGGTGAGGTTGGGTGAGCAAACGCAGACCCTTTAAAGTAATACTGCGTGGTACCCATCGCATGGGTCCCAAATCTCCAGGTTCAAGGGCATCTTCCTACATCAAAAACATGCATGAGAAACCCAGAAGATGGTACACCGTGTGATGGGGAAAGGTTTCTAAAACGCACCTCATTTCTCATCTCCTTGTGCCCGGGTTCGCCATTCCAGCCGCTTTACTAGCAAGCTCCCTACTTGGAGCATCAGCACCTTTAACCTCCTGTTCCGTACAGGTTGCAATTTGTCCTGAGGATAAACGGGAAGACGTGGAACCAACGAGAGACTAGCTCTTGGTGTTGGGACAGGCACAGGTCACTCTATTTTCCCATCAGAAAGAAGAATTAACCACAGGCTCAGCCTGCCCCCCGGAACCAGAACAGGGCCTGAAGCCATTCTGCGATTTTGCGGCCAGCTCCCATAAAAACGAGTTGTAAAATGGAGGTTCAGGGCACTGCAATTCACAAACCTGCAGAGTTATAAATGATAACTCTCGTCCACAAATATATTGAGGGAAGGCAAAGAAGAGGATTTGAAATCAAGGCAGAATTGCAGGAAACAGATTTCAGGAGGTAGATACGAATCGCCTTTAAAGCACATGAAAAGCGGCAAAACGTTGACAATGATGCCCTTGGCCAAAAAGGGCGTATGCGTTTTTTCCTGAATATATTCAGAAAAAAACGCATACGCCCTTTTTGGCCAACCAAGCAACCTGGAAAGGCAAATCAGCGCTACAGAGATGTCTCGCTTCCCATTGGTCAAAAGGGCCATGCTGAAAAAAGTGTCAAAACCAGAAATGCAGGACAGGCCATGGAGAAATGGGAGCCTTGCTACACTGATGGGCGGGATGTAAATTGCCAAGAGCCACTCTGGAGAAGTGTCCGGTGAGTCCTGAAACATCTGAAAAACACAGCTTAGAGAGCATAGGGCACTTTCACTCATGGGGGTATAAATTGGGAAAATGAAAAATCAGCAAGACACAAGCACCCCAAAGTTTAGGGCTGCTCTGTTGACCAGGACCTCCACTTCATTCCACCTTAAATATCCCAGGAAAGAGAAAAATGGATAAAGAAGCTGTGGTCCTTATGTACAATGGAATATCACTCAGCCATGAAATCAATGTCGTAAGGTTAGTAGCAGCATGATGAGTGGATTTAGGTACGACGATTCTAAGTGAAATAAGTCACACAGAAAAGGACACTTCTCATAAGGTATCACTGATAGAGGGAATGTAAAAACCGTTACACTTGAACTGAATTACAAAACAGAACAGAGTCACACATGCAGAAAACACTCTATGGCTGCTTAACGGGAAAGGTGAGGTGGGGTGATACATAAAACAAGGGTATCAAATTAGCTCAGATACCGTTCCATAAACCCAATATGTAATAGACAAGACCTACTCCTTGCTCAGAGAACTGGACTCAACACGCCCTATTCACCGCACAAGAATATATCTGACTAATAATAATCGTAAAACCTATGTATTGATATCTCTCTGTTAGTGTGTCAAGTGGGTGTAAAGCGGCATAAACACAGCAGTGAAAAGCAGCTAAACCCCATTATAAAAATAAATTACTTTGAAACAACCATGAAACAAAGACAGTGAAAGAGAGAGAAATTCTTACACAATGCGTTCAGGGGCTGTGATGCAACCTGGATTGACCATATCTAGACGCACAGCTGGATGAGACATAAGGGTGGACACTCTTGGGGCTGAGAGGTTTGGTGAGGTTGGGTGAGCAAACGCAGACCCTTTAAAGTAATACTGCGTGGTACCCATCGCATGGGTCCCAAATCTCCAGGTTCAAGGGCATCTTCCTACATCAAAAACATGCATGAGAAACCCAGAAGATGGTACACCGTGTGATGGGGAAAGGTTTCTAAAACGCACCTCATTTCTCATCTCCTTGTGCCCGGGTTCGCCATTCCAGCCGCTTTACTAGCAAGCTCCCTACTTGGAGCATCAGCACCTTTAACCTCCTGTTCCGTACAGGTTGCAATCTGTCCTGAGGATAAACGGGAAGACGTGGAACCAACGAGAGACTAGCTCTTGGTGTTGGGACAGGCACAGGTCACTCTATTTTCCCATCAGAAAGAAGAATTAACCACAGGCTCAGCCTGCCCCCCGGAACCAGAACAGGGCCTGAAGCCATTCTGCGATTTTGCGGCCAGCTCCCATAAAAACGAGTTGTAAAATGGAGGTTCAGGGCACTGCAATTCACAAACCTGCAGAGTTATAAATGATAACTCTCGTCCACAAATATATTGAGAGAAGGCAAAGAAGAGGATTTGAAATCAAGGCAGAATTGCAGGAAACAGATTTCAGGAGGTAGATACGAATCGCCTTTAAAGCACATGAAAAGCGGCAAAACGTTGACAATGATGCCCTTGGCCAAAAAGGGCGTATGCGTTTTTTCCTGAATATATTCAGGAAAAAACGCATACGCCCTTTTTGGCCAACCAAGCAACCTGGAAAGGCAAATCAGCGCTACAAAGAAGTCTCGCTTCCCATTGGTCAAAAGGGCCATGCTGAAAAAAGTGTCAAAACCAGAAATGCAGGACAGGCCATGGAGAAATGGGAGCCTTGCTACACTGATGGGCGGGATGTAAATTGCCAAGAGCCACTCTGGAGAAGTGTCCGGTGAGTCCTGAAACATCTGAAAAACACAGCTTAGAGAGCATAGGGCACTTCCACTCATGGGGGTATAAATTGGGAAAATGAAAAATCAGCAAGACACAAGCACCCCAAAGTTTAGGGCTGTTCTGTTGACCAGGACCTCCACTTCATTCCACCTTAAATATCCCAGGAAAGAGAAAAATGGATAAAGAAGTTGTGGTCCTTATGTACAATGGAATATCACTCAGCCATGAAATCAATGTCGTAAGGCTAGTAGCAGCATGATGAGTGGATTTAGGTACGACGATTCTAAGTGAAATAAGTCACACAGAAAAGGACACTTCTCATAAGGTATCACTGATAGAGGGAATGTAAAAACCGTTACACTTGAACTGAATTACAAAACAGAACAGAGTCACACATGCAGAAAACACTCTATGGCTGCTTAACGGGAAAGGTGAGGTGGGGTGATACATAAAACAAGGGTATCAAATTAGCTCAGATACCGTTCCATAAACCCAATATGTAATAGACAAGACCTACTCCTTGCTCAGAGAACTGGACTCAACACGCCCTATTCACCGCACAAGAATATATCTGACTAATAATAATCGTAAAACCTATGTATTGATATCTCTCTGTTAGTGTGTCAAGTGGGTGTAAAGCGGCATAAACACAGCAGTGAAAAGCAGCTAAACCCCATTATAAAAATAAATTACTTTGAAACACCCATGAAACAAAGACAGTGAAAGAGAGAGAAATTCTTACACAATGCGTTCAGGGGCTGTGATGCAACCTGGATTGACCATATCTAGACCCACAGCTGGATGAGACATAAGGGTGGACACTCTTGGGGCTGAGAGGTTTGGTGAGGTTGGGTGAGCAAACGCAGACCCTTTAAAGTAATACTGCGTGGTACCCATCGCATGGGTCCCAAATCTCCAGGTTCAAGGGCATCTTCCTACATCAAAAACATGCATGAGAAACCCAGAAGATGGTACACCGTGTGATGGGGAAAGGTTTCTAAAACGCACCTCATTTCTCATCTCCTTGTGCCCGGGTTCGCCATTCCAGCCGCTTTACTAGCAAGCTCCCTACTTGGAGCATCAGCACCTTTAACCTCCTGTTCCGTACAGGTTGCAATCTGTCCTGAGGATAAACGGGAAGACGTGGAACCAACGAGAGACTAGCTCTTGGTGTTGGGACAGGCACAGGTCACTCTATTTTCCCATCAGAAAGAAGAATTAACCACAGGCTCACCCTGCCCCCCGGAACCAGAACAGGGCCTGAAGCCATTCTGCGATTTTGCGGCCAGCTCCCATAAAAACGAGTTGTAAAATGGAGGTTCAGGGCACTGCAATTCACAAACCTGCAGAGTTATAAATGATAACTCTCGTCCACAAATATATTGAGGGAAGGCAAAGAAGAGGATTTGAAATCAAGGCAGAATTGCAGGAAACAGATTTCAGGAGGTAGATACGAATCGCCTTTAAAGCACATGAAAAGCGGCAAAACGTTGACAATGATGCCCTTGGCCAAAAAGGGCGTATGCGTTTTTTCCTGAATATATTCAGGAAAAAACGCATACGCCCTTTTTGGCCAACCAAGCAACCTGGAAAGGCAAATCAGCGCTACAAAGAAGTCTCGCTTCCCATTGGTCAAAAGGGCCATGCTGAAAAAAGTGTCAAAACCAGAAATGCAGGACAGGCCATGGAGAAATGGGAGCCTTGCTACACTGATGGGCGGGATGTAAATTGCCAAGAGCCACTCTGGAGAAGTGTCCGGTGAGTCCTGAAACATCTGAAAAACACAGCTTAGAGAGCATAGGGCACTTCCACTCATGGGGGTATAAATTGGGAAAATGAAAAATCAGCAAGACACAAGCACCCCAAAGTTTAGGGCTGTTCTGTTGACCAGGACCTCCACTTCATTCCACCTTAAATATCCCAGGAAAGAGAAAAATGGATAAAGAAGTTGTGGTCCTTATGTACAATGGAATATCACTCAGCCATGAAATCAATGTCGTAAGGCTAGTAGCAGCATGATGAGTGGATTTAGGTACGACGATTCTAAGTGAAATAAGTCACACAGAAAAGGACACTTCTCATAAGGTATCACTGATAGAGGGAATGTAAAAACCGTTACACTTGAACTGAATTACAAAACAGAACAGAGTCACACATGCAGAAAACACTCTATGGCTGCTTAACGGGAAAGGTGAGGTGGGGTGATACATAAAACAAGGGTATCAAATTAGCTCAGATACCGTTCCATAAACCCAATATGTAATAGACAAGACCTACTCCTTGCTCAGAGAACTGGACTCAACACGCCCTATTCACCGCACAAGAATATATCTGACTAATAATAATCGTAAAACCTATGTATTGATATCTCTCTGTTAGTGTGTCAAGTGGGTGTAAAGCGGCATAAACACAGCAGTGAAAAGCAGCTAAACCCCATTATAAAAATAAATTACTTTGAAACACCCATGAAACAAAGACAGTGAAAGAGAGAGAAATTCTTACACAATGCGTTCAGGGGCTGTGATGCAACCTGGATTGACCATATCTAGACGCACAGCTGGATGAGACATAAGGGTGGACACTCTTGGGGCTGAGAGGTTTGGTGAGGTTGGGTGAGCAAACGCAGACCCTTTAAAGTAATACTGCGTGGTACCCATCGCATGGGTCCCAAATCTCCAGGTTCAAGGGCATCTTCCTACATCAAAAACATGCATGAGAAACCCAGAAGATGGTACACCGTGTGATGGGGAAAGGTTTCTAAAACGCACCTCATTTCTCATCTCCTTGTGCCCGGGTTCGCCATTCCAGCTGCTTTACTAGCAAGCTCCCTACTTGGAGCATCAGCACCTTTAACCTCCTGTTCCGTACAGGTTGCAATTTGTCCTGAGGATAAACGGGAAGACGTGGAACCAACGAGAGACTAGCTCTTGGTGTTGGGACAGGCACAGGTCACTCTATTTTCCCATCAGAAAGAAGAATTAACCACAGGCTCAGCCTGCCCCCCGGAACCAGAACAGGGCCTGAAGCCATTCTGCGATTTTGCGGCCAGCTCCCATAAAAACGAGTTGTAAAATGGAGGTTCAGGGCACTGCAATTCACAAACCTGCAGAGTTATAAATGATAACTCTCGTCCACAAATATATTGAGGGAAGGCAAAGAAGAGGATTTGAAATCAAGGCAGAATTGCAGGAAACAGATTTCAGGAGGTAGATACGAATCGCCTTTAAAGCACATGAAAAGCGGCAAAACGTTGACAATGATGCCCTTGGCCAAAAAGGGCGTATGCGTTTTTTCCTGAATATATTCAGGAAAAAACGCATACGCCCTTTTTGGCCAACCAAGCAACCTGGAAAGGCAAATCAGCGCTACAAAGAAGTCTCGCTTCCCATTGGTCAAAAGGGCCATGCTGAAAAAAGTGTCAAAACCAGAAATGCAGGACAGGCCATGGAGAAATGGGAGCCTTGCTACACTGATGGGCGGGATGTAAATTGCCAAGAGCCACTCTGGAGAAGTGTCCGGTGAGTCCTGAAACATCTGAAAAACACAGCTTAGAGAGCATAGGGCACTTCCACTCATGGGGGTATAAATTGGGAAAATGAAAAATCAGCAAGACACAAGCACCCCAAAGTTTAGGGCTGTTCTGTTGACCAGGACCTCCACTTCATTCCACCTTAAATATCCCAGGAAAGAGAAAAATGGATAAAGAAGTTGTGGTCCTTATGTACAATGGAATATCACTCAGCCATGAAATCAATGTCGTAAGGCTAGTAGCAGCATGATGAGTGGATTTAGGTACGACGATTCTAAGTGAAATAAGTCACACAGAAAAGGACACTTCTCATAAGGTATCACTGATAGAGGGAATGTAAAAACCGTTACACTTGAACTGAATTACAAAACAGAACAGAGTCACACATGCAGAAAACACTCTATGGCTGCTTAACGGGAAAGGTGAGGTGGGGTGATACATAAAACAAGGGTATCAAATTAGCTCAGATACCGTTCCATAAACCCAATATGTAATAGACAAGACCTACTCCTTGCTCAGAGAACTGGACTCAACACGCCCTATTCACCGCACAAGAATATATCTGACTAATAATAATCGTAAAACCTATGTATTGATATCTCTCTGTTAGTGTGTCAAGTGGGTGTAAAGCGGCATAAACACAGCAGTGAAAAGCAGCTAAACCCCATTATAAAAATAAATTACTTTGAAACACCCATGAAACAAAGACAGTGAAAGAGAGAGAAATTCTTACACAATGCGTTCAGGGGCTGTGATGCAACCTGGATTGACCATATCTAGACGCACAGCTGGATGAGACATAAGGGTGGACACTCTTGGGGCTGAGAGGTTTGGTGAGGTTGGGTGAGCAAACGCAGACCCTTTAAAGGAATACTGCGTGGTACCCATCGCATGGGTCCCAAATCTCCAGGTTCAAGGGCATCTTCCTACATCAAAAACATGCATGAGAAACCCAGAAGATGGTACACCGTGTGATGGGGAAAGGTTTCTAAAACGCACCTCATTTCTCATCTCCTTGTGCCCGGGTTCGCCATTCCAGCCGCTTTACTAGCAAGCTCCCTACTTGGAGCATCAGCACCTTTAACCTCCTGTTCCGTACAGGTTGCAATTTGTCCTGAGGATAAACGGGAAGACGTGGAACCAACGAGAGACTAGCTCTTGGTGTTGGGACAGGCACAGGTCACTCTATTTTCCCATCAGAAAGAAGAATTAACCACAGGCTCAGCCTGCCCCCCGGAACCAGAACAGGGCCTGAAGCCATTCTGCGATTTTGCGGCCAGCTCCCATAAAAACGAGTTGTAAAATGGAGGTTCAGGGCACTGCAATTCACAAACCTGCAGAGTTATAAATGATAACTCTCGTCCACAAATATATTGAGGGAAGGCAAAGAAGAGGATTTGAAATCAAGGCAGAATTGCAGGAAACAGATTTCAGGAGGTAGATACGAATCGCCTTTAAAGCACATGAAAAGCGGCAAAACGTTGACAATGATGCCCTTGGCCAAAAAGGGCGTATGCGTTTTTTCCTGAATATATTCAGGAAAAAACGCATACGCCCTTTTTGGCCAACCAAGCAACCTGGAAAGGCAAATCAGCGCTACAAAGAAGTCTCGCTTCCCATTGGTCAAAAGGGCCATGCTGAAAAAAGTGTCAAAACCAGAAATGCAGGACAGGCCATGGAGAAATGGGAGCCTTGCTACACTGATGGGCGGGATGTAAATTGCCAAGAGCCACTCTGGAGAAGTGTCCGGTGAGTCCTGAAACATCTGAAAAACACAGCTTAGAGAGCATAGGGCACTTCCACTCATGGGGGTATAAATTGGGAAAATGAAAAATCAGCAAGACACAAGCACCCCAAAGTTTAGGGCTGCTCTGTTGACCAGGACCTCCACTTCATTCCACCTTAAATATCCCAGGAAAGAGAAAAATGGATAAAGAAGTTGTGGTCCTTATGTACAATGGAATATCACTCAGCCATGAAATCAATGTCGTAAGGCTAGTAGCAGCATGATGAGTGGATTTAGGTACGACGATTCTAAGTGAAATAAGTCACACAGAAAAGGACACTTCTCATAAGGTATCACTGATAGAGGGAATGTAAAAACCGTTACACTTGAACTGAATTACAAAACAGAACAGAGTCACACATGCAGAAAACACTCTATGGCTGCTTAACGGGAAAGGTGAGGTGGGGTGATACATAAAACAAGGGTATCAAATTAGCTCAGATACCGTTCCATAAACCCAATATGTAATAGACAAGACCTACTCCTTGCTCAGAGAACTGGACTCAACACGCCCTATTCACCGCACAAGAATATATCTGACTAATAATAATCGTAAAACCTATGTATTGATATCTCTCTGTTAGTGTGTCAAGTGGGTGTAAAGCGGCATAAACACAGCAGTGAAAAGCAGCTAAACCCCATTATAAAAATAAATTACTTTGAAACACCCATGAAACAAAGACAGTGAAAGAGAGAGAAATTCTTACACAATGCGTTCAGGGGCTGTGATGCAACCTGGATTGACCATATCTAGACGCACAGCTGGATGAGACATAAGGGTGGACACTCTTGGGGCTGAGAGGTTTGGTGAGGTTGGGTGAGCAAACGCAGACCCTTTAAAGTAATACTGCGTGGTACCCATCGCATGGGTCCCAAATCTCCAGGTTCAAGGGCATCTTCCTACATCAAAAACATGCATGAGAAACCCAGAAGATGGTACACCGTGTGATGGGGAAAGGTTTCTAAAACGCACCTCATTTCTCATCTCCTTGTGCCCGGGTTCGCCATTCCAGCCGCTTTACTAGCAAGCTCCCTACTTGGAGCATCAGCACCTTTAACCTCCTGTTCCGTACAGGTTGCAATTTGTCCTGAGGATAAACGGGAAGACGTGGAACCAACGAGAGACTAGCTCTTGGTGTTGGGACAGGCACAGGTCACTCTATTTTCCCATCAGAAAGAAGAATTAACCACAGGCTCAGCCTGCCCCCCGGAACCAGAACAGGGCCTGAAGCCATTCTGCGATTTTGCGGCCAGCTCCCATAAAAACGAGTTGTAAAATGGAGGTTCAGGGCACTGCAATTCACAAACCTGCAGAGTTATAAATGATAACTCTCGTCCACAAATATATTGAGGGAAGGCAAAGAAGAGGATTTGAAATCAAGGCAGAATTGCAGGAAACAGATTTCAGGAGGTAGATACGAATCGCCTTTAAAGCACATGAAAAGCGGCAAAACGTTGACAATGATGCCCTTGGCCAAAAAGGGCGTATGCGTTTTTTCCTGAATATATTCAGGAAAAAACGCATACGCCCTTTTTGGCCAACCAAGCAACCTGGAAAGGCAAATCAGCGCTACAAAGAAGTCTCGCTTCCCATTGGTCAAAAGGGCCATGCTGAAAAAAGTGTCAAAACCAGAAATGCAGGACAGGCCATGGAGAAATGGGAGCCTTGCTACACTGATGGGCGGGATGTAAATTGCCAACAGCCACTCTGGAGAAGTGTCCGGTGAGTCCTGAAACATCTGAAAAACACAGCTAAGAGAGCATAGGGCACTTCCACTCATGGGGGTATAAATTGGGAAAATGAAAAATCAGCAAGACACAAGCACCCCAAAGTTTAGGGCTGTTCTGTTGACCAGGACCTCCACTTCATTCCACCTTAAATATCCCAGGAAAGAGAAAAATGGATAAAGAAGTTGTGGTCCTTATGTACAATGGAATATCACTCAGCCATGAAATCAATGTCGTAAGGCTAGTAGCAGCATGATGAGTGGATTTAGGTACGACGATTCTAAGTGAAATAAGTCACACAGAAAAGGACACTTCTCATAAGGTATCACTGATAGAGGGAATGTAAAAACCGTTACACTTGAACTGAATTACAAAACAGAACAGAGTCACACATGCAGAAAACACTCTATGGCTGCTTAACGGGAAAGGTGAGGTGGGGTGATACATAAAACAAGGGTATCAAATTAGCTCAGATACCGTTCCATAAACCCAATATGTAATAGACAAGACCTACTCCTTGCTCAGAGAACTGGACTCAACACGCCCTATTCACCGCACAAGAATATATCTGACTAATAATAATCGTAAAACCTATGTATTGATATCTCTCTGTTAGTGTGTCAAGTGGGTGTAAAGCGGCATAAACACAGCAGTGAAAAGCAGCTAAACCCCATTATAAAAATAAATTACTTTGAAACACCCATGAAACAAAGACAGTGAAAGAGAGAGAAATTCTTACACAATGCGTTCAGGGGCTGTGATGCAACCTGGATTGACCATATCTAGACGCACAGCTGGATGAGACATAAGGGTGGACACTCTTGGGGCTGAGAGGTTTGGTGAGGTTGGGTGAGCAAACGCAGACCCTTTAAAGTAATACTGCGTGGTACCCATCGCATGGGTCCCAAATCTCCAGGTTCAAGGGCATCTTCCTACATCAAAAACATGCATGAGAAACCCAGAAGATGGTACACCGTGTGATGGGGAAAGTTTTCTAAAACGCACCTCATTTCTCATCTCCTTGTGCCCGGGTTCGCCATTCCAGCCGCTTTACTAGCAAGCTCCCTACTTGGAGCATCAGCACCTTTAACCTCCTGTTCCGTACAGGTTGCAATTTGTCCTGAGGATGAACGGGAAGACGTGGAACCAACGAGAGACTAGCTCTTGGTGTTGGGACAGGCACAGGTCACTCTATTTTCCCATCAGAAAGAAGAATTAACCACAGGCTCAGCCTGCCCCCCGGAACCAGAACAGGGCCTGAAGCCATTCTGCGATTTTGCGGCCAGCTCCCATAAAAACGAGTTGTAAAATGGAGGTTCAGGGCACTGCAATTCACAAACCTGCAGAGTTATAAATGATAACTCTCGTCCACAAATATATTGAGGGAAGGCAAAGAAGAGGATTTGAAATCAAGGCAGAATTGCAGGAAACAGATTTCAGGAGGTAGATACGAATCGCCTTTAAAGCACATGAAAAGCGGCAAAACGTTGACAATGATGCCCTTGGCCAAAAAGGGCGTATGCGTTTTTTCCTGAATATATTCAGAAAAAAACGCATACGCCCTTTTTGGCCAACCAAGCAACCAGGAAAGGCAAATCAGCGCTACAGAGATGTCTCGCTTCCCATTGGTCAAAAGGGCCATGCTGAAAAAAGTGTCAAAACCAGAAATGCAGGACAGGCCATGGAGAAATGGGAGCCTTGCTACACTGATGGGCGGGATGTAAATTGCCAAGAGCCACTCTGGAGAAGTGTCCGGTGAGTCCTGAAACATCTGAAAAACACAGCTTAGAGAGCATAGGGCACTTCCACTCATGGGGGTATAAATTGGGAAAATGAAAAATCAGCAAGACACAAGCACCCCAAAGTTTAGGGCTGCTCTGTTGACCAGGACCTCCACTTCATTCCACCTTAAATATCCCAGGAAAGAGAAAAATGGATAAAGAAGTTGTGGTCCTTATGTACAATGGAATATCACTCAGCCATGAAATCAATGTCGTAAGGCTAGTAGCAGCATGATGAGTGGATTTAGGTACGACGATTCTAAGTGAAATAAGTCACACAGAAAAGGACACTTCTCATAAGGTATCACTGATAGAGGGAATGTAAAAACCGTTACACTTGAACTGAATTACAAAACAGAACAGAGTCACACATGCAGAAAACACACTATAGCTGCTTAACGGGAAAGGTGAGGTGGGGTGATACATAAAACAAGGGTATCAAATTAGCTCAGATACCGTTCCATAAACCCAATATGTAATAGACAAGACCTACTCCTTGCTCAGAGAACTGGACTCAACACGCCCTATTCACCGCACAAGAATATATCTGACTAATAATAATCGTAAAACCTATGTATTGATATCTCTCTGTTAGTGTGTCAAGTGGGTGTAAAGCGGCATAAACACAGCAGTGAAAAGCAGCTAAACCCCATTATAAAAATAAATTACTTTGAAACACCCATGAAACAAAGACAGTGAAAGAGAGAGAAATTCTTACACAATGCGTTCAGGGGCTGTGATGCAACCTGGATTGACCATATCTAGACGCACAGCTGGATGAGACATAAGGGTGGACACTCTTGGGGCTGAGAGGTTTGGTGAGGTTGGGTGAGCAAACGCAGACCCTTTAAAGTAATACTGCGTGGTACCCATCGCATGGGTCCCAAATCTCCAGGTTCAAGGGCATCTTCCTACATCAAAAACATGCATGAGAAACCCAGAAGATGGTACACCGTGTGATGGGGAAAGGTTTCTAAAACGCACCTCATTTCTCATCTCCTTGTGCCCGGGTTCGCCATTCCAGCCGCTTTACTAGCAAGCTCCCTACTTGGAGCATCAGCACCTTTAACCTCCTGTTCCGTACAGGTTGCAATTTGTCCTGAGGATAAACGGGAAGACGTGGAACCAACGAGAGACTAGCTCTTGGTGTTGGGACAGGCACAGGTCACTCTATTTTCCCATCAGAAAGAAGAATTAACCACAGGCTCAGCCTGCCCCCCGGAACCAGAACAGGGCCTGAAGCCATTCTGCGATTTTGCGGCCAGCTCCCATAAAAACGAGTTGTAAAATGGAGGTTCAGGGCACTGCAATTCACAAACCTGCAGAGTTATAAATGATAACTCTCGTCCACAAATATATTGAGGGAAGGCAAAGAAGAGGATTTGAAATCAAGGCAGAATTGCAGGAAACAGATTTCAGGAGGTAGATACGAATCGCCTTTAAAGCACATGAAAAGCGGCAAAACGTTGACAATGATGCCCTTGGCCAAAAAGGGCGTATGCGTTTTTTCCTGAATATATTCAGGAAAAAACGCATACGCCCTTTTTGGCCAACCAAGCAACCTGGAAAGGCAAATCAGCGCTACAAAGAAGTCTCGCTTCCCATTGGTCAAAAGGGCCATGCTGAAAAAAGTGTCAAAACCAGAAATGCAGGACAGGCCATGGAGAAATGGGAGCCTTGCTACACTGATGGGCGGGATGTAAATTGCCAAGAGCCACTCTGGAGAAGTGTCCGGTGAGTCCTGAAACATCTGAAAAACACAGCTTAGAGAGCATAGGGCACTTCCACTCATGGGGGTATAAATTGGGAAAATGAAAAATCAGCAAGACACAAGCACCCCAAAGTTTAGGGCTGTTCTGTTGACCAGGACCTCCACTTCATTCCACCTTAAATATCCCAGGAAAGAGAAAAATGGATAAAGAAGCTGTGGTCCTTATGTACAATGGAATATCACTCAGCCATGAAATCAATGTCGTAAGGCTAGTAGCAGCATGATGAGTGGATTTAGGTACGACGATTTTAAGTGAAATAAGTCACACAGAAAAGGACACTTCTCATAAGGTATCACTGATAGAGGGAATGTAAAAACCGTTACACTTGAACTGAATTACAAAACAGAACAGAGTCACACATGCAGAAAACACACTATAGCTGCTTAACGGGAAAGGTGAGGTGGGGTGATACATAAAACAAGGGTATCAAATTAGCTCAGATACCGTTCCATAAACCCAATATGTAATAGACAAGACCTACTCCTTGCTCAGAGAACTGGACTCAACACGCCCTATTCACCGCACAAGAATATATCTGACTAATAATAATCGTAAAACCTATGTATTGATATCTCTCTGTTAGTGTGTCAAGTGGGTGTAAAGCGGCATAAACACAGCAGTGAAAAGCAGCTAAACCCCATTATAAAAATAAATTACTTTGAAACAACCATGAAACAAAGACAGTGAAAGAGAGAGAAATTCTTACACAATGCGTTCAGGGGCTGTGATGCAACCTGGATTGACCATATCTAGACGCACAGCTGGATGAGACATAAGGGTGGACACTCTTGGGGCTGAGAGGTTTGGTGAGGTTGGGTGAGCAAACGCAGACCCTTTAAAGTAATACTGCGTGGTACCCATCGCATGGGTCCCAAATCTCCAGGTTCAAGGGCATCTTCCTACATCAAAAACATGCATGAGAAACCCAGAAGATGGTACACCGTGTGATGGGGAAAGGTTTCTAAAACGCACCTCATTTCTCATCTCCTTGTGCCCGGGTTCGCCATTCCAGCCGCTTTACTAGCAAGCTCCCTACTTGGAGCATCAGCACCTTTAACCTCCTGTTCCGTACAGGTTGCAATTTGTCCTGAGGATAAACGGGAAGACGTGGAACCAACGAGAGACTAGCTCTTGGTGTTGGGACAGGCACAGGTCACTCTATTTTCCCATCAGAAAGAAGAATTAACCACAGGCTCAGCCTGCCCCCCGGAACCAGAACAGGGCCTGAAGCCATTCTGCGATTTTGCGGCCAGCTCCCATAAAAACGAGTTGTAAAATGGAGGTTCAGGGCACTGCAATTCACAAACCTGCAGAGTTATAAATGATAACTCTCGTCCACAAATATATTGAGGGAAGGCAAAGAAGAGGATTTGAAATCAAGGCAGAATTGCAGGAAACAGATTTCAGGAGGTAGATACGAATCGCCTTTAAAGCACATGAAAAGCGGCAAAACGTTGACAATGATGCCCTTGGCCAAAAAGGGCGTATGCGTTTTTTCCTGAATATATTCAGGAAAAAACGCATACGCCCTTTTTGGCCAACCAAGCAACCTGGAAAGGCAAATCAGCGCTACAAAGAAGTCTCGCTTCCCATCGGTCAAAAGGGCCATGCTGAAAAAAGTGTTAAAACCAGAAATGCAGGACAGGCCATGGAGAAATGGGAGCCTTGCTACACTGATGGGCGGGATGTAAATTGCCAAGAGCCACTCTGGAGAAGTGTCCGGTGAGTCCTGAAACATCTGAAAAACACAGCTTAGAGAGCATAGGGCACTTTCACTCATGGGGGTATAAATTGGGAAAATGAAAAATCAGCAAGACACAAGCACCCCAAAGTTTAGGGCTGCTCTGTTGACCAGGACCTCCACTTCATTCCACCTTAAATATCCCAGGAAAGAGAAAAATGGATAAAGAAGCTGTGGTCCTTATGTACAATGGAATATCGCTCAGCCATGAAATCAATGTCGTAAGGTTAGTAGCAGCATGATGAGTGGATTTAGGTACGACGATTCTAAGTGAAATAAGTCACACAGAAAAGGACACTTCTCATAAGGTATCACTGATAGAGGGAATGTAAAAACCGTTACACTTGAACTGAATTACAAAACAGAACAGAGTCACACATGCAGAAAACACACTATGGCTGCTTAACGGGAAAGGTGAGGTGGGGTGATACATAAAACAAGGGTATCAAATTAGCTCAGATACCGTTCCATAAACCCAATATGTAATAGACAAGACCTACTCCTTGCTCAGAGAACTGGACTCAACACGCCCTATTCACCGCACAAGAATATATCTGACTAATAATAATCGTAAAACCTATGTATTGATATCTCTCTGTTAGTGTGTCAAGTGGGTGTAAAGCGGCATAAACACAGCAGTGAAAAGCAGCTAAACCCCATTATAAAAATAAATTACTTTGAAACAACCATGAAACAAAGACAGTGAAAGAGAGAGAAATTCTTACACAATGCGTTCAGGGGCTGTGATGCAACCTGGATTGACCATATCTAGACGCACAGCTGGATGAGACATAAGGGTGGACACTCTTGGGGCTGAGAGGTTTGGTGAGGTTGGGTGAGCAAACGCAGACCCTTTAAAGTAATACTGCGTGGTACCCATCGCATGGGTCCCAAATCTCCAGGTTCAAGGGCATCTTCCTACATCAAAAACATGCATGAGAAACCCAGAAGATGGTACACCGTGTGATGGGGAAAGGTTTCTAAAACGCACCTCATTTCTCATCTCCTTGTGCCCGGGTTCGCCATTCCAGCCGCTTTACTAGCAAGCTCCCTACTTGGAGCATCAGCACCTTTAACCTCCTGTTCCGTACAGGTTGCAATTTGTCCTGAGGATAAACGGGAAGACGTGGAACCAACGAGAGACTAGCTCTTGGTGTTGGGACAGGCACAGGTCACTCTATTTTCCCATCAGAAAGAAGAATTAACCACAGGCTCAGCCTGCCCCCCGGAACCAGAACAGGGCCTGAAGCCATTCTGCGATTTTGCGGCCAGCTCCCATAAAAACGAGTTGTAAAATGGAGGTTCAGGGCACTGCAATTCACAAACCTGCAGAGTTATAAATGATAACTCTCGTCCACAAATATATTGAGGGAAGGCAAAGAAGAGGATTTGAAATCAAGGCAGAATTGCAGGAAACAGATTTCAGGAGGTAGATACGAATCGCCTTTAAAGCACATGAAAAGCGGCAAAACGTTGACAATGATGCCCTTGGCCAAAAAGGGCGTATGCGTTTTTTCCTGAATATATTCAGGAAAAAACGCATACGCCCTTTTTGGCCAACCAAGCAACCTGGAAAGGCAAATCAGCGCTACAAAGAAGTCTCGCTTCCCATTGGTCAAAAGGGCCATGCTGAAAAAAGTGTCAAAACCAGAAATGCAGGACAGGCCATGGAGAAATGGGAGCCTTGCTACACTGATGGGCGGGATGTAAATTGCCAAGAGCCACTCTGGAGAAGTGTCCGGTGAGTCCTGAAACATCTGAAAAACACAGCTTAGAGAGCATAGGGCACTTCCACTCATGGGGGTATAAATTGGGAAAATGAAAAATCAGCAAGACACAAGCACCCCAAAGTTTAGGGCTGTTCTGTTGACCAGGACCTCCACTTCATTCCACCTTAAATATCCCAGGAAAGAGAAAAATGGATAAAGAAGTTGTGGTCCTTATGTACAATGGAATATCACTCAGCCATGAAATCAATGTCGTAAGGCTAGTAGCAGCATGATGAGTGGATTTAGGTACGACGATTCTAAGTGAAATAAGTCACACAGAAAAGGACACTTCTCATAAGGTATCACTGATAGAGGGAATGTAAAAACCGTTACACTTGAACTGAATTACAAAACAGAACAGAGTCACACATGCAGAAAACACACTATGGCTGCTTAACGGGAAAGGTGAGGTGGGGTGATACATAAAACAAGGGTATCAAATTAGCTCAGATACCGTTCCATAAACCCAATATGTAATAGACAAGACCTACTCCTTGCTCAGAGAACTGGACTCAACACGCCCTATTCACCGCACAAGAATATATCTGACTAATAATAATCGTAAAACCTATGTATTGATATCTCTCTGTTAGTGTGTCAAGTGGGTGTAAAGCGGCATAAACACAGCAGTGAAAAGCAGCTAAACCCCATTATAAAAATAAATTACTTTGAAACACCCATGAAACAAAGACAGTGAAAGAGAGAGAAATTCTTACACAATGCGTTCAGGGGCTGTGATGCAACCTGGATTGACCATATCTAGACGCACAGCTGGATGAGACATAAGGGTGGACACTCTTGGGGCTGAGAGGTTTGGTGAGGTTGGGTGAGCAAACGCAGACCCTTTAAAGTAATACTGCGTGGTACCCATCGCATGGGTCCCAAATCTCCAGGTTCAAGGGCATCTTCCTACATCAAAAACATGCATGAGAAACCCAGAAGATGGTACACCGTGTGATGGGGAAAGGTTTCTAAAACGCACCTCATTTCTCATCTCCTTGTGCCCGGGTTCGCCATTCCAGCCGCTTTACTAGCAAGCTCCCTACTTGGAGCATCAGCACCTTTAACCTCCTGTTCCGTACAGGTTGCAATTTGTCCTGAGGATAAACGGGAAGACGTGGAACCAACGAGAGACTAGCTCTTGGTGTTGGGACAGGCACAGGTCACTCTATTTTCCCATCAGAAAGAAGAATTAACCACAGGCTCAGCCTGCCCCCCGGAACCAGAACAGGGCCTGAAGCCATTCTGCGATTTTGCGGCCAGCTCCCATAAAAACGAGTTGTAAAATGGAGGTTCAGGGCACTGCAATTCACAAACCTGCAGAGTTATAAATGATAACTCTCGTCCACAAATATATTGAGGGAAGGCAAAGAAGAGGATTTGAAATCAAGGCAGAATTGCAGGAAACAGATTTCAGGAGGTAGATACGAATCGCCTTTAAAGCACATGAAAAGCGGCAAAACGTTGACAATGATGCCCTTGGCCAAAAAGGGCGTATGCGTTTTTTCCTGAATATATTCAGGAAAAAACGCATACGCCCTTTTTGGCCAACCAAGCAACCTGGAAATGCAAATCAGCGCTACAAAGAAGTCTCCCTTCCCATCGGTCAAAAGGGCCATGCTGAAAAAAGTGTCAAAACCAGAAATGCAGGACAGGCCATGGAGAAATGGGAGCCTTGCTACACTGATGGGCGGGATGTAAATTGCCAAGAGCCACTCTGGAGAAGTGTCCGGTGAGTCCTGAAACATCTGAAAAACACAGCTTAGAGAGCATAGGGCACTTCCACTCATGGGGGTATAAATTGGGAAAATGAAAAATCAGCAAGACACAAGCACCCCAAAGTTTAGGGCTGTTCTGTTGACCAGGACCTCCACTTCATTCCACCTTAAATATCCCAGGAAAGAGAAAAATGGATAAAGAAGTTGTGGTCCTTATGTACAATGGAATATCACTCAGCCATGAAATCAATGTCGTAAGGCTAGTAGCAGCATGATGAGTGGATTTAGGTACGACGATTCTAAGTGAAATAAGTCACACAGAAAAGGACACTTCTCATAAGGTATCACTGATAGAGGGAATGTAAAAACCGTTACACTTGAACTGAATTACAAAACAGAACAGAGTCACACATGCAGAAAACACTCTATGGCTGCTTAACGGGAAAGGTGAGGTGGGGTGATACATAAAACAAGGGTATCAAATTAGCTCAGATACCGTTCCATAAACCCAATATGTAATAGACAAGACCTACTCCTTGCTCAGAGAACTGGACTCAACACGCCCTATTCACCGAACAAGAATATATCTGACTAATAATAATCGTAAAACCTATGTATTGATATCTCTCTGTTAGTGTGTCAAGTGGGTGTAAAGCGACATAAACACAGCAGTGAAAAGCAGCTAAACCCCATTATAAAAATAAATTACTTTGAAACAACCATGAAACAAAGACAGTGAAAGAGAGAGAAATTCTTACACAATGCGTTCAGGGGCTGTGATGCAACCTGGATTGACCATATCTAGACGCACAGCTGGATGAGACATAAGGGTGGACACTCTTGGGGCTGAGAGGTTTGGTGAGGTTGGGTGAGCAAACGCAGACCCTTTAAAGTAATACTGCGTGGTACCCATCGCATGGGTCCCAAATCTCCAGGTTCAAGGGCATCTTCCTACATCAAAAACATGCATGAGAAACCCAGAAGATGGTACACCGTGTGATGGGGAAAGGTTTCTAAAACGCACCTCATTTCTCATCTCCTTGTGCCCGGGTTCGCCATTCCAGCCGCTTTACTAGCAAGCTCCCTACTTGGAGCATCAGCACCTTTAACCTCCTGTTCCGTACAGGTTGCAATTTGTCCTGAGGATAAACGGGAAGACGTGGAACCAACGAGAGACTAGCTCTTGGTGTTGGGACAGGCACAGGTCACTCTATTTTCCCATCAGAAAGAAGAATTAACCACAGGCTCAGCCTGCCCCCCGGAACCAGAACAGGGCCTGAAGCCATTCTGCGATTTTGCGGCCAGCTCCCATAAAAACGAGTTGTAAAATGGAGGTTCAGGGCACTGCAATTCACAAACCTGCAGAGTTATAAATGATAACTCTCGTCCACAAATATATTGAGGGAAGGCAAAGAAGAGGATTTGAAATCAAGGCAGAATTGCAGGAAACAGATTTCAGGAGGTAGATACGAATCGCCTTTAAAGCACATGAAAAGCGGCAAAACGTTGACAATGATGCCCTTGGCCAAAAAGGGCGTATGCGTTTTTTCCTGAATATATTCAGGAAAAAACGCATACGCCCTTTTTGGCCAACCAAGCAACCTGGAAATGCAAATCAGCGCTACAAAGAAGTCTCCCTTCCCATCGGTCAAAAGGGCCATGCTGAAAAAAGTGTCAAAACCAGAAATGCAGGACAGGCCATGGAGAAATGGGAGCCTTGCTACACTGATGGGCGGGATGTAAATTGCCAAGAGCCACTCTGGAGAAGTGTCCGGTGAGTCCTGAAACATCTGAAAAACACAGCTTAGAGAGCATAGGGCACTTCCACTCATGGGGGTATAAATTGGGAAAATGAAAAATCAGCAAGACACAAGCACCCCAAAGTTTAGGGCTGTTCTGTTGACCAGGACCTCCACTTCATTCCACCTTAAATATCCCAGGAAAGAGAAAAATGGATAAAGAAGTTGTGGTCCTTATGTACAATGGAATATCACTCAGCCATGAAATCAATGTCGTAAGGCTAGTAGCAGCATGATGAGTGGATTTAGGTACGACGATTCTAAGTGAAATAAGTCACACAGAAAAGGACACTTCTCATAAGGTATCACTGATAGAGGGAATGTAAAAACCGTTACACTTGAACTGAATTACAAAACAGAACAGAGTCACACATGCAGAAAACACTCTATGGCTGCTTAACGGGAAAGGTGAGGTGGGGTGATACATAAAACAAGGGTATCAAATTAGCTCAGATACCGTTCCATAAACCCAATATGTAATAGACAAGACCTACTCCTTGCTCAGAGAACTGGACTCAACACGCCCTATTCACCGAACAAGAATATATCTGACTAATAATAATCGTAAAACCTATGTATTGATATCTCTCTGTTAGTGTGTCAAGTGGGTGTAAAGCGACATAAACACAGCAGTGAAAAGCAGCTAAACCCCATTATAAAAATAAATTACTTTGAAACAACCATGAAACAAAGACAGTGAAAGAGAGAGAAATTCTTACACAATGCGTTCAGGGGCTGTGATGCAACCTGGATTGACCATATCTAGACGCACAGCTGGATGAGACATAAGGGTGGACACTCTTGGGGCTGAGAGGTTTGGTGAGGTTGGGTGAGCAAACGCAGACCCTTTAAAGTAATACTGCGTGGTACCCATCGCATGGGTCCCAAATCTCCAGGTTCAAGGGCATCTTCCTACATCAAAAACATGCATGAGAAACCCAGAAGATGGTACACCGTGTGATGGGGAAAGGTTTCTAAAACGCACCTCATTTCTCATCTCCTTGTGCCCGGGTTCGCCATTCCAGCCGCTTTACTAGCAAGCTCCCTACTTGGAGCATCAGCACCTTTAACCTCCTGTTCCGTACAGGTTGCAATTTGTCCTGAGGATAAACGGGAAGACGTGGAACCAACGAGAGACTAGCTCTTGGTGTTGGGACAGGCACAGGTCACTCTATTTTCCCATCAGAAAGAAGAATTAACCACAGGCTCAGCCTGCCCCCCGGAACCAGAACAGGGCCTGAAGCCATTCTGCGATTTTGCGGCCAGCTCCCATAAAAACGAGTTGTAAAATGGAGGTTCAGGGCACTGCAATTCACAAACCTGCAGAGTTATAAATGATAACTCTCGTCCACAAATATATTGAGGGAAGGCAAAGAAGAGGATTTGAAATCAAGGCAGAATTGCAGGAAACAGATTTCAGGAGGTAGATACGAATCGCCTTTAAAGCACATGAAAAGCGGCAAAACGTTGACAATGATGCCCTTGGCCAAAAAGGGCGTATGCGTTTTTTCCTGAATATATTCAGAAAAAAACGCATACGCCCTTTTTGGCCAACCAAGCAACCTGGAAAGGCAAATCAGCGCTACAAAGAAGTCTCACTTCCCATTGGTCAAAAGGGCCATGCTGAAAAAAGTGTCAAAACCAGAAATGCAGGACAGGCCATGGAGAAATGGGAGCCTTGCTACACTGATGGGCGGGATGTAAATTGCCAACAGCCACTCTGGAGAAGTGTCCGGTGAGTCCTGAAACATCTGAAAAACACAGCTAAGAGAGCATAGGGCACTTCCACTCATGGGGGTATAAATTGGGAAAATGAAAAATCAGCAAGACACAAGCACCCCAAAGTTTAGGGCTGCTCTGTTGACCAGGACCTCCACTTCATTCCACCTTAAATATCCCAGGAAAGAGAAAAATGGATAAAGAAGCTGTGGTCCTTATGTACAATGGAATATCACTCAGCCATGAAATCAATGTCGTAAGGCTAGTAGCAGCATGATGAGTGGATTTAGGTACGACGATTCTAAGTGAAATAAGTCACACAGAAAAGGACACTTCTCATAAGGTATCACTGATAGAGGGAATGTAAAAACCGTTACACTTGAACTGAATTACAAAACAGAACAGAGTCACACATGCAGAAAACACACTATAGCTGCTTAACGGGAAAGGTGAGGTGGGGTGATACATAAAACAAGGGTATCAAATTAGCTCAGATACCGTTCCATAAACCCAATATGTAATAGACAAGACCTACTCCTTGCTCAGAGAACTGGACTCAACACGCCCTATTCACCGCACAAGAATATATCTGACTAATAATAATCGTAAAACCTATGTATTGATATCTCTCTGTTAGTGTGTCAAGTGGGTGTAAAGCGGCATAAACACAGCAGTGAAAAGCAGCTAAACCCCATTATAAAAATAAATTACTTTGAAACAACCATGAAACAAAGACAGTGAAAGAGAGAGAAATTCTTACACAATGCGTTCAGGGGCTGTGATGCAACCTGGATTGACCATATCTAGACGCACAGCTGGATGAGACATAAGGGTGGACACTCTTGGGGCTGAGAGGTTTGGTGAGGTTGGGTGAGCAAACGCAGACCCTTTAAAGTAATACTGCGTGGTACCCATCGCATGGGTCCCAAATCTCCAGGTTCAAGGGCATCTTCCTACATCAAAAACATGCATGAGAAACCCAGAAGATGGTACACCGTGTGATGGGGAAAGGTTTCTAAAACGCACCTCATTTCTCATCTCCTTGTGCCCGGGTTCGCCATTCCAGCCGCTTTACTAGCAAGCTCCCTACTTGGAGCATCAGCACCTTTAACCTCCTGTTCCGTACAGGTTGCAATTTGTCCTGAGGATAAACGGGAAGACGTGGAACCAACGAGAGACTAGCTCTTGGTGTTGGGACAGGCACAGGTCACTCTATTTTCCCATCAGAAAGAAGAATTAACCACAGGCTCAGCCTGCCCCCCGGAACCAGAACAGGGCCTGAAGCCATTCTGCGATTTTGCGGCCAGCTCCCATAAAAACGAGTTGTAAAATGGAGGTTCAGGGCACTGCAATTCACAAACCTGCAGAGTTATAAATGATAACTCTCGTCCACAAATATATTGAGGGAAGGCAAAGAAGAGGATTTGAAATCAAGGCAGAATTGCAGGAAACAGATTTCAGGAGGTAGATACGAATCGCCTTTAAAGCACATGAAAAGCGGCAAAACGTTGACAATGATGCCCTTGGCCAAAAAGGGCGTATGCGTTTTTTCCTGAATATATTCAGAAAAAAACGCATACGCCCTTTTTGGCCAACCAAGCAACCTGGAAAGGCAAATCAGCGCTACAGAGATGTCTCGCTTCCCATTGGTCAAAAGGGCCATGCTGAAAAAAGTGTCAAAACCAGAAATGCAGGACAGGCCATGGAGAAATGGGAGCCTTGCTACACTGATGGGCGGGATGTAAATTGCCAAGAGCCACTCTGGAGAAGTGTCCGGTGAGTCCTGAAACATCTGAAAAACACAGCTTAGAGAGCATAGGGCACTTTCACTCATGGGGGTATAAATTGGGAAAATGAAAAATCAGCAAGACACAAGCACCCCAAAGTTTAGGGCTGCTCTGTTGACCAGGACCTCCACTTCATTCCACCTTAAATATCCCAGGAAAGAGAAAAATGGATAAAGAAGCTGTGGTCCTTATGTACAATGGAATATCACTCAGCCATGAAATCAATGTCGTAAGGCTAGTAGCAGCATGATGAGTGGATTTAGGTACGACGATTCTAAGTGAAATAAGTCACACAGAAAAGGACACTTCTCATAAGGTATCACTGATAGAGGGAATGTAAAAACCGTTACACTTGAACTGAATTACAAAACAGAACAGAGTCACACATGCAGAAAACACTCTATGGCTGCTTAACGGGAAAGGTGAGGTGGGGTGATACATAAAACAAGGGTATCAAATTAGCTCAGATACCGTTCCATAAACCCAATATGTAATAGACAAGACCTACTCCTTGCTCAGAGAACTGGACTCAACACGCCCTATTCACCGAACAAGAATATATCTGACTAATAATAATCGTAAAACCTATGTATTGATATCTCTCTGTTAGTGTGTCAAGTGGGTGTAAAGCGGCATAAACACAGCAGTGAAAAGCAGCTAAACCCCATTATAAAAATAAATTACTTTGAAACAACCATGAAACAAAGACAGTGAAAGAGAGAGAAATTCTTACACAATGCGTTCAGGGGCTGTGATGCAACCTGGATTGACCATATCTAGACGCACAGCTGGATGAGACATAAGGGTGGACACTCTTGGGGCTGAGAGGTTTGGTGAGGTTGGGTGAGCAAACGCAGACCCTTTAAAGTAATACTGCGTGGTACCCATCGCATGGGTCCCAAATCTCCAGGTTCAAGGGCATCTTCCTACATCAAAAACATGCATGAGAAACCCAGAAGATGGTACACCGTGTGATGGGGAAAGGTTTCTAAAACGCACCTCATTTCTCATCTCCTTGTGCCCGGGTTCGCCATTCCAGCCGCTTTACTAGCAAGCTCCCTACTTGGAGCATCAGCACCTTTAACCTCCTGTTCCGTACAGGTTGCAATTTGTCCTGAGGATAAACGGGAAGACGTGGAACCAACGAGAGACTAGCTCTTGGTGTTGGGACAGGCACAGGTCACTCTATTTTCCCATCAGAAAGAAGAATTAACCACAGGCTCAGCCTGCCCCCCGGAACCAGAACAGGGCCTGAAGCCATTCTGCGATTTTGCGGCCAGCTCCCATAAAAACGAGTTGTAAAATGGAGGTTCAGGGCACTGCAATTCACAAACCTGCAGAGTTATAAATGATAACTCTCGTCCACAAATATATTGAGGGAAGGCAAAGAAGAGGATTTGAAATCAAGGCAGAATTGCAGGAAACAGATTTCAGGAGGTAGATACGAATCGCCTTTAAAGCACATGAAAAGCGGCAAAACGTTGACAATGATGCCCTTGGCCAAAAAGGGCGTATGCGTTTTTTCCTGAATATATTCAGGAAAAAACGCATACGCCCTTTTTGGCCAACCAAGCAACCTGGAAATGCAAATCAGCGCTACAAAGAAGTCTCCCTTCCCATCGGTCAAAAGGGCCATGCTGAAAAAAGTGTCAAAACCAGAAATGCAGGACAGGCCATGGAGAAATGGGAGCCTTGCTACACTGATGGGCGGGATGTAAATTGCCAAGAGCCACTCTGGAGAAGTGTCCGGTGAGTCCTGAAACATCTGAAAAACACAGCTTAGAGAGCATAGGGCACTTCCACTCATGGGGGTATAAATTGGGAAAATGAAAAATCAGCAAGACACAAGCACCCCAAAGTTTAGGGCTGTTCTGTTGACCAGGACCTCCACTTCATTCCACCTTAAATATCCCAGGAAAGAGAAAAATGGATAAAGAAGTTGTGGTCCTTATGTACAATGGAATATCACTCAGCCATGAAATCAATGTCGTAAGGCTAGTAGCAGCATGATGAGTGGATTTAGGTACGACGATTCTAAGTGAAATAAGTCACACAGAAAAGGACACTTCTCATAAGGTATCACTGATAGAGGGAATGTAAAAACCGTTACACTTGAACTGAATTACAAAACAGAACAGAGTCACACATGCAGAAAACACTCTATGGCTGCTTAACGGGAAAGGTGAGGTGGGGTGATACATAAAACAAGGGTATCAAATTAGCTCAGATACCGTTCCATAAACCCAATATGTAATAGACAAGACCTACTCCTTGCTCAGAGAACTGGACTCAACACGCCCTATTCACCGAACAAGAATATATCTGACTAATAATAATCGTAAAACCTATGTATTGATATCTCTCTGTTAGTGTGTCAAGTGGGTGTAAAGCGACATAAACACAGCAGTGAAAAGCAGCTAAACCCCATTATAAAAATAAATTACTTTGAAACAACCATGAAACAAAGACAGTGAAAGAGAGAGAAATTCTTACACAATGCGTTCAGGGGCTGTGATGCAACCTGGATTGACCATATCTAGACGCACAGCTGGATGAGACATAAGGGTGGACACTCTTGGGGCTGAGAGGTTTGGTGAGGTTGGGTGAGCAAACGCAGACCCTTTAAAGTAATACTGCGTGGTACCCATCGCATGGGTCCCAAATCTCCAGGTTCAAGGGCATCTTCCTACATCAAAAACATGCATGAGAAACCCAGAAGATGGTACACCGTGTGATGGGGAAAGGTTTCTAAAACGCACCTCATTTCTCATCTCCTTGTGCCCGGGTTCGCCATTCCAGCCGCTTTACTAGCAAGCTCCCTACTTGGAGCATCAGCACCTTTAACCTCCTGTTCCGTACAGGTTGCAATTTGTCCTGAGGATAAACGGGAAGACGTGGAACCAACGAGAGACTAGCTCTTGGTGTTGGGACAGGCACAGGTCACTCTATTTTCCCATCAGAAAGAAGAATTAACCACAGGCTCAGCCTGCCCCCCGGAACCAGAACAGGGCCTGAAGCCATTCTGCGATTTTGCGGCCAGCTCCCATAAAAACGAGTTGTAAAATGGAGGTTCAGGGCACTGCAATTCACAAACCTGCAGAGTTATAAATGATAACTCTCGTCCACAAATATATTGAGGGAAGGCAAAGAAGAGGATTTGAAATCAAGGCAGAATTGCAGGAAACAGATTTCAGGAGGTAGATACGAATCGCCTTTAAAGCACATGAAAAGCGGCAAAACGTTGACAATGATGCCCTTGGCCAAAAAGGGCGTATGCGTTTTTTCCTGAATATATTCAGAAAAAAACGCATACGCCCTTTTTGGCCAACCAAGCAACCTGGAAAGGCAAATCAGCGCTACAAAGAAGTCTCACTTCCCATTGGTCAAAAGGGCCATGCTGAAAAAAGTGTCAAAACCAGAAATGCAGGACAGGCCATGGAGAAATGGGAGCCTTGCTACACTGATGGGCGGGATGTAAATTGCCAACAGCCACTCTGGAGAAGTGTCCGGTGAGTCCTGAAACATCTGAAAAACACAGCTAAGAGAGCATAGGGCACTTCCACTCATGGGGGTATAAATTGGGAAAATGAAAAATCAGCAAGACACAAGCACCCCAAAGTTTAGGGCTGCTCTGTTGACCAGGACCTCCACTTCATTCCACCTTAAATATCCCAGGAAAGAGAAAAATGGATAAAGAAGCTGTGGTCCTTATGTACAATGGAATATCACTCAGCCATGAAATCAATGTCGTAAGGCTAGTAGCAGCATGATGAGTGGATTTAGGTACGACGATTCTAAGTGAAATAAGTCACACAGAAAAGGACACTTCTCATAAGGTATCACTGATAGAGGGAATGTAAAAACCGTTACACTTGAACTGAATTACAAAACAGAACAGAGTCACACATGCAGAAAACACACTATAGCTGCTTAACGGGAAAGGTGAGGTGGGGTGATACATAAAACAAGGGTATCAAATTAGCTCAGATACCGTTCCATAAACCCAATATGTAATAGACAAGACCTACTCCTTGCTCAGAGAACTGGACTCAACACGCCCTATTCACCGCACAAGAATATATCTGACTAATAATAATCGTAAAACCTATGTATTGATATCTCTCTGTTAGTGTGTCAAGTGGGTGTAAAGCGGCATAAACACAGCAGTGAAAAGCAGCTAAACCCCATTATAAAAATAAATTACTTTGAAACAACCATGAAACAAAGACAGTGAAAGAGAGAGAAATTCTTACACAATGCGTTCAGGGGCTGTGATGCAACCTGGATTGACCATATCTAGACGCACAGCTGGATGAGACATAAGGGTGGACACTCTTGGGGCTGAGAGGTTTGGTGAGGTTGGGTGAGCAAACGCAGACCCTTTAAAGTAATACTGCGTGGTACCCATCGCATGGGTCCCAAATCTCCAGGTTCAAGGGCATCTTCCTACATCAAAAACATGCATGAGAAACCCAGAAGATGGTACACCGTGTGATGGGGAAAGGTTTCTAAAACGCACCTCATTTCTCATCTCCTTGTGCCCGGGTTCGCCATTCCAGCCGCTTTACTAGCAAGCTCCCTACTTGGAGCATCAGCACCTTTAACCTCCTGTTCCGTACAGGTTGCAATTTGTCCTGAGGATGAACGGGAAGACGTGGAACCAACGAGAGACTAGCTCTTGGTGTTGGGACAGGCACAGGTCACTCTATTTTCCCATCAGAAAGAAGAATTAACCACAGGCTCAGCCTGCCCCCCGGAACCAGAACAGGGCCTGAAGCCATTCTGCGATTTTGCGGCCAGCTCCCATAAAAACGAGTTGTAAAATGGAGGTTCAGGGCACTGCAATTCACAAACCTGCAGAGTTATAAATGATAACTCTCGTCCACAAATATATTGAGGGAAGGCAAAGAAGAGGATTTGAAATCAAGGCAGAATTGCAGGAAACAGATTTCAGGAGGTAGATACGAATCGCCTTTAAAGCACATGAAAAGCGGCAAAACGTTGACAATGATGCCCTTGGCCAAAAAGGGCGTATGCGTTTTTTCCTGAATATATTCAGAAAAAAACGCATACGCCCTTTTTGGCCAACCAAGCAACCTGGAAAGGCAAATCAGCGCTACAGAGATGTCTCGCTTCCCATTGGTCAAAAGGGCCATGCTGAAAAAAGTGTCAAAACCAGAAATGCAGGACAGGCCATGGAGAAATGGGAGCCTTGCTACACTGATGGGCGGGATGTAAATTGCCAAGAGCCACTCTGGAGAAGTGTCCGGTGAGTCCTGAAACATCTGAAAAACACAGCTTAGAGAGCATAGGGCACTTTCACTCATGGGGGTATAAATTGGGAAAATGAAAAATCAGCAAGACACAAGCACCCCAAAGTTTAGGGCTGCTCTGTTGACCAGGACCTCCACTTCATTCCACCTTAAATATCCCAGGAAAGAGAAAAATGGATAAAGAAGCTGTGGTCCTTATGTACAATGGAATATCACTCAGCCATGAAATCAATGTCGTAAGGCTAGTAGCAGCATGATGAGTGGATTTAGGTACGACGATTCTAAGTGAAATAAGTCACACAGAAAAGGACACTTCTCATAAGGTATCACTGATAGAGGGAATGTAAAAACCGTTACACTTGAACTGAATTACAAAACAGAACAGAGTCACACATGCAGAAAACACACTATAGCTGCTTAACGGGAAAGGTGAGGTGGGGTGATACATAAAACAAGGGTATCAAATTAGCTCAGATACCGTTCCATAAACCCAATATGTAATAGACAAGACCTACTCCTTGCTCAGAGAACTGGACTCAACACGCCCTATTCACCGCACAAGAATATATCTGACTAATAATAATCGTAAAACCTATGTATTGATATCTCTCTGTTAGTGTGTCAAGTGGGTGTAAAGCGGCATAAACACAGCAGTGAAAAGCAGCTAAACCCCATTATAAAAATAAATTACTTTGAAACAACCATGAAACAAAGACAGTGAAAGAGAGAGAAATTCTTACACAATGCGTTCAGGGGCTGTGATGCAACCTGGATTGACCATATCTAGACGCACAGCTGGATGAGACATAAGGGTTGACACTCTTGGGGCTGAGAGGTTTGGTGAGGTTGGGTGAGCAAACGCAGACCCTTTAAAGTAATACTGCGTGGTACCCATCGCATGGGTCCCAAATCTCCAGGTTCAAGGGCATCTTCCTACATCAAAAACATGCATGAGAAACCCAGAAGATGGTACACCGTGTGATGGGGAAAGGTTTCTAAAACGCACCTCATTTCTCATCTCCTTGTGCCCGGGTTCGCCATTCCAGCCGCTTTACTAGCAAGCTCCCTACTTGGAGCATCAGCACCTTTAACCTCCTGTTCCGTACAGGTTGCAATTTGTCCTGAGGATAAACGGGAAGACGTGGAACCAACGAGAGACTAGCTCTTGGTGTTGGGACAGGCACAGGTCACTCTATTTTCCCATCAGAAAGAAGAATTAACCACAGGCTCAGCCTGCCCCCCGGAACCAGAACAGGGCCTGAAGCCATTCTGCGATTTTGCGGCCAGCTCCCATAAAAACGAGTTGTAAAATGGAGGTTCAGGGCACTGCAATTCACAAACCTGCAGAGTTATAAATGATAACTCTCGTCCACAAATATATTGAGGGAAGGCAAAGAAGAGGATTTGAAATCAAGGCAGAATTGCAGGAAACAGATTTCAGGAGGTAGATACGAATCGCCTTTAAAGCACATGAAAAGCGGCAAAACGTTGACAATGATGCCCTTGGCCAAAAAGGGCGTATGCGTTTTTTCCTGAATATATTCAGGAAAAAACGCATACGCCCTTTTTGGCCAACCAAGCAACCTGGAAAGGCAAATCAGTGCTACAAAGAAGTCTCGCTTCCCATCGGTCAAAAGGGCCATGCTGAAAAAAGTGTTACAATCAGAAATGCAGGACAGGCCATGGAGAAATGGGAGCCTTGCTACACTGATGGGCGGGATGTAAATTGCCAAGAGCCACTCTGGAGAAGTGTCCGGTGAGTCCTGAAACATCTGAAAAACACAGCTTAGAGAGCATAGGGCACTTTCACTCATGGGGGTATAAATTGGGAAAATGAAAAATCAGCAAGACACAAGCACCCCAAAGTTTAGGGCTGCTCTGTTGACCAGGACCTCCACTTCATTCCACCTTAAATATCCCAGGAAAGAGAAAAATGGATAAAGAAGCTGTGGTCCTTATGTACAATGGAATATCACTCAGCCAGGAAATCAATGTCGTAAGGTTAGTAGCAGCATGATGAGTGGATTTAGGTACGACGATTCTAAGTGAAATAAGTCACACAGAAAAGGACACTTCTCATAAGGTATCACTGATAGAGGGAATGTAAAAACCGTTACACTTGAACTGAATTACAAAACAGAACAGAGTCACACATGCAGAAAACACACTATGGCTGCTTAACGGGAAAGGTGAGGTGGGGTGATACATAAAACAAGGGTATCAAATTAGCTCAGATACCGTTCCATAAACCCAATATGTAATAGACAAGACCTACTCCTTGCTCAGAGAACTGGACTCAACATGCCCTATTCACCGCACAAGAATATATCTGACTAATAATAATCGTAAAACCTATGTATTGATATCTCTCTGTTAGTGTGTCAAGTGGGTGTAAAGCGGCATAAACACAGCAGTGAAAAGCAGCTAAACCCCATTATAAAAATAAATTACTTTGAAACAACCATGAAACAAAGACAGTGAAAGAGAGAGAAATTCTTACACAATGCGTTCAGGGGCTGTGATGCAACCTGGATTGACCATATCTAGACGCACAGCTGGATGAGACATAAGGGTGGACACTCTTGGGGCTGAGAGGTTTGGTGAGGTTGGGTGAGCAAACGCAGACCCTTTAAAGTAATATTGCGTGGTACCCATCGCATGGGTCCCAAATCTCCAGGTTCAAGGGCATCTTCCTACATCAAAAACATGCATGAGAAACCCAGAAGATGGTACACCGTGTGATGGGGAAAGGTTTCTAAAACGCACCTCATTTCTCATCTCCTTGTGCCCGGGTTCGCCATTCCAGCCGCTTTACTAGCAAGCTCCCTACTTGGAGCATCAGCACCTTTAACCTCCTGTTCCGTACAGGTTGCAATTTGTCCTGAGGATAAACGGGAAGACGTGGAACCAACGAGAGACTAGCTCTTGGTGTTGGGACAGGCACAGGTCACTCTATTTTCCCATCAGAAAGAAGAATTAACCACAGGCTCAGCCTGCCCCCCGGAACCAGAACAGGGCCTGAAGCCATTCTGCGATTTTGCGGCCAGCTCCCATAAAAACGAGTTGTAAAATGGAGGTTCAGGGCACTGCAATTCACAAACCTGCAGAGTTATAAATGATAACTCCCGTCCACAAATATATTGAGGGAAGGCAAAGAAGAGGATTTGAAATCAAGGCAGAATTGCAGGAAACAGATTTCAGGAGGTAGATACGAATCGCCTTTAAAGCACATGAAAAGCGGCAAAACTTTGACAATGATGCCCTTGGCCAAAAAGGGCGTATGCGTTTTTTCCTGAATATATTCAGGAAAAAACGCATACGCCCTTTTTGGCCAACCAAGCAACCTGGAAAGGCAAATCAGCGCTACAAAGAAGTCTCGCTTCCCATCGGTCAAAAGGGCCATGCTGAAAAAAGTGTCAAAACCAGAAATGCAGGACAGGCCATGGAGAAATGGGAGCCTTGCTACACTGATGGGCGGGATGTAAATAGCCAAGAGCCACTCTGGAGAAGTGTCCGGTGAGTCCTGAAACATCTGAAAAACACAGCTTAGAGAGCATAGGGCACTTCCACTCATGGGGGTATAAATTGGGAAAATGAAAAATCAGCAAGACACAAGCACCCCAAAGTTTAGGGCTGCTCTGTTGACCAGGACCTCCACTTCATTCCACCTTAAATATCCTAGGAAAGAGAAAAATGGATAAAGAAGTTGTGGTCCTTATGTACAATGGAATATCACTCAGCCATGAAATCAATGTCGTAAGGTTAGTAGCAGCATGATGAGTGGATTTAGGTACGACGATTCTAAGTGAAATAAGTCACACAGAAAAGGACACTTCTCATAAGGTATCACTGATAGAGGGAATGTAAAAACCGTTACACTTGAACTGAATTACAAAACAGAACAGAGTCACACATGCAGAAAACACACTATGGCTGCTTAACGGGAAAGGTGAGGTGGGGTGATACATAAAACAAGGGTATCAAATTAGCTCAGATACCGTTCCATAAACCCAATATGTAATAGACAAGACCTACTCCTTGCTCAGAGAACTGGACTCAACACGCCCTATTCACCGCACAAGAATATATCTGACTAATAATAATCGTAAAACCTATGTATTGATATCTCTCTGTTAGTGTGTCAAGTGGGTGTAAAGCGGCATAAACACAGCAGTGAAAAGCAGCTAAACCCCATTATAAAAATAAATTACTTTGAAACACCCATGAAACAAAGACAGTGAAAGAGAGAGAAATTCTTACACAATGCGTTCAGGGGCTGTGATGCAACCTGGATTGACCATATCTAGACGCACAGCTGGATGAGACATAAGGGTGGACACTCTTGGGGCTGAGAGGTTTGGTGAGGTTGGGTGAGCAAACGCAGACCCTTTAAAGGAATACTGCGTGGTACCCATCGCATGGGTCCCAAATCTCCAGGTTCAAGGGCATCTTCCTACATCAAAAACATGCATGAGAAACCCAGAAGATGGTACACCGTGTGATGGGGAAAGGTTTCTAAAACGCACCTCATTTCTCATCTCCTTGTGCCCGGGTTCGCCATTCCAGCCGCTTTACTAGCAAGCTCCCTACTTGGAGCATCAGCACCTTTAACCTCCTGTTCCGTACAGGTTGCAATTTGTCCTGAGGATAAACGGGAAGACGTGGAACCAACGAGAGACTAGCTCTTGGTGTTGGGACAGGCACAGGTCACTCTATTTTCCCATCAGGAAGAAGAATTAACCACAGGCTCAGCCTGCCCCCCGGAACCAGAACAGGGCCTGAAGCCATTCTGCGATTTTGCGGCCAGCTCCCATAAAAACGAGTTGTAAAATGGAGGTTCAGGGCACTGCAATTCACTAACCTGCAGAGTTATAAATGATAACTCTCGTCCACAAATATATTGAGGGAAGGCAAAGAAGAGGATTTGAAATCAAGGCAGAATTGCAGGAAACAGATTTCAGGAGGTAGATACGAATCGCCTTTAAAGCACATGAAAAGCGGCAAAACGTTGACAATGATGCCCTTGGCCAAAAAGGGCGTATGCGTTTTTTCCTGAATATATTCAGGAAAAAACGCATACGCCCTTTTTGGCCAACCAAGCAACCTGGAAAGGCAAATCAGCGCTACAAAGAAGTCTCGCTTCCCATCGGTCAAAAGGGCCATGCTGAAAAAAGTGTCAAAACCAGAAATGCAGGACAGGCCATGGAGAAATGGGAGCCTTGCTACACTGATGGGCGGGATGTAAATTGCCAAGAGCCACTCTGGAGAAGTGTCCGGTGAGTCCTGAAACATCTGAAAAACACAGCTTAGAGAGCATAGGGCACTTCCACTCATGGGGGTATAAATTGGGAAAATTAAAACTCAGCAAGACACAAGCACCCCAAAGTTTAGGGCTGCTCTGTTGACCAGGACCTCCACTTCATTCCACCTTAAATATCCCAGGAAAGAGAAAAATGGATAAAGAAGTTGTGGTCCTTATGTACAATGGAATATCACTCAGCCATGAAATCAATGTCGTAAGGTTAGTAGCAGCATGATGAGTGGATTTAGGTACGACGATTCTAAGTGAAATAAGTCACACAGAAAAGGACACTTCTCATAAGGTATCACTGATAGAGGGAATGTAAAAACCGTTACACTTGAACTGAATTACAAAACAGAACAGAGTCACACATGCAGAAAACACACTATGGCTGCTTAACGGGAAAGGTGAGGTGGGGTGATACATAAAACAAGGGTATCAAATTAGCTCAGATACCGTTCCATAAACCCAATATGTAATAGACAAGACCTACTCCTTGCTCAGAGAACTGGACTCAACATGCCCTATTCACCGCACAAGAATATATCTGACTAATAATAATCGTAAAACCTATGTATTGATATCTCTCTGTTAGTGTGTCAAGTGGGTGTAAAGCGGCATAAACACAGCAGTGAAAAGCAGCTAAACCCCATTATAAAAATAAATTACTTTGAAACAACCATGAAACAAAGACAGTGAAAGAGAGAGAAATTCTTACACAATGCGTTCAGGGGCTGTGATGCAACCTGGATTGACCATATCTAGACGCACAGCTGGATGAGACATAAGGGTGGACACTCTTGGGGCTGAGAGGTTTGGTGAGGTTGGGTGAGCAAACGCAGACCCTTTAAAGTAATATTGCGTGGTACCCATCGCATGGGTCCCAAATCTCCAGGTTCAAGGGCATCTTCCTACATCAAAAACATGCATGAGAAACCCAGAAGATGGTACACCGTGTGATGGGGAAAGGTTTCTAAAACGCACCTCATTTCTCATCTCCTTGTGCCCGGGTTCGCCATTCCAGCCGCTTTACTAGCAAGCTCCCTACTTGGAGCATCAGCACCTTTAACCTCCTGTTCCGTACAGGTTGCAATTTGTCCTGAGGATAAACGGGAAGACGTGGAACCAACGAGAGACTAGCTCTTGGTGTTGGGACAGGCACAGGTCACTCTATTTTCCCATCAGAAAGAAGAATTAACCACAGGCTCAGCCTGCCCCCCGGAACCAGAACAGGGCCTGAAGCCATTCTGCGATTTTGCGGCCAGCTCCCATAAAAACGAGTTGTAAAATGGAGGTTCAGGGCACTGCAATTCACAAACCTGCAGAGTTATTAATGATAACTCCCGTCCACAAATATATTGAGGGAAGGCAAAGAAGAGGATTTGAAATCAAGGCAGAATTGCAGGAAACAGATTTCAGGAGGTAGATACAAATCGCCTTTAAAGCACATGAAAAGCGGCAAAACGTTGACAATGATGCCCTTGGCCAAAAAGGGCGTATGCGTTTTTTCCTGAATATATTCAGGAAAAAACGCATACGCCCTTTTTGGCCAACCAAGCAACCTGGAAAGGCAAATCAGCGCTACAAAGAAGTCTCGCTTCCCATTGGTCAAAAGGGCCATGCTGAAAAAAGTGTCAAAACCAGAAATGCAGGACAGGCCATGGAGAAATGGGAGCCTTGCTACACTGATGGGCGGGATGTAAATTGCCAAGAGCCACTCTGGAGAAGTGTCCGGTGAGTCCTGAAACATCTGAAAAACACAGCTTAGAGAGCATAGGGCACTTCCACTCATGGGGGTATAAATTGGGAAAATGAAAAATCAGCAAGACACAAGCACCCCAAAGTTTAGGGCTGCTCTGTTGACCAGGACCTCCACTTCATTCCACCTTAAATATCCCAGGAAAGAGAAAAATGGATAAAGAAGTTGTGGTCCTTATGTACAATGGAATATCACTCAGCCATGAAATCAATGTCGTAAGGTTAGTAGCAGCATGATGAGTGGATTTAGGTACGACGATTCTAAGTGAAATAAGTCACACAGAAAAGGACACTTCTCATAAGGTATCACTGATAGAGGGAATGTAAAAACCGTTACACTTGAACTGAATTACAAAACAGAACAGAGTCACACATGCAGAAAACACACTATGGCTGCTTAACGGGAAAGGTGAGGTGGGGTGATACATAAAACAAGGGTATCAAATTAGCTCAGATACCGTTCCATAAACCCAATATGTAATAGACAAGACCTACTCCTTGCTCAGAGAAATGGACTCAACACGCCCTATTCACCGCACAAGAATATATCTGACTAATAATAATCGTAAAACCTATGTATTGATATCTCTCTGTTAGTGTGTCAAGTGGGTGTAAAGCGGCATAAACACAGCAGTGAAAAGCAGCTAAACCCCATTATAAAAATAAATTACTTTGAAACACCCATGAAACAAAGACAGTGAAAGAGAGAGAAATTCTTACACAATGCGTTCAGGGGCTGTGATGCAACCTGGATTGACCATATCTAGACGCACAGCTGGATGAGACATAAGGGTGGACACTCTTGGGGCTGAGAGGTTTGGTGAGGTTGGGTGAGCAAACGCAGACCCTTTAAAGGAATACTGCGTGGTACCCATCGCATGGGTCCCAAATCTCCAGGTTCAAGGGCATCTTCCTACATCAAAAACATGCATGAGAAACCCAGAAGATGGTACACCGTGTGATGGGGAAAGGTTTCTAAAACGCACCTCATTTCTCATCTCCTTGTGCCCGGGTTCGCCATTCCAGCCGCTTTACTAGCAAGCTCCCTACTTGGAGCATCAGCACCTTTAACCTCCTGTTCCGTACAGGTTGCAATTTGTCCTGAGGATAAACGGGAAGACGTGGAACCAACGAGAGACTAGCTCTTGGTGTTGGGACAGGCACAGGTCACTCTATTTTCCCATCAGGAAGAAGAATTAACCACAGGCTCAGCCTGCCCCCCGGAACCAGAACAGGGCCTGAAGCCATTCTGCGATTTTGCGGCCAGCTCCCATAAAAACGAGTTGTAAAATGGAGGTTCAGGGCACTGCAATTCACTAACCTGCAGAGTTATAAATGATAACTCTCGTCCACAAATATATTGAGGGAAGGCAAAGAAGAGGATTTGAAATCAAGGCAGAATTGCAGGAAACAGATTTCAGGAGGTAGATACGAATCGCCTTTAAAGCACATGAAAAGCGGCAAAACGTTGACAATGATGCCCTTGGCCAAAAAGGGCGTATGCGTTTTTTCCTGAATATATTCAGGAAAAAACGCATACGCCCTTTTTGGCCAACCAAGCAACCTGGAAAGGCAAATCAGCGCTACAAAGAAGTCTCGCTTCCCATCGGTCAAAAGGGCCATGCTGAAAAAAGTGTCAAAACCAGAAATGCAGGACAGGCCATGGAGAAATGGGAGCCTTGCTACACTGATGGGCGGGATGTAAATTGCCAAGAGCCACTCCGGAGAAGTGTCCGGTGAGTCCTGAAACATCTGAAAAACACAGCTTAGAGAGCATAGGGCACTTCCACTCATGGGGGTATAAATTGGGAAAATTAAAACTCAGCAAGACACAAGCACCCCAAAGTTTAGGGCTGCTCTGTTGACCAGGACCTCCACTTCATTCCACCTTAAATATCCCAGGAAAGAGAAAAATGGATAAAGAAGTTGTGGTCCTTATGTACAATGGAATATCACTCAGCCATGAAATCAATGTCGTAAGGTTAGTAGCAGCATGATGAGTGGATTTAGGTACGACGATTCTAAGTGAAATAAGTCACACAGAAAAGGACACTTCTCATAAGGTATCACTGATAGAGGGAATGTAAAAACCGTTACACTTGAACTGAATTACAAAACAGAACAGAGTCACACATGCAGAAAACACACTATGGCTGCTTAACGGGAAAGGTGAGGTGGGGTGATACATAAAACAAGGGTATCAAATTAGCTCAGATACCGTTCCATAAACCCAATATGTAATAGACAAGACCTACTCCTTGCTCAGAGAACTGGACTCAACATGCCCTATTCACCGCACAAGAATATATCTGACTAATAATAATCGTAAAACCTATGTATTGATATCTCTCTGTTAGTGTGTCAAGTGGGTGTAAAGCGGCATAAACACAGCAGTGAAAAGCAGCTAAACCCCATTATAAAAATAAATTACTTTGAAACAACCATGAAACAAAGACAGTGAAAGAGAGAGAAATTCTTACACAATGCGTTCAGGGGCTGTGATGCAACCTGGATTGACCATATCTAGACGCACAGCTGGATGAGACATAAGGGTGGACACTCTTGGGGCTGAGAGGTTTGGTGAGGTTGGGTGAGCAAACGCAGACCCTTTAAAGTAATATTGCGTGGTACCCATCGCATGGGTCCCAAATCTCCAGGTTCAAGGGCATCTTCCTACATCAAAAACATGCATGAGAAACCCAGAAGATGGTACACCGTGTGATGGGGAAAGGTTTCTAAAACGCACCTCATTTCTCATCTCCTTGTGCCCGGGTTCGCCATTCCAGCCGCTTTACTAGCAAGCTCCCTACTTGGAGCATCAGCACCTTTAACCTCCTGTTCCGTACAGGTTGCAATTTGTCCTGAGGATAAACGGGAAGACGTGGAACCAACGAGAGACTAGCTCTTGGTGTTGGGACAGGCACAGGTCACTCTATTTTCCCATCAGAAAGAAGAATTAACCACAGGCTCAGCCTGCCCCCCGGAACCAGAACAGGGCCTGAAGCCATTCTGCGATTTTGCGGCCAGCTCCCATAAAAACGAGTTGTAAAATGGAGGTTCAGGGCACTGCAATTCACAAACCTGCAGAGTTATAAATGATAACTCTCGTCCACAAATATATTGAGGGAAGGCAAAGAAGAGGATTTGAAATCAAGGCAGAATTGCAGGAAACAGATTTCAGGAGGTAGATACAAATCGCCTTTAAAGCACATGAAAAGCGGCAAAACGTTGACAATGATGCCCTTGGCCAAAAAGGGCGTATGCGTTTTTTCCTGAATATATTCAGGAAAAAACGCATACGCCCTTTTTGGCCAACCAAGCAACCTGGAAAGGCAAATCAGCGCTACAAAGAAGTCTCGCTTCCCATTGGTCAAAAGGGCCATGCTGAAAAAAGTGTCAAAACCAGAAATGCAGGACAGGCCATGGAGAAATGGGAGCCTTGCTACACTGATGGGCGGGATGTAAATTGCCAAGAGCCACTCTGGAGAAGTGTCCGGTGAGTCCTGAAACATCTGAAAAACACAGCTTAGAGAGCATAGGGCACTTCCACTCATGGGGGTATAAATTGGGAAAATGAAAAATCAGCAAGACACAAGCACCCCAAAGTTTAGGGCTGCTCTGTTGACCAGGACCTCCACTTCATTCCACCTTAAATATCCTAGGAAAGAGAAAAATGGATAAAGAAGTTGTGGTCCTTATGTACAATGGAATATCACTCAGCCATGAAATCAATGTCGTAAGGTTAGTAGCAGCATGATGAGTGGATTTAGGTACGACGATTCTAAGTGAAATAAGTCACACAGAAAAGGACACTTCTCATAAGGTATCACTGATAGAGGGAATGTAAAAACCGTTACACTTGAACTGAATTACAAAACAGAACAGAGTCACACATGCAGAAAACACTCTATGGCTGCTTAACGGGAAAGGTGAGGTGGGGTGATACATAAAACAAGGGTATCAAATTAGCTCAGATACCGTTCCATAAACCCAAAATGTAATAGACAAGACCTACTCCTTGCTCAGAGAACTGGACTCAACACGCCCTATTCACCGCACAAGAATATATCTGACTAATAATAATCGTAAAACCTATGTATTGATATCTCTCTGTTAGTGTGTCAAGTGGGTGTAAAGCGGCATAAACACAGCAGTGAAAAGCAGCTAAACCCCATTATAAAAATAAATTACTTTGAAACACCCATGAAACAAAGACAGTGAAAGAGAGAGAAATTCTTACACAATGCGTTCAGGGGCTGTGATGCAACCTGGATTGACCATATCTAGACGCACAGCTGGATGAGACATAAGGGTGGACACTCTTGGGGCTGAGAGGTTTGGTGAGGTTGGGTGAGCAAACGCAGACCCTTTAAAGGAATACTGCGTGGTACCCATCGCATGGGTCCCAAATCTCCAGGTTCAAGGGCATCTTCCTACATCAAAAACATGCATGAGAAACCCAGAAGATGGTACACCGTGTGATGGGGAAAGGTTTCTAAAACGCACCTCATTTCTCATCTCCTTGTGCCCGGGTTCGCCATTCCAGCCGCTTTACTAGCAAGCTCCCTACTTGGAGCATCAGCACCTTTAACCTCCTGTTCCATACAGGTTGCAATTTGTCCTGAGGATAAACGGGAAGACGTGGAACCAACGAGAGACTAGCTCTTGGTGTTGGGACAGGCACAGGTCACTCTATTTTCCCATCAGAAAGAAGAATTAACCACAGGCTCAGCCTGCCCCCCGGAACCAGAACAGGGCCTGAAGCCATTCTGCGATTTTGCGGCCAGCTCCCATAAAAACGAGTTGTAAAATGGAGGTTCAGGGCACTGCAATTCACAAACCTGCAGAGTTATAAATGATAACTCTCGTCCACAAATATATTGAGGGAAGGCAAAGAAGAGGATTTGAAATCAAGGCAGAATTGCAGGAAACAGATTTCAGGAGGTAGATACGAATCGCCTTTAAAGCACATGAAAAGCGGCAAAACGTTGACAATGATGCCCTTGGCCAAAAAGGGCGTATGCGTTTTTTCCTGAATATATTCAGGAAAAAACGCATACGCCCTTTTTGGCCAACCAAGCAACCTGGAAAGGCAAATCAGCGCTACAAAGAAGTCTCGCTTCCCATCGGTCAAAAGGGCCATGCTGAAAAAAGTGTCAAAACCAGAAATGCAGGACAGGTCATGGAGAAATGGGAGCTTTGCTACACTGATGGGCGGGATGTAAATTGCCAAGAGCCACTCTGGAGAAGTGTCCGGTGAGTCCTGAAACATCTGAAAAACACAGCTTAGAGAGCATAGGGCACTTCCACTCATGGGGGTATAAATTGGGAAAATTAAAACTCAGCAAGACACAAGCACCCCAAAGTTTAGGGCTGCTCTGTTGACCAGGACCTCCACTTCATTCCACCTTAAATATCCCAGGAAAGAGAAAAATGGATAAAGAAGCTGTGGTCCTTATGTTCAATGGAATATCACTCAGCCATGAAATCAATGTCGTAAGGTTAGTAGCAGCATGATGAGTGGATTTAGGTACGACGATTCTAAGTGAAATAAGTCACACAGAAAAGGACACTTCTCATAAGGTATCACTGATAGAGGGAATGTAAAAACCATTACACTTGAACTGAATTACAAAACAGAACAGAGTCACACATGCAGAAAACACACTATGGCTGCTTAACGGGAAAGGTGATGTGGGGTGATACATAAAACAAGGGTATCAAATTAGCTCAGATACCGTTCCATAAACCCAAAATGTAATAGACAAGACCTACTCCTTGCTCAGAGAACTGGACTCAACACGCCCTATTCACCGCACAAGAATATATCTGACTAATAATAATCGTAAAACCTATGTATTGATATCTCTCTGTTAGTGTGTCAAGTGGGTGTAAAGCGGCATAAACACAGCAGTGAAAAGCAGCTAAACCCCATTATAAAAATAAATTACTTTGAAACAACCATGAAACAAAGACAGTGAAAGAGAGAGAAATTCTTACACAATGCGTTCAGGGGCTGTGATGCAACCTGGATTGACCATATCTAGACGCACAGCTGGATGAGACATAAGGGTGGACACTCTTGGGGCTGAGAGGTTTGGTGAGGTTGGGTGAGCAAACGCAGACCCTTTAAAGTAATACTGCGTGGTACCCATCGCATGGGTCCCAAATCTCCAGGTTCAAGGGCATCTTCCTACATCAAAAACATGCATGAGAAACCCAGAAGATGGTACACCGTGTGATGGGGAAAGGTTTCTAAAACGCACCTCATTTCTCATCTCCTTGTGCCCGGGTTCGCCATTCCAGCCGCTTTACTAGCAAGCTCCCTACTTGGAGCATCAGCACCTTTAACCTCCTGTTCCGTACAGGTTGCAATTTGTCCTGAGGATAAACGGGAAGACGTGGAACCAACGAGAGACTAGCTCTTGGTGTTGGGACAGGCACAGGTCACTCTATTTTCCCATCAGAAAGAAGAATTAACCACAGGCTCAGCCTGCCCCCCGGAACCAGAACAGGGCCTGAAGCCATTCTGCGATTTTGCGGCCAGCTCCCATAAAAACGAGTTGTAAAATGGAGGTTCAGGGCACTGCAATTCACAAACCTGCAGAGTTATAAATGATAACTCTCGTCCACAAATATATTGAGGGAAGGCAAAGAAGAGGATTTGAAATCAAGGCAGAATTGCAGGAAACAGATTTCAGGAGGTAGATACGAACCGCCTTTAAAGCACATGAAAAGCGGCAAAACGTTGACAATGATGCCCTTGGCCAAAAAGGGCGTATGCGTTTTTTCCTGAATATATTCAGGAAAAAACGCATACGCCCTTTTTGGCCAACCAAGCAACCTGGAAAGGCAAATCAGCGCTACAAAGAAGTCTCGCTTCCCATCGGTCAAAGGGGCCATGCTGAAAAAAGTGTCAAAACCAGAAATGCAGGACAGGTCATGGAGAAATGGGAGCTTTGCTACACTGACGGGCGGGATGTAAATTGCCAAGAGCCACTCTGGAGAAGTGTCCGGTGAGTCCTGAAACATCTGAAAAACACAGCTTAGAGAGCATAGGGCACTTCCACTCATGGGGGTATAAATTGGGAAAATTAAAACTCAGCAAGACACAAGCACCCCAAAGTTTAGGGCTGCTCTGTTGACCAGGACCTCCACTTCATTCCACCTTAAATATCCCAGGAAAGAGAAAAATGGATAAAGAAGCTGTGGTCCTTATGTTCAATGGAATATCACTCAGCCATGAAATCAATGTCGTAAGGTTAGTAGCAGCATGATGAGTGGATTTAGGTATGACGATTCTAAGTGAAATAAGTCACACAGAAAAGGACACTTCTCATAAGGTATCACTGATAGAGGGAATGTAAAAACCATTACACTTGAACTGAATTACAAAACAGAACAGAGTCACACATGCAGAAAACACACTATGGCTGCTTAACGGGAAAGGTGAGGTGGGGTGATACATAAAACAAGGGTATCAAATTAGCTCAGATACCGTTCCATAAACCCAAAATGTAATAGACAAGACCTACTCCTTGCTCAGAGAACTGGACTCAACACGCCCTATTCACCGCACAAGAATATATCTGACTAATAATAATCGTAAAACCTATGTATTGATATCTCTCTGTTAGTGTGTCAAGTGGGTGTAAAGCGGCATAAACACAGCAGTGAAAAGCAGCTAAACCCCATTATAAAAATAAATTACTTTGAAACAACCATGAAACAAAGACAGTGAAAGAGAGAGAAATTCTTACACAATGCGTTCAGGGGCTGTGATGCAACCTGGATTGACCATATCTAGACGCACAGCTGGATGAGACATAAGGGTGGACACTCTTGGGGCTGAGAGGTTTGGTGAGGTTGGGTGAGCAAACGCAGACCCTTTAAAGTAATACTGCGTGGTACCCATCGCATGGGTCCCAAATCTCCAGGTTCAAGGGCATCTTCCTACATCAAAAACATGCATGAGAAACCCAGAAGATGGTACACCGTGTGATGGGGAAAGGTTTCTAAAACGCACCTCATTTCTCATCTCCTTGTGCCCGGGTTCGCCATTCCAGCCGCTTTACTAGCAAGCTCCCTACTTGGAGCATCAGCACCTTTAACCTCCTGTTCCGTACAGGTTGCAATTTGTCCTGAGGATAAACGGGAAGACGTGGAACCAACGAGAGACTAGCTCTTGGTGTTGGGACAGGCACAGGTCACTCTATTTTCCCATCAGAAAGAAGAATTAACCACAGGCTCAGCCTGCCCCCCGGAACCAGAACAGGGCCTGAAGCCATTCTGCAATTTTACGGCCAGCTCCCATAAAAACGAGTTGTAAAATGGAGGTTCAGGGCACTGCAATTCACAAACCTGCAGAGTTATAAATGATAACTCTCGTCCACAAATATATTGAGGGAAGGCAAAGAAGAGGATTTGAAATCAAGGCAGAATTGCAGGAAACAGATTTCAGGAGGTAGATACGAACCGCCTTTAAAGCACATGAAAAGCGGCAAAACGTTGACAATGATGCCCTTGGCCAAAAAGGGCGTATGCGTTTTTTCCTGAATATATTCAGGAAAAAACGCATACGCCCTTTTTGGCCAACCAAGCAACCTGGAAAGGCAAATCAGCGCTACAAAGAAGTCTCGCTTCCCATCGGTCAAAAGGGCCATGCTGAAAAAAGTGTCAAAACCAGAAATGCAGGACAGGTCATGGAGAAATGGGAGCTTTGCTACACTGACGGGCGGGATGTAAATTGCCAAGAGCCACTCTGGAGAAGTGTCCGGTGAGTCCTGAAACATCTGAAAAACACAGCTTAGAGAGCATAGGGCACTTCCACTCATGGGGGTATAAATTGGGAAAATTAAAACTCAGCAAGACACAAGCACCCCAAAGTTTAGGGCTGCTCTGTTGACCAGGACCTCCACTTCATTCCACCTTAAATATCCCAGGAAAGAGAAAAATGGATAAAGAAGCTGTGGTCCTTATGTTCAATGGAATATCACTCAGCCATGAAATCAATGTCGTAAGGTTAGTAGCAGCATGATGAGTGGATTTAGGTACGACGATTCTAAGTGAAATAAGTCACACAGAAAAGGACACTTCTCATAAGGTATCACTGATAGAGGGAATGTAAAAACCATTACACTTGAACTGAATTACAAAACAGAACAGAGTCACACATGCAGAAAACACACTATGGCTGCTTAACGGGAAAGGTGAGGTGGGGTGATACATAAAACAAGGGTATCAAATTAGCTCAGATACCGTTCCATAAACCCAAAATGTAATAGACAAGACCTACTCCTTGCTCAGAGAACTGGACTCAACACGCCCTATTCACCGCACAAGAATATATCTGACTAATAATAATCGTAAAACCTATGTATTGATATCTCTCTGTTAGTGTGTCAAGTGGGTGTAAAGCGGCATAAACACAGCAGTGAAAAGCAGCTAAACCCCATTATAAAAATAAATTACTTTGAAACAACCATGAAACAAAGACAGTGAAAGAGAGAGAAATTCTTACACAATGCGTTCAGGGGCTGTGATGCAACCTGGATTGACCATATCTAGATGCACAGCTGGATGAGACATAAGGGTGGACACTCTTGGGGCTGAGAGGTTTGGTGAGGTTGGGTGAGCAAACGCAGACCCTTTAAAGGAATACTGCGTGGTACCCATCGCATGGGTCCCAAATCTCCAGGTTCAAGGGCATCTTCCTACATCAAAAACATGCATGAGAAACCCAGAAGATGGTACACCGTGTGATGGGGAAAGGTTTCTAAAACGCACCTCATTTCTCATCTCCTTGTGCCCGGGTTCGCCATTCCAGCCGCTTTACTAGCAAGCTCCCTACTTGGAGCATCAGCACCTTTAACCTCCTGTTCCGTACAGGTTGCAATTTGTCCTGAGGATAAACGGGAAGACGTGGAACCAACGAGAGACTAGCTCTTGGTGTTGGGACAGGCACAGGTCACTCTATTTTCCCATCAGAAAGAAGAATTAACCACAGGCTCAGCCTGCCCCCCGGAACCAGAACAGGGCCTGAAGCCATTCTGCGATTTTGCGGCCAGCTCCCATAAAAACGAGTTGTAAAATGGAGGTTCAGGGCACTGCAATTCACAAACCTGCAGAGTTATAAATGATAACTCTCGTCCACAAATATATTGAGGGAAGGCAAAGAAGAGGATTTGAAATCAAGGCAGAATTGCAGGAAACAGATTTCAGGAGGTAGATACGAATCGCCTTTAAAGCACATGAAAAGCGGCAAAACGTTGACAATGATGACCTTGGCCAAAAAGGGCGTATGCGTTTTTTCCTGAATATATTCAGGAAAAAACGCATACGCCCTTTTTGGCCAACTAAGCAACCTGGAAAGGCAAATCAGCGCTACAAAGAAGTCTCGCTTCCCATCGGTCAAAAGGGCCATGCTGAAAAAAGTGTCAAAACCAGAAATGCAGGACAGGCCATGGAGAAATGGGAGCCTTGCTACACTGATGGGCGGGATGTAAATTGCCAAGAGCCACTCTGGAGAAGTGTCCGGTGAGTCCTGAAACATCTGAAAAACACAGCTTAGAGAGCATAGGGCACTTCCACTCATGGGGGTATAAATTGGGAAAATGAAAAATCAGCAAGACACAAGCACCCCAAAGTTTAGGGCTGCTCTGTTGACCAGGACCTCCACTTCATTCCACCTTAAATATCCCAGGAAAGAGAAAAATGGATAAAGAAGTTGTGGTCCTTATGTACAATGGAATATCACTCAGCCATGAAATCAATGTCGTAAGGTTAGTAGCAGCATGATGAGTGGATTTAGGTACGACGATTCTAAGTGAAATAAGTCACACAGAAAAGGACACTTCTCATAAGGTATCACTGATAGAGGGAATGTAAAAACCGTTACACTTGAACTGAATTACAAAACAGAACAGAGTCACACATGCAGAAAACACACTATGGCTGCTTAACGGGAAAGGTGAGGTGGGGTGATACATAAAACAAGGGTATCAAATTAGCTCAGATACCGTTCCATAAACCCAATATGTAATAGACAAGACCTACTCCTTGCTCAGAGAACTGGACTCAACACGCCCTATTCACCGCACAAGAATATATCTGACTAATAATAATCGTAAAACCTATGTATTGATATCTCTCTGTTAGTGTGTCAAGTGGGTGTAAAGCGGCATAAACACAGCAGTGAATAGCAGCTAAACCCCATTATAAAAATAAATTACTTTGAAACACCCATGAAACAAAGACAGTGAAAGAGAGAGAAATTCTTACACAATGCGTTCAGGGGCTGTGATGCAACCTGGATTGACCATATCTAGACCCACAGCTGATTGAGACATAAGGGTGGACACTCTTGGGGCTGAGAGGTTTGGTGAGGTTGGGTGAGCAAACGCAGACCCTTTAAAGGAATACTGCGTGGTACCCATCGCATGGGTCCCAAATCTCCAGGTTCAAGGGCATCTTCCTACATCAAAAACATGCATGAGAAACCCAGAAGATGGTACACCGTGTGATGGGGAAATGTTTCTAAAACGCACCTCATTTCTCATCTCCTTGTGCCCGGGTTCGCCATTCCAGCCGCTTTACTAGCAAGCTCCCTACTTGGAGCATCAGCACCTTTAACCTCCTGTTCCATACAGGTTGCAATTTGTCCTGAGGATAAACGGGAAGACGTGGAACCAACGAGAGACTAGCTCTTGGTGTTGGGACAGGCACAGGTCACTCTATTTTCCCATCAGAAAGAAGAATTAACCACAGGCTCAGCCTGCCCCCCGGAACCAGAACAGGGCCTGAAGCCATTCTGCGCTTTTGCGGCCAGCTCCCATAAAAACGAGTTGTAAAATGGAGGTTCAGGGCACTGCAATTCACAAACCTGCAGAGTTATTAATGATAACTCCCGTCCACAAATATATTGAGGGAAGGCAAAGAAGAGGATTTGAAATCAAGGCAGAATTGCAGGAAACAGATTTCAGGAGGTAGATACGAATCGCCTTTAAAGCACATGAAAAGCGGCAAAACGTTGACAATGATGCCCTTGGCCAAAAAGGGCGTATGCGTTCTTTCCTGAATATATTCAGGAAAAAACGCATACGCCCTTTTTGGCCAACCAAGCAACCTGGAAAGGCAAATCAGCGCTACAAAGAAGTCTCGCTTCCCATCGGTCAAAAGGGCCATGCTGAAAAAAGTGTCAAAACCAGAAATGCAGGACAGGCCATGGAGAAATGGGAGCCTTGCTACACTGATGGGCGGGATGTAAATTGCCAAGAGCCACTCCGGAGAAGTGTCCGGTGAGTCCTGAAACATCTGAAAAACACAGCTTAGAGAGCATAGGGCACTTCCACTCATGGGGGTATAAATTGGGAAAATTAAAACTCAGCAAGACACAAGCACCCCAAAGTTTAGGGCTGCTCTGTTGACCAGGACCTCCACTTCATTCCACCTTAAATATCCCAGGAAAGAGAAAAATGGATAAAGAAGTTGTGGTCCTTATGTACAATGGAATATCACTCAGCCATGAAATCAATGTCGTAAGGTTAGTAGCAGCATGATGAGTGGATTTAGGTACGACGATTCTAAGTGAAATAAGTCACACAGAAAAGGACACTTCTCATAAGGTATCACTGATAGAGGGAATGTAAAAACCGTTACACTTGAACTGAATTACAAAACAGAACAGAGTCACACATGCAGAAAACACACTATGGCTGCTTAACGGGAAAGGTGAGGTGGGGTGATACATAAAACAAGGGTATCAAATTAGCTCAGATACCGTTCCATAAACCCAATATGTAATAGACAAGACCTACTCCTTGCTCAGAGAACTGGACTCAACACGCCCTATTCACCGCACAAGAATATATCTGACTAATAATAATCGTAAAACCTATGTATTGATATCTCTCTGTTAGTGTGTCAAGTGGGTGTAAAGCGGCATAAACACAGCAGTGAAAAGCAGCTAAACCCCATTATAAAAATAAATTACTTTGAAACACCCATGAAACAAAGACAGTGAAAGAGAGAGAAATTCTTACACAATGCGTTCAGGGGCTGTGATGCAACCTGGATTGACCATATCTAGACGCACAGCTGGATGAGACATAAGGGTGGACACTCTTGGGGCTGAGAGGTTTGGTGAGGTTGGGTGAGCAAACGCAGACCCTTTAAAGGAATACTGCGTGGTACCCATCGCATGGGTCCCAAATCTCCAGGTTCAAGGGCATCTTCCTACATCAAAAACATGCATGAGAAACCCAGAAGATGGTACACCGTGTGATGGGGAAAGGTTTCTAAAACGCACCTCATTTCTCATCTCCTTGTGCCCGGGTTCGCCATTCCAGCCGCTTTACTAGCAAGCTCCCTACTTGGAGCATCAGCACCTTTAACCTCCTGTTCCGTACAGGTTGCAATTTGTCCTGAGGATAAACGGGAAGACGTGGAACCAACGAGAGACTAGCTCTTGGTGTTGGGACAGGCACAGGTCACTCTATTTTCCCATCAGAAAGAAGAATTAACCACAGGCTCAGCCTGACCCCCGGAACCAGAACAGGGCCTGAAGCCATTCTGCGATTTTGCGGCCAGCTCCCATAAAAACGAGTTGTAAAATGGAGGTTCAGGTCACTGCAATTCACAAACCTGCAGAGTTATTAATGATAACTCCCGTCCACAAATATATTGAGGGAAGGCAAAGAAGAGGATTTGAAATCAAGGCAGAATTGCAGGAAACAGATTTCAGGAGGTAGATACGAATCGCCTTTAAAGCACATGAAAAGCGGCAAAACGTTGACAATGATGCCCTTGGCCAAAAAGAGCGTATGCGTTTTTTCCTGAATATATTCAGGAAAAAACGCATACGCCCTTTTTGGCCAACCAAGCAACCTGGAAAGGCAAATCAGCGCTACAAAGAAGTCTCGCTTCCCATCGGTCCAAAGGGCCATGCTGAAAAAAGTGTCAAAACCAGAAATGCAGGACAGGCCATGGAGAAATGGGAGCCTTGCTACACTGATGGGCGGGATGTAAATTGCCAAGAGCCACTCCGGAGAAGTGTCCGGTGAGTCCTGAAACATCTGAAAAACACAGCTTAGAGAGCATAGGGCACTTCCACTCATGGGGGTATAAATTGGGAAAATTAAAACTCAGCAAGACACAAGCACCCCAAAGTTTAGGGCTGCTCTGTTGACCAGGACCTCCACTTCATTCCACCTTAAATATCCCAGGAAAGAGAAAAATGGATAAAGAAGTTGTGGTCCTTATGTACAATGGAATATCACTCAGCCATGAAATCAATGTCGTAAGGTTAGTAGCAGCATGATGAGTGGATTTAGGTACGACGATTCTAAGTGAAATAAGTCACACAGAAAAGGACACTTCTCATAAGGTATCACTGATAGAGGGAATGTAAAAACCGTTACACTTGAACTGAATTACAAAACAGAACAGAGTCACACATGCAGAAAACACACTATGGCTGCTTAACGGGAAAGGTGAGGTGGGGTGATACATAAAACAAGGGTATCAAATTAGCTCAGATACCGTTCCATAAACCCAATATGTAATAGACAAGACCTACTCCTTGCTCAGAGAACTGGACTCAACACGCCCTATTCACCGCACAAGAATATATCTGACTAATAATAATCGTAAAACCTATGTATTGATATCTCTCTGTTAGTGTGTCAAGTGGGTGTAAAGCGGCATAAACACAGCAGTGAAAAGCAGCTAAACCCCATTATAAAAATAAATTACTTTGAAACACCCATGAAACAAAGACAGTGAAAGAGAGAGAAATTCTTACACAATGCGTTCAAGGGCTGTGATGCAACCTGGATTGACCATATCTAGACGCACAGCTGGATGAGACATAAGGGTGGACACTCTTGGGGCTGAGAGGTTTGGTGAGGTTGGGTGAGCAAACGCAGACCCTTTAAAGGAATACTGCGTGGTACCCATCGCATGGGTCCCAAATCTCCAGGTTCAAGGGCATCTTCCTACATCAAAAACATGCATGAGAAACCCTGAAGATGGTACACCGTGTGATGGGGAAAGGTTTCTAAAACGCACCTCATTTCTCATCTCCTTGTGCCCGGGTTCGCCATTCCAGCCGCTTTACTAGCAAGCTCCCTACTTGGAGCATCAGCACCTTTAACCTCCTGTTCCATACAGGTTGCAATTTGTCCTGAGGATAAACGGGAAGACGTGGAACCAACGAGAGACTAGCTCTTGGTGTTGGGACAGGCACAGGTCACTCTATTTTCCCATCAGAAAGAAGAATTAACCACAGGCTCAGCCTGCCCCCCGGAACCAGAACAGGGCCTGAAGCCATTCTGCGATTTTGCGGCCAGCTCCCATAAAAACGAGTTGTAAAATGGAGGTTCAGGGCACTGCAATTCACAAACCTGCAGAGTTATTAATGATAACTCCCGTCCACAAATATATTGAGGGAAGGCAAAGAAGAGGATTTGAAATCAAGGCAGAATTGCAGGAAACAGATTTCAGGAGGTAGATACGAATCGCCTTTAAAGCACATGAAAAGCGGCAAAACGTTGACAATGATGCCCTTGGCCAAAAAGGGCGTATGCGTTCTTTCCTGAATATATTCAGGAAAAAACGCATACGCCCTTTTTGGCCAACCAAGCAACCTGGAAAGGCAAATCAGCGCTACAAAGAAGTCTCGCTTCCCATCGGTCAAAAGGGCCATGCTGAAAAAAGTGTCAAAACCAGAAATGCAGGACAGGCCATGGAGAAATGGGAGCCTTGCTACACTGATGGGCGGGATGTAAATTGCCAAGAGCCACTCCGGAGAAGTGTCCGGTGAGTCCTGAAACATCTGAAAAACACAGCTTAGAGAGCATAGGGCACTTCCACTCATGGGGGTATAAATTGGGAAAATTAAAACTCAGCAAGACACAAGCACCCCAAAGTTTAGGGCTGCTCTGTTGACCAGGACCTCCACTTCATTCCACCTTAAATATCCCAGGAAAGAGAAAAATGGATAAAGAAGTTGTGGTCCTTATGTACAATGGAATATCACTCAGCCATGAAATCAATGTCGTAAGGTTAGTAGCAGCATGATGAGTGGATTTAGGTACGACGATTCTAAGTGAAATAAGTCACACAGAAAAGGACACTTCTCATAAGGTATCACTGATAGAGGGAATGTAAAAACCGTTACACTTGAACTGAATTACAAAACAGAACAGAGTCACACATGCAGAAAACACACTATGGCTGCTTAACGGGAAAGGTGAGGTGGGGTGATACATAAAACAAGGGTATCAAATTAGCTCAGATACCGTTCCATAAACCCAATATGTAATAGACAAGACCTACTCCTTGCTCAGAGAACTGGACTCAACACGCCCTATTCACCGCACAAGAATATATCTGACTAATAATAATCGTAAAACCTATGTATTGATATCTCTCTGTTAGTGTGTCAAGTGGGTGTAAAGCGGCATAAACACAGCAGTGAAAAGCAGCTAAACCCCATTATAAAAATAAATTACTTTGAAACACCCATGAAACAAAGACAGTGAAAGAGAGAGAAATTCTTACACAATGCGTTCAGGGGCTGTGATGCAACCTGGATTGACCATATCTAGACGCACAGCTGGATGAGACATAAGGGTGGACACTCTTGGGGCTGAGAGGTTTGGTGAGGTTGGGTGAGCAAACGCAGACCCTTTAAAGGAATACTGCGTGGTACCCATCGCATGGGTCCCAAATCTCCAGGTTCAAGGGCATCTTCCTACATCAAAAACATGCATGAGAAACCCAGAAGATGGTACACCGTGTGATGGGGAAAGGTTTCTAAAACGCACCTCATTTCTCATCTCCTTGTGCCCGGGTTCGCCATTCCAGCCGCTTTACTAGCAAGCTCCCTACTTGGAGCATCAGCACCTTTAACCTCCTGTTCCATACAGGTTGCAATTTGTCCTGAGGATAAACGGGAAGACGTGGAACCAACGAGAGACTAGCTCTTGGTGTTGGGACAGGCACAGGTCACTCTATTTTCCCATCAGAAAGAAGAATTAACCACAGGCTCAGCCTGCCCCCCGGAACCAGAAGAGGGCCTGAAGCCATTCTGCGCTTTTGCGGCCAGCTCCCATAAAAACGAGTTGTAAAATGGAGGTTCAGGGCACTGCAATTCACAAACCTGCAGAGTTATAAATGATAACTCTCGTCCACAAATATATTGAGGGAAGGCAAAGAAGAGGATTTGAAATCAAGGCAGAATTGCAGGAAACAGATTTCAGGAGGTAGATACGAATCGCCTTTAAAACACATGAAAAGCGGCAAAACGTTGACAATGATGCCCTTGGCCAAAAAGGGCGTATGCGTTTTTTCCTGAATATATTCAGGAAAAAACGCATACGCCCTTTTTGGCCAACCAAGCAACCTGGAAAGGCAAATCAGCGCTACAAAGAAGTCTCGCTTCCCATCGGTCAAAAGGGCCATGCTGAAAAAAGTGTCAAAACCAGAAATGCAGGACAGGCCATGGAGAAATGGGAGCCTTGCTACACTGATGGGCGGGATGTAAATTGCCAAGAGCCACTCCGGAGAAGTGTCTGGTGAGTCCTGAAACATCTGAAAAACACAGCTTAGAGAGCATAGGGCACTTCCACTCATGGGGGTATAAATTGGGAAAATTAAAAATCAGCAAGACACAAGCACCCCAAAGTTTAGGGCTGCTCTGTTGACCAGGACCTCCACTTCATTCCACCTTAAATATCCCAGGAAAGAGAAAAATGGATAAAGAAGTTGTGGTCCTTATGTACAATGGAATATCACTCAGCCATGAAATCAATGTCGTAAGGTTAGTAGCAGCATGATGAGTGGATTTAGGTACGACGATTCTAAGTGAAATAAGTCACACAGAAAAGGACACTTCTCATAAGGTATCACTGATAGAGGGAATGTAAAAACCGTTACACTTGAACTGAATTACAAAACAGAACAGAGTCACACATGCAGAAAACACACTATGGCTGCTTAACGGGAAAGGTGAGGTGGGGTGATACATAAAACAAGGGTATCAAATTAGCTCAGATACCGTTCCATAAACCCAATATGTAATAGACAAGACCTACTCCTTGCTCAGAGAACTGGACTCAACACGCCCTATTCACCGCACAAGAATATATCTGACTAATAATAATCGTAAAACCTATGTATTGATATCTCTCTGTTAGTGTGTCAAGTGGGTGTAAAGCGGCATAAACACAGCAGTGAAAAGCAGCTAAACCCCATTATAAAAATAAATTACTTTGAAACAACCATGAAACAAAGACAGTGAAAGAGAGAGAAATTCTTACACAATGCGTTCAGGGGCTGTGATGCAACCTGGATTGACCATATCTAGACGCACAGCTGGATGAGACATAAGGGTGGACACTCTTGGGGCTGAGAGGTTTGGTGAGGTTGGGTGAGCAAACCCAGACCCTTTAAAGGAATACTGCGTGGTACCCATCGCATGGGTCCCAAATCTCCAGGTTCAAGGGCATCTTCCTACATCAAAAACATGCATGAGAAACCCAGAAGATGGTACACCGTGTGATGGGGAAAGGTTTCTAAAACGCACCTCATTTCTCATCTCCTTGTGCCCGGGTTCGCCATTCCAGCCGCTTTACTAGCAAGCTCCCTACTTGGAGCATCAGCCCCTTTAACCTGCTGTTCCATACAGGTTGCAATTTGTCCTGAGGATAAACGGGAAGACGTGGAACCAACGAGAGACTAGCTCTTGGTGTTGGGACAGGCACAGGTCACTCTATTTTCCCATCAGAAAGAAGAATTAACCACAGGCTCAGCCTGCCCCCCGGAACCAGAACAGGGCCTGAAGCCATTCTGCGATTTTGCGGCCAGCTCCCATAAAAACGAGTTGTAAAATGGAGGTTCAGGGCACTGCAATTCACAAACCTGCAGAGTTATAAATGATAACTCCCGTCCACAAATATATTGAGGGAAGGCAAAGAAGAGGATTTGAAATCAAGGCAGAATTGCAGGAAACAGATTTCAGGAGGTAGATACGAATCGCCTTTAAAGCACATGAAAAGCGGCAAAACGTTGACAATGATGCCCTTGGCCAAAAAGGGCGTATGCGTTTTTTCCTGAATATATTCAGGAAAAAACGCATACGCCCTTTTTGGCCAACCAAGCAACCTGGAAAGGCAAATCAGCGCTACAAAGAAGTCTCGCTTCCCATCGGTCCAAAGGGCCATGCTGAAAAAAGTGTCAAAACCAGAAATGCAGGACAGGCCATGGAGAAATGGGAGCCTTGCTACACTGATGGGCGGGATGTAAATTGCCAAGAGCCACTCCGGAGAAGTGTCCGGTGAGTCCTGAAACATCTGAAAAACACAGCTTAGAGAGCATAGGGCACTTCCACTCATGGGGGTATAAATTGGGAAAATTAAAACTCAGCAAGACACAAGCACCCCAAAGTTTAGGGCTGCTCTGTTGACCAGGACCTCCACTTCATTCCACCTTAAATATCCCAGGAAAGAGAAAAATGGATAAAGAAGTTGTGGTCCTTATGTACAATGGAATATCACTCAGCCATGAAATCAATGTCGTAAGGTTAGTAGCAGCATGATGAGTGGATTTAGGTACGACGATTCTAAGTGAAATAAGTCACACAGAAAAGGACACTTCTCATAAGGTATCACTGATAGAGGGAATGTAAAAACCGTTACACTTGAACTGAATTACAAAACAGAACAGAGTCACACATGCAGAAAACACACTATGGCTGCTTAACGGGAAAGGTGAGGTGGGGTGATACATAAAACAAGGGTATCAAATTAGCTCAGATACCGTTCCATAAACCCAATATGTAATAGACAAGACCTACTCCTTGCTCAGAGAACTGGACTCAACACGCCCTATTCACCGCACAAGAATATATCTGACTAATAATAATCGTAAAACCTATGTATTGATATCTCTCTGTTAGTGTGTCAAGTGGGTGTAAAGCGGCATAAACACAGCAGTGAAAAGCAGCTAAACCCCATTATAAAAATAAATTACTTTGAAACACCCATGAAACAAAGACAGTGAAAGAGAGAGAAATTCTTACACAATGCGTTCAGGGGCTGTGATGCAACCTGGATTGACCATATCTAGACGCACAGCTGGATGAGACATAAGGGTGGACACTCTTGGGGCTGAGAGGTTTGGTGAGGTTGGGTGAGCAAACGCAGACCCTTTAAAGGAATACTGCGTGGTACCCATCGCATGGGTCCCAAATCTCCAGGTTCAAGGGCATCTTCCTACATCAAAAACATGCATGAGAAACCCTGAAGATGGTACACCGTGTGATGGGGAAAGGTTTCTAAAACGCACCTCATTTCTCATCTCCTTGTGCCCGGGTTCGCCATTCCAGCCGCTTTACTAGCAAGCTCCCTACTTGGAGCATCAGCACCTTTAACCTCCTGTTCCATACAGGTTGCAATTTGTCCTGAGGATAAACGGGAAGACGTGGAACCAACGAGAGACTAGCTCTTGGTGTTGGGACAGGCACAGGTCACTCTATTTTCCCATCAGAAAGAAGAATTAACCACAGGCTCAGCCTGCCCCCCGGAACCAGAACAGGGCCTGAAGCCATTCTGCGATTTTGCGGCCAGCTCCCATAAAAACGAGTTGTAAAATGGAGGTTCAGGGCACTGCAATTCACAAACCTGCAGAGTTATTAATGATAACTCCCGTCCACAAATATATTGAGGGAAGGCAAAGAAGAGGATTTGAAATCAAGGCAGAATTGCAGGAAACAGATTTCAGGAGGTAGATACGAATCGCCTTTAAAGCACATGAAAAGCGGCAAAACGTTGACAATGATGCCCTTGGCCAAAAAGGGCGTATGCGTTCTTTCCTGAATATATTCAGGAAAAAACGCATACGCCCTTTTTGGCCAACCAAGCAACCTGGAAAGGCAAATCAGCGCTACAAAGAAGTCTCGCTTCCCATCGGTCAAAAGGGCCATGCTGAAAAAAGTGTCAAAACCAGAAATGCAGGACAGGCCATGGAGAAATGGGAGCCTTGCTACACTGATGGGCGGGATGTAAATTGCCAAGAGCCACTCCGGAGAAGTGTCCGGTGAGTCCTGAAACATCTGAAAAACACAGCTTAGAGAGCATAGGGCACTTCCACTCATGGGGGTATAAATTGGGAAAATTAAAACTCAGCAAGACACAAGCACCCCAAAGTTTAGGGCTGCTCTGTTGACCAGGACCTCCACTTCATTCCACCTTAAATATCCCAGGAAAGAGAAAAATGGATAAAGAAGTTGTGGTCCTTATGTACAATGGAATATCACTCAGCCATGAAATCAATGTCGTAAGGTTAGTAGCAGCATGATGAGTGGATTTAGGTACGACGATTCTAAGTGAAATAAGTCACACAGAAAAGGACACTTCTCATAAGGTATCACTGATAGAGGGAATGTAAAAACCGTTACACTTGAACTGAATTACAAAACAGAACAGAGTCACACATGCAGAAAACACACTATGGCTGCTTAACGGGAAAGGTGAGGTGGGGTGATACATAAAACAAGGGTATCAAATTAGCTCAGATACCGTTCCATAAACCCAATATGTAATAGACAAGACCTACTCCTTGCTCAGAGAACTGGACTCAACACGCCCTATTCACCGCACAAGAATATATCTGACTAATAATAATCGTAAAACCTATGTATTGATATCTCTCTGTTAGTGTGTCAAGTGGGTGTAAAGCGGCATAAACACAGCAGTGAAAAGCAGCTAAACCCCATTATAAAAATAAATTACTTTGAAACACCCATGAAACAAAGACAGTGAAAGAGAGAGAAATTCTTACACAATGCGTTCAGGGGCTGTGATGCAACCTGGATTGACCATATCTAGACGCACAGCTGGATGAGACATAAGGGTGGACACTCTTGGGGCTGAGAGGTTTGGTGAGGTTGGGTGAGCAAACGCAGACCCTTTAAAGGAATACTGCGTGGTACCCATCGCATGGGTCCCAAATCTCCAGGTTCAAGGGCATCTTCCTACATCAAAAACATGCATGAGAAACCCAGAAGATGGTACACCGTGTGATGGGGAAAGGTTTCTAAAACGCACCTCATTTCTCATCTCCTTGTGCCCGGGTTCGCCATTCCAGCCGCTTTACTAGCAAGCTCCCTACTTGGAGCATCAGCACCTTTAACCTCCTGTTCCATACAGGTTGCAATTTGTCCTGAGGATAAACGGGAAGACGTGGAACCAACGAGAGACTAGCTCTTGGTGTTGGGACAGGCACAGGTCACTCTATTTTCCCATCAGAAAGAAGAATTAACCACAGGCTCAGCCTGCCCCCCGGAACCAGAAGAGGGCCTGAAGCCATTCTGCGCTTTTGCGGCCAGCTCCCATAAAAACGAGTTGTAAAATGGAGGTTCAGGGCACTGCAATTCACAAACCTGCAGAGTTATAAATGATAACTCTCGTCCACAAATATATTGAGGGAAGGCAAAGAAGAGGATTTGAAATCAAGGCAGAATTGCAGGAAACAGATTTCAGGAGGTAGATACGAATCGCCTTTAAAGCACATGAAAAGCGGCAAAACGTTGACAATGATGCCCTTGGCCAAAAAGGGCGTATGCGTTTTTTCCTGAATATATTCAGGAAAAAACGCATACGCCCTTTTTGGCCAACCAAGCAACCTGGAAAGGCAAATCAGCGCTACAAAGAAGTCTCGCTTCCCATCGGTCAAAAGGGCCATGCTGAAAAAAGTGTCAAAACCAGAAATGCAGGACAGGCCATGGAGAAATGGGAGCCTTGCTACACTGATGGGCGGGATGTAAATTGCCAAGAGCCACTCCGGAGAAGTGTCTGGTGAGTCCTGAAACATCTGAAAAACACAGCTTAGAGAGCATAGGGCACTTCCACTCATGGGGGTATAAATTGGGAAAATTAAAACTCAGCAAGACACAAGCACCCCAAAGTTTAGGGCTGCTCTGTTGACCAGGACCTCCACTTCATTCCACCTTAAATATCCCAGGAAAGAGAAAAATGGATAAAGAAGTTGTGGTCCTTATGTACAATGGAATATCACTCAGCCATGAAATCAATGTCGTAAGGTTAGTAGCAGCATGATGAGTGGATTTAGGTACGACGATTCTAAGTGAAATAAGTCACACAGAAAAGGACACTTCTCATAAGGTATCACTGATAGAGGGAATGTAAAAACCGTTACACTTGAACTGAATTACAAAACAGAACAGAGTCACACATGCAGAAAACACACTATGGCTGCTTAACGGGAAAGGTGAGGTGGGGTGATACATAAAACAAGGGTATCAAATTAGCTCAGATACCGTTCCATAAACCCAATATGTAATAGACAAGACCTACTCCTTGCTCAGAGAACTGGACTCAACACGCCCTATTCACCGCACAAGAATATATCTGACTAATAATAATCGTAAAACCTATGTATTGATATCTCTCTGTTAGTGTGTCAAGTGGGTGTAAAGCGGCATAAACACAGCAGTGAAAAGCAGCTAAACCCCATTATAAAAATAAATTACTTTGAAACAACCATGAAACAAAGACAGTGAAAGAGAGAGAAATTCTTACACAATGCGTTCAGGGGCTGTGATGCAACCTGGATTGACCATATCTAGACGCACAGCTGGATGAGACATAAGGGTGGACACTCTTGGGGCTGAGAGGTTTGGTGAGGTTGGGTGAGCAAACCCAGACCCTTTAAAGGAATACTGCGTGGTACCCATCGCATGGGTCCCAAATCTCCAGGTTCAAGGGCATCTTCCTACATCAAAAACATGCATGAGAAACCCAGAAGATGGTACACCGTGTGATGGGGAAAGGTTTCTAAAACGCACCTCATTTCTCATCTCCTTGTGCCCGGGTTCGCCATTCCAGCCGCTTTACTAGCAAGCTCCCTACTTGGAGCATCAGCCCCTTTAACCTCCTGTTCCATACAGGTTGCAATTTGTCCTGAGGATAAACGGGAAGACGTGGAACCAACGAGAGACTAGCTCTTGGTGTTGGGACAGGCACAGGTCACTCTATTTTCCCATCAGAAAGAAGAATTAACCACAGGCTCAGCCTGCCCCCCGGAACCAGAACAGGGCCTGAAGCCATTCTGCGATTTTGCGGCCAGCTCCCATAAAAACGAGTTGTAAAATGGAGGTTCAGGGCACTGCAATTCACAAACCTGCAGAGTTATAAATGATAACTCCCGTCCACAAATATATTGAGGGAAGGCAAAGAAGAGGATTTGAAATCAAGGCAGAATTGCAGGAAACAGATTTCAGGAGGTAGATACGAATCGCCTTTAAAGCACATGAAAAGCGGCAAAACGTTGACAATGATGCCCTTGGCCAAAAAGGGCGTATGCGTTTTTTCCTGAATATATTCAGGAAAAAACGCATACGCCCTTTTTGGCCAACCAAGCAACCTGGAAAGGCAAATCAGCGCTACAAAGAAGTCTCGCTTCCCATCGGTCAAAAGGGCCATGCTGAAAAAAGTGTCAAAACCAGAAATGCAGGACAGGCCATGGAGAAATGGGAGCCTTGCTACACTGATGGGCGGGATGTAAATTGCCAAGAGCCACTCCGGAGAAGTGTCCGGTGAGTCCTGAAACATCTGAAAAACACAGCTTAGAGAGCATAGGGCACTTCCACTCATGGGGGTATAAATTGGGAAAATTAAAACTCAGCAAGACACAAGCACCCCAAAGTTTAGGGCTGCTCTGTTGACCAGGACCTCCACTTCATTCCACCTTAAATATCCCAGGAAAGAGAAAAATGGATAAAGAAGTTGTGGTCCTTATGTACAATGGAATATCACTCAGCCATGAAATCAATGTCGTAAGGTTAGTAGCAGCATGATGAGTGGATTTAGGTACGACGATTCTAAGTGAAATAAGTCACACAGAAAAGGACACTTCTCATAAGGTATCACTGATAGAGGGAATGTAAAAACCGTTACACTTGAACTGAATTACAAAACAGAACAGAGTCACACATGCAGAAAACACACTATGGCTGCTTAACGGGAAAGGTGAGGTGGGGTGATACATAAAACAAGGGTATCAAATTAGCTCAGATACCGTTCCATAAACCCAATATGTAATAGACAAGACCTACTCCTTGCTCAGAGAACTGGACTCAACACGCCCTATTCACCGCACAAGAATATATCTGACTAATAATAATCGTAAAACCTATGTATTGATATCTCTCTGTTAGTGTGTCAAGTGGGTGTAAAGCGGCATAAACACAGCAGTGAAAAGCAGCTAAACCCCATTATAAAAATAAATTACTTTGAAACACCCATGAAACAAAGACAGTGAAAGAGAGAGAAATTCTTACACAATGCGTTCAGGGGCTGTGATGCAACCTGGATTGACCATATCTAGACGCACAGCTGGATGAGACATAAGGGTGGACACTCTTGGGGCTGAGAGGTTTGGTGAGGTTGGGTGAGCAAACGCAGACCCTTTAAAGGAATACTGCGTGGTACCCATCGCATGGGTCCCAAATCTCCAGGTTCAAGGGCATCTTCCTACATCAAAAACATGCATGAGAAACCCAGAAGATGGTACACCGTGTGATGGGGAAAGGTTTCTAAAACGCACCTCATTTCTCATCTCCTTGTGCCCGGGTTCGCCATTCCAGCCGCTTTACTAGCAAGCTCCCTACTTGGAGCATCAGCCCCTTTAACCTCCTGTTCCATACAGGTTGCAATTTGTCCTGAGGATAAACGGGAAGACGTGGAACCAACGAGAGACTAGCTCTTGGTGTTGGGACAGGCACAGGTCACTCTATTTTCCCATCAGAAAGAAGAATTAACCACAGGCTCAGCCTGCCCCCCGGAACCAGAACAGGGCCTGAAGCCATTCTGCGATTTTGCGGCCAGCTCCCATAAAAACGAGTTGTAAAATGGAGGTTCAGGGCACTGCAATTCACAAACCTGCAGAGTTATAAATGATAACTCCCGTCCACAAATATATTGAGGGAAGGCAAAGAAGAGGATTTGAAATCAAGGCAGAATTGCAGGAAACAGATTTCAGGAGGTAGATACGAATCGCCTTTAAAGCACATGAAAAGCGGCAAAACGTTGACAATGATGCCCTTGGCCAAAAAGGGCGTATGCGTTTTTTCCTGAATATATTCAGGAAAAAACGCATACGCCCTTTTTGGCCAACCAAGCAACCTGGAAAGGCAAATCAGCGCTACAAAGAAGTCTCGCTTCCCATCGGTCAAAAGGGCCATGCTGAAAAAAGTGTCAAAACCAGAAATGCAGGACAGGCCATGGAGAAATGGGAGCCTTGCTACACTGATGGGCGGGATGTAAATTGCCAAGAGCCACTCCGGAGAAGTGTCCGGTGAGTCCTGAAACATCTGAAAAACACAGCTTAGAGAGCATAGGGCACTTCCACTCATGGGGGTATAAATTGGGAAAATTAAAACTCAGCAAGACACAAGCACCCCAAAGTTTAGGGCTGCTCTGTTGACCAGGACCTCCACTTCATTCCACCTTAAATATCCCAGGAAAGAGAAAAATGGATAAAGAAGTTGTGGTCCTTATGTACAATGGAATATCACTCAGCCATGAAATCAATGTCGTAAGGTTAGTAGCAGCATGATGAGTGGATTTAGGTACGACGATTCTAAGTGAAATAAGTCACACAGAAAAGGACACTTCTCATAAGGTATCACTGATAGAGGGAATGTAAAAACCGTTACACTTGAACTGAATTACAAAACAGAACAGAGTCACACATGCAGAAAACACACTATGGCTGCTTAACGGGAAAGGTGAGGTGGGGTGATACATAAAACAAGGGTATCAAATTAGCTCAGATACCGTTCCATAAACCCAATATGTAATAGACAAGACCTACTCCTTGCTCAGAGAACTGGACTCAACACGCCCTATTCACCGCACAAGAATATATCTGACTAATAATAATCGTAAAACCTATGTATTGATATCTCTCTGTTAGTGTGTCAAGTGGGTGTAAAGCGGCATAAACACAGCAGTGAAAAGCAGCTAAACCCCATTATAAAAATAAATTACTTTGAAACACCCATGAAACAAAGACAGTGAAAGAGAGAGAAATTCTTACACAATGCGTTCAGGGGCTGTGATGCAACCTGGATTGACCATATCTAGACGCACAGCTGGATGAGACATAAGGGTGGACACTCTTGGGGCTGAGAGGTTTGGTGAGGTTGGGTGAGCAAACGCAGACCCTTTAAAGGAATACTGCGTGGTACCCATCGCATGGGTCCCAAATCTCCAGGTTCAAGGGCATCTTCCTACATCAAAAACATGCATGAGAAACCCAGAAGATGGTACACCGTGTGATGGGGAAAGGTTTCTAAAACGCACCTCATTTCTCATCTCCTTGTGCCCGGGTTCGCCATTCCAGCCGCTTTACTAGCAAGCTCCCTACTTGGAGCATCAGCCCCTTTAACCTCCTGTTCCATACAGGTTGCAATTTGTCCTGAGGATAAACGGGAAGACGTGGAACCAACGAGAGACTAGCTCTTGGTGTTGGGACAGGCACAGGTCACTCTATTTTCCCATCAGAAAGAAGAATTAACCACAGGCTCAGCCTGCCCCCCGGAACCAGAACAGGGCCTGAAGCCATTCTGCGATTTTGCGGCCAGCTCCCATAAAAACGAGTTGTAAAATGGAGGTTCAGGGCACTGCAATTCACAAACCTGCAGAGTTATAAATGATAACTCCCGTCCACAAATATATTGAGGGAAGGCAAAGAAGAGGATTTGAAATCAAGGCAGAATTGCAGGAAACAGATTTCAGGAGGTAGATACGAATCGCCCTTAAAGCACATGAAAAGCGGCAAAACGTTGACAATGATGCCCTTGGCCAAAAAGGGCGTATGCGTTTTTTCCTGAATATATTCAGGAAAAAACGCATACGCCCTTTTTGGCCAACCAAGCAACCTGGAAAGGCAAATCAGCGCTACAAAGAAGTCTCGCTTCCCATCGGTCAAAAGGGCCATGCTGAAAAAAGTGTCAAAACCAGAAATGCAGGACAGGCCATGGAGAAATGGGAGCCTTGCTACACTGATGGGCGGGATGTAAATTGCCAAGAGCCACTCCGGAGAAGTGTCCGGTGAGTCCTGAAACATCTGAAAAACACAGCTTAGAGAGCATAGGGCACTTCCACTCATGGGGGTATAAATTGGGAAAATTAAAACTCAGCAAGACACAAGCACCCCAAAGTTTAGGGCTGCTCTGTTGACCAGGACCTCCACTTCATTCCACCTTAAATATCCCAGGAAAGAGAAAAATGGATAAAGAAGTTGTGGTCCTTATGTACAATGGAATATCACTCAGCCATGAAATCAATGTCGTAAGGTTAGTAGCAGCATGATGAGTGGATTTAGGTACGACGATTCTAAGTGAAATAAGTCACACAGAAAAGGACACTTCTCATAAGGTATCACTGATAGAGGGAATGTAAAAACCGTTACACTTGAACTGAATTACAAAACAGAACAGAGTCACACATGCAGAAAACACACTATGGCTGCTTAACGGGAAAGGTGAGGTGGGGTGATACATAAAACAAGGGTATCAAATTAGCTCAGATACCGTTCCATAAACCCAATATGTAATAGACAAGACCTACTCCTTGCTCAGAGAACTGGACTCAACACGCCCTATTCACCGCACAAGAATATATCTGACTAATAATAATCGTAAAACCTATGTATTGATATCTCTCTGTTAGTGTGTCAAGTGGGTGTAAAGCGGCATAAACACAGCAGTGAAAAGCAGCTAAACCCCATTATAAAAATAAATTACTTTGAAACACCCATGAAACAAAGACAGTGAAAGAGAGAGAAATTCTTACACAATGCGTTCAGGGGCTGTGATGCAACCTGGATTGACCATATCTAGACGCACAGCTGGATGAGACATAAGGGTGGACACTCTTGGGGCTGAGAGGTTTGGTGAGGTTGGGTGAGCAAACCCAGACCCTTTAAAGGAATACTGCGTGGTACCCATCGCATGGGTCCCAAATCTCCAGGTTCAAGGGCATCTTCCTACATCAAAAACATGCATGAGAAACCCAGAAGATGGTACACCGTGTGATGGGGAAAGGTTTCTAAAACGCACCTCATTTCTCATCTCCTTGTGCCCGGGTTCGCCATTCCAGCCGCTTTACTAGCAAGCTCCCTACTTGGAGCATCAGCCCCTTTAACCTCCTGTTCCATACAGGTTGCAATTTGTCCTGAGGATAAACGGGAAGACGTGGAACCAACGAGAGACTAGCTCTTGGTGTTGGGACAGGCACAGGTCACTCTATTTTCCCATCAGAAAGAAGAATTAACCACAGGCTCAGCCTGCCCCCCAGAACCAGAACAGGGCCTGAAGCCATTCTGCGATTTTGCGGCCAGCTCCCATAAAAACGAGTTGTAAAATGGAGGTTCAGGGCACTGCAATTCACAAACCTGCAGAGTTATAAATGATAACTCCCGTCCACAAATATATTGAGGGAAGGCAAAGAAGAGGATTTGAAATCAAGGCAGAATTGCAGGAAACAGATTTCAGGAGGTAGATACGAATCGCCTTTAAAGCACATGAAAAGCGGCAAAACGTTGACAATGATGCCCTTGGCCAAAAAGGGCGTATGCGTTTTTTCCTGAATATATTCAGGAAAAAACGCATACGCCCTTTTTGGCCAACCAAGCAACCTGGAAAGGCAAATCAGCGCTACAAAGAAGTCTCGCTTCCCATCGGTCAAAAGGGCCATGCTGAAAAAAGTGTCAAAACCAGAAATGCAGGACAGGCCATGGAGAAATGGGAGCCTTGCTACACTGATGGGCGGGATGTAAATTGCCAAGAGCCACTCCGGAGAAGTGTCCGGTGAGTCCTGAAACATCTGAAAAACACAGCTTAGAGAGCATAGGGCACTTCCACTCATGGGGGTATAAATTGGGAAAATTAAAACTCAGCAAGACACAAGCACCCCAAAGTTTAGGGCTGCTCTGTTGACCAGGACCTCCACTTCATTCCACCTTAAATATCCCAGGAAAGAGAAAAATGGATAAAGAAGTTGTGGTCCTTATGTACAATGGAATATCACTCAGCCATGAAATCAATGTCGTAAGGTTAGTAGCAGCATGATGAGTGGATTTAGGTACGACGATTCTAAGTGAAATAAGTCACACAGAAAAGGACACTTCTCATAAGGTATCACTGATAGAGGGAATGTAAAAACCGTTACACTTGAACTGAATTACAAAACAGAACAGAGTCACACATGCAGAAAACACACTATGGCTGCTTAACGGGAAAGGTGAGGTGGGGTGATACATAAAACAAGGGTATCAAATTAGCTCAGATACCGTTCCATAAACCCAATATGTAATAGACAAGACCTACTCCTTGCTCAGAGAACTGGACTCAACACGCCCTATTCACCGCACAAGAATATATCTGACTAATAATAATCGTAAAACCTATGTATTGATATCTCTCTGTTAGTGTGTCAAGTGGGTGTAAAGCGGCATAAACACAGCAGTGAAAAGCAGCTAAACCCCATTATAAAAATAAATTACTTTGAAACACCCATGAAACAAAGACAGTGAAAGAGAGAGAAATTCTTACACAATGCGTTCAGGGGCTGTGATGCAACCTGGATTGACCATATCTAGACGCACAGCTGGATGAGACATAAGGGTGGACACTCTTGGGGCTGAGAGGTTTGGTGAGGTTGGGTGAGCAAACCCAGACCCTTTAAAGGAATACTGCGTGGTACCCATCGCATGGGTCCCAAATCTCCAGGTTCAAGGGCATCTTCCTACATCAAAAACATGCATGAGAAACCCAGAAGATGGTACACCGTGTGATGGGGAAAGGTTTCTAAAACGCACCTCATTTCTCATCTCCTTGTGCCCGGGTTCGCCATTCCAGCCGCTTTACTAGCAAGCTCCCTACTTGGAGCATCAGCCCCTTTAACCTCCTGTTCCATACAGGTTGCAATTTGTCCTGAGGATAAACGGGAAGACGTGGAACCAACGAGAGACTAGCTCTTGGTGTTGGGACAGGCACAGGTCACTCTATTTTCCCATCAGAAAGAAGAATTAACCACAGGCTCAGCCTGCCCCCCGGAACCAGAACAGGGCCTGAAGCCATTCTGCGATTTTGCGGCCAGCTCCCATAAAAACGAGTTGTAAAATGGAGGTTCAGGGCACTGCAATTCACAAACCTGCAGAGTTATAAATGATAACTCCCGTCCACAAATATATTGAGGGAAGGCAAAGAAGAGGATTTGAAATCAAGGCAGAATTGCAGGAAACAGATTTCAGGAGGTAGATACGAATCGCCTTTAAAGCACATGAAAAGCGGCAAAACGTTGACAATGATGCCCTTGGCCAAAAAGGGCGTATGCGTTTTTTCCTGAATATATTCAGGAAAAAACGCATACGCCCTTTTTGGCCAACCAAGCAACCTGGAAAGGCAAATCAGCGCTACAAAGAAGTCTCGCTTCCCATCGGTCAAAAGGGCCATGCTGAAAAAAGTGTCAAAACCAGAAATGCAGGACAGGCCATGGAGAAATGGGAGCCTTGCTACACTGATGGGCGGGATGTAAATTGCCAAGAGCCACTCCGGAGAAGTGTCTGGTGAGTCCTGAAACATCTGAAAAACACAGCTTAGAGAGCATAGGGCACTTCCACTCATGGGGGTATAAATTGGGAAAATTAAAAATCAGCAAGACACAAGCACCCCAAAGTTTAGGGCTGCTCTGTTGACCAGGACCTCCACTTCATTCCACCTTAAATATCCCAGGAAAGAGAAAAATGGATAAAGAAGTTGTGGTCCTTATGTACAATGGAATATCACTCAGCCATGAAATCAATGTCGTAAGGTTAGTAGCAGCATGATGAGTGGATTTAGGTACGACGATTCTAAGTGAAATAAGTCACACAGAAAAGGACACTTCTCATAAGGTATCACTGATAGAGGGAATGTAAAAACCGTTACACTTGAACTGAATTACAAAACAGAACAGAGTCACACATGCAGAAAACACACTATGGCTGCTTAACGGGAAAGGTGAGGTGGGGTGATACATAAAACAAGGGTATCAAATTAGCTCAGATACCGTTCCATAAACCCAATATGTAATAGACAAGACCTACTCCTTGCTCAGAGAACTGGACTCAACACGCCCTATTCACCGCACAAGAATATATCTGACTAATAATAATCGTAAAACCTATGTATTGATATCTCTCTGTTAGTGTGTCAAGTGGGTGTAAAGCGGCATAAACACAGCAGTGAAAAGCAGCTAAACCCCATTATAAAAATAAATTACTTTGAAACACCCATGAAACAAAGACAGTGAAAGAGAGAGAAATTCTTACACAATGCGTTCAGGGGCTGTGATGCAACCTGGATTGACCATATCTAGACGCACAGCTGGATGAGACATAAGGGTGGACACTCTTGGGGCTGAGAGGTTTGGTGAGGTTGGGTGAGCAAATGCAGACCCTTTAAAGGAATACTGCGTGGTACCCATCGCATGGGTCCCAAATCTCCAGGTTCAAGGGCATCTTCCTACATCAAAAACATGCATGAGAAACCCAGAAGATGGTACACCGTGTGATGGGGAAAGGTTTCTAAAACGCACCTCATTTCTCATCTCCTTGTGCCCGGGTTCGCCATTCCAGCCGCTTTACTAGCAAGCTCCCTACTTGGAGCATCAGCCCCTTTAACCTCCTGTTCCATACAGGTTGCAATTTGTCCTGAGGATAAACGGGAAGACGTGGAACCAACGAGAGACTAGCTCTTGGTGTTGGGACAGGCACAGGTCACTCTATTTTCCCATCAGAAAGAAGAATTAACCACAGGCTCAGCCTGCCCCCCGGAACCAGAACAGGGCCTGAAGCCATTCTGCGATTTTGCGGCCAGCTCCCATAAAAACGAGTTGTAAAATGGAGGTTCAGGGCACTGCAATTCACAAACCTGCAGAGTTATAAATGATAACTCCCGTCCACAAATATATTGAGGGAAGGCAAAGAAGAGGATTTGAAATCAAGGCAGCATTGCAGGAAACAGATTTCAGGAGGTAGATACGAATCGCCTTTAAAGCACATGAAAAGCGGCAAAACGTTGACAATGATGCCCTTGGCCAAAAAGGGCGTATGCGTTTTTTCCTGAATATATTCAGGAAAAAACGCATACGCCCTTTTTGGCCAACCAAGCAACCTGGAAAGGCAAATCAGCGCTACAAAGAAGTCTCGCTTCCCATCGGTCAAAAGGGCCATGCTGAAAAAAGTGTCAAAACCAGAAATGCAGGACAGGCCATGGAGAAATGGGAGCCTTGCTACACTGATGGGCGGGATGTAAATTGCCAAGAGCCACTCCGGAGAAGTGTCCGGTGAGTCCTGAAACATCTGAAAAACACAGCTTAGAGAGCATAGGGCACTTCCACTCATGGGGGTATAAATTGGGAAAATTAAAACTCAGCAAGACACAAGCACCCCAAAGTTTAGGGCTGCTCTGTTGAGCAGGACCTCCACTTCATTCCACCTTAAATATCCCAGGAAAGAGAAAAATGGATAAAGAAGTTGTGGTCCTTATGTACAATGGAATATCACTCAGCCATGAAATCAATGTCGTAAGGTTAGTAGCAGCATGATAAGTGGATTTAGGTACGACGATTCTAAGTGAAATAAGTCACACAGAAAAGGACACTTCTCATAAGGTATCACTGATAGAGGGAATGTAAAAACCGTTACACTTGAACTGAATTACAAAACAGAACAGAGTCACACATGCAGAAAACACACTATGGCTGCTTAACGGGAAAGGTGAGGTGGGGTGATACATAAAACAAGGGTATCAAATTAGCTCAGATACCGTTCCATAAACCCAATATGTAATAGACAAGACCTACTCCTTGCTCAGAGAACTGGACTCAACACGCCCTATTCACCGCACAAGAATATATCTGACTAATAATAATCGTAAAACCTATGTATTGATATCTCTCTGTTAGTGTGTCAAGTGGGTGTAAAGCGGCATAAACACAGCAGTGAAAAGCAGCTAAACCCCATTATAAAAATAAATTACTTTGAAACACCCATGAAACAAAGACAGTGAAAGAGAGAGAAATTCTTACACAATGCGTTCAGGGGCTGTGATGCAACCTGGATTGACCATATCTAGACGCACAGCTGGATGAGACATAAGGGTGGACACTCTTGGGGCTGAGAGGTTTGGTGAGGTTGGGTGAGCAAACGCAGACCCTTTAAAGGAATACTGCGTGGTACCCATCGCATGGGTCCCAAATCTCCAGGTTCAAGGGCATCTTCCTACATCAAAAACATGCATGAGAAACCCAGAAGATGGTACACCGTGTGATGGGGAAAGGTTTCTAAAACGCACCTCATTTCTCATCTCCTTGTGCCCGGGTTCGCCATTCCAGCCGCTTTACTAGCAAGCTCCCTACTTGGAGCATCAGCACCTTTAACCTCCTGTTCCATGCAGGTTGCAATTTGTCCTGAGGATAAACGGGAAGACGTGGAACCAACGAGAGACTAGCTCTTGGTGTTGGGACAGGCACAGGTCACTCTATTTTCCCATCAGAAAGAAGAATTAACCACAGGCTCAGCCTGCCCCCCGGAACCAGAACAGGGCCTGAAGCCATTCTGCGATTTTGCGGCCAGCTCCCATAAAAACGAGTTGTAAAATGGAGGTTCAGGGCACTGCAATTCACAAACCTGCAGAGTTATAAATGATAACTCTCGTCCACAAATATATTGAGGGAAGGCAAAGAAGAGGATTTGAAATCAAGGCAGCATTGCAGGAAACAGATTTCAGGAGGTAGATACGAATCGCCTTTAAAGCACATGAAAAGCGGCAAAACGTTGACAATGATGCCCTTGGCCAAAAAGGGCGTATGCGTTTTTTCCTGAATATATTCAGGAAAAAACGCATACGCCCTTTTTGGCCAACCAAGCAACCTGGAAAGGCAAATCAGCGCTACAAAGAAGTCTCGCTTCCCATCGGTCAAAAGGGCCATGCTGAAAAAAGTGTCAAAACCAGAAATGCAGGACAGGCCATGGAGAAATGGGAGCCTTGCTACACTGATGGGCGGGATGTAAATTGCCAAGAGCCACTCCGGAGAAGTGTCCGGTGAGTCCTGAAACATCTGAAAAACACAGCTTAGAGAGCATAGGGCACTTCCACTCATGGGGGTATAAATTGGGAAAATTAAAACTCAGCAAGACACAAGCACCCCAAAGTTTAGGGCTGCTCTGTTGACCAGGACCTCCACTTCATTCCACCTTAAATATCCCAGGAAAGAGAAAAATGGATAAAGAAGTTGTGGTCCTTATGTACAATGGAATATCACTCAGCCATGAAATCAATGTTGTAAGGTTAGTAGCAGCATGATGAGTGGATTTAGGTACGACGATTCTAAGTGAAATAAGTCACACAGAAAAGGACACTTCTCATAAGGTATCACTGATAGAGGGAATGTAAAAACCGTTACACTTGAACTGAATTACAAAACAGAACAGAGTCACACATGCAGAAAACACACTATGGCTGCTTAACGGGAAAGGTGAGGTGGGGTGATACATAAAACAAGGGTATCAAATTAGCTCAGATACCGTTCCATAAACCCAATATGTAATAGACAAGACCTACTCCTTGCTCAGAGAACTGGACTCAACACGCCCTATTCACCGCACAAGAATATATCTGACTAATAATAATCGTAAAACCTATGTATTGATATCTCTCTGTTAGTGTGTCAAGTGGGTGTAAAGCGGCATAAACACAGCAGTGAAAAGCAGCTAAACCCCATTATAAAAATAAATTACTTTGAAACACCCATGAAACAAAGACAGTGAAAGAGAGAGAAATTCTTACACAATGCGTTCAGGGGCTGTGATGCAACCTGGATTGACCATATCTAGACGCACAGCTGGATGAGACATAAGGGTGGACACTCTTGGGGCTGAGAGGTTTGGTGAGGTTGGGTGAGCAAACGCAGACCCTTTAAAGGAATACTGCGTGGTACCCATCGCATGGGTCCCAAATCTCCAGGTTCAAGGGCATCTTCCTACATCAAAAACATGCATGAGAAACCCAGAAGATGGTACACCGTGTGATGGGGAAAGGTTTCTAAAACGCACCTCATTTCTCATCTCCTTGTGCCCGGGTTCGCCATTCCAGCCGCTTTACTAGCAAGCTCCCTACTTGGAGCATCAGCCCCTTTAACCTCCTGTTCCATACAGGTTGCAATTTGTCCTGAGGATAAACGGGAAGACGTGGAACCAACGAGAGACTAGCTCTTGGTGTTGGGACAGGCACAGGTCACTCTATTTTCCCATCAGAAAGAAGAATTAACCACAGGCTCAGCCTGCCCCCCGGAACCAGAACAGGGCCTGAAGCCATTCTGCGATTTTGCGGCCAGCTCCCATAAAAACGAGTTGTAAAATGGAGGTTCAGGGCACTGCAATTCACAAACCTGCAGAGTTATAAATGATAACTCCCGTCCACAAATATATTGAGGGAAGGCAAAGAAGAGGATTTGAAATCAAGGCAGCATTGCAGGAAACAGATTTCAGGAGGTAGATACGAATCGCCTTTAAAGCACATGAAAAGCGGCAAAACGTTGACAATGATGCCCTTGGCCAAAAAGGGCGTATGCGTTTTTTCCTGAATATATTCAGGAAAAAACGCATACGCCCTTTTTGGCCAACCAAGCAACCTGGAAAGGCAAATCAGCGCTACAAAGAAGTCTCGCTTCCCATCGGTCAAAAGGGCCATGCTGAAAAAAGTGTCAAAACCAGAAATGCAGGACAGGCCATGGAGAAATGGGAGCCTTGCTACACTGATGGGCGGGATGTAAATTGCCAAGAGCCACTCCGGAGAAGTGTCCGGTGAGTCCTGAAACATCTGAAAAACACAGCTTAGAGAGCATAGGGCACTTCCACTCATGGGGGTATAAATTGGGAAAATTAAAACTCAGCAAGACACAAGCACCCCAAAGTTTAGGGCTGCTCTGTTGAGCAGGACCTCCACTTCATTCCACCTTAAATATCCCAGGAAAGAGAAAAATGGATAAAGAAGTTGTGGTCCTTATGTACAATGGAATATCACTCAGCCATGAAATCAATGTCGTAAGGTTAGTAGCAGCATGATAAGTGGATTTAGGTACGACGATTCTAAGTGAAATAAGTCACACAGAAAAGGACACTTCTCATAAGGTATCACTGATAGAGGGAATGTAAAAACCGTTACACTTGAACTGAATTACAAAACAGAACAGAGTCACACATGCAGAAAACACACTATGGCTGCTTAACGGGAAAGGTGAGGTGGGGTGATACATAAAACAAGGGTATCAAATTAGCTCAGATACCGTTCCATAAACCCAATATGTAATAGACAAGACCTACTCCTTGCTCAGAGAACTGGACTCAACACGCCCTATTCACCGCACAAGAATATATCTGACTAATAATAATCGTAAAACCTATGTATTGATATCTCTCTGTTAGTGTGTCAAGTGGGTGTAAAGCGGCATAAACACAGCAGTGAAAAGCAGCTAAACCCCATTATAAAAATAAATTACTTTGAAACACCCATGAAACAAAGACAGTGAAAGAGAGAGAAATTCTTACACAATGCGTTCAGGGGCTGTGATGCAACCTGGATTGACCATATCTAGACGCACAGCTGGATGAGACATAAGGGTGGACACTCTTGGGGCTGAGAGGTTTGGTGAGGTTGGGTGAGCAAACGCAGACCCTTTAAAGGAATACTGCGTGGTACCCATCGCATGGGTCCCAAATCTCCAGGTTCAAGGGCATCTTCCTACATCAAAAACATGCATGAGAAACCCAGAAGATGGTACACCGTGTGATGGGGAAAGGTTTCTAAAACGCACCTCATTTCTCATCTCCTTGTGCCCGGGTTCGCCATTCCAGCCGCTTTACTAGCAAGCTCCCTACTTGGAGCATCAGCACCTTTAACCTCCTGTTCCATGCAGGTTGCAATTTGTCCTGAGGATAAACGGGAAGACGTGGAACCAACGAGAGACTAGCTCTTGGTGTTGGGACAGGCACAGGTCACTCTATTTTCCCATCAGAAAGAAGAATTAACCACAGGCTCAGCCTGCCCCCCGGAACCAGAACAGGGCCTGAAGCCATTCTGCGATTTTGCGGCCAGCTCCCATAAAAACGAGTTGTAAAATGGAGGTTCAGGGCACTGCAATTCACAAACCTGCAGAGTTATAAATGATAACTCTCGTCCACAAATATATTGAGGGAAGGCAAAGAAGAGGATTTGAAATCAAGGCAGCATTGCAGGAAACAGATTTCAGGAGGTAGATACGAATCGCCTTTAAAGCACATGAAAAGCGGCAAAACGTTGACAATGATGCCCTTGGCCAAAAAGGGCGTATGCGTTTTTTCCTGAATATATTCAGGAAAAAACGCATACGCCCTTTTTGGCCAACCAAGCAACCTGGAAAGGCAAATCAGCGCTACAAAGAAGTCTCGCTTCCCATCGGTCAAAAGGGCCATGCTGAAAAAAGTGTCAAAACCAGAAATGCAGGACAGGCCATGGAGAAATGGGAGCCTTGCTACACTGATGGGCGGGATGTAAATTGCCAAGAGCCACTCCGGAGAAGTGTCCGGTGAGTCCTGAAACATCTGAAAAACACAGCTTAGAGAGCATAGGGCACTTCCACTCATGGGGGTATAAATTGGGAAAATTAAAACTCAGCAAGACACAAGCACCCCAAAGTTTAGGGCTGCTCTGTTGACCAGGACCTCCACTTCATTCCACCTTAAATATCCCAGGAAAGAGAAAAATGGATAAAGAAGTTGTGGTCCTTATGTACAATGGAATATCACTCAGCCATGAAATCAATGTTGTAAGGTTAGTAGCAGCATGATGAGTGGATTTAGGTACGACGATTCTAAGTGAAATAAGTCACACAGAAAAGGACACTTCTCATAAGGTATCACTGATAGAGGGAATGTAAAAACCGTTACACTTGAACTGAATTACAAAACAGAACAGAGTCACACATGCAGAAAACACACTATGGCTGCTTAACGGGAAAGGTGAGGTGGGGTGATACATAAAACAAGGGTATCAAATTAGCTCAGATACCGTTCCATAAACCCAATATGTAATAGACAAGACCTACTCCTTGCTCAGAGAACTGGACTCAACACGCCCTATTCACCGCACAAGAATATATCTGACTAATAATAATCGTAAAACCTATGTATTGATATCTCTCTGTTAGTGTGTCAAGTGGGTGTAAAGCGGCATAAACACAGCAGTGAAAAGCAGCTAAACCCCATTATAAAAATAAATTACTTTGAAACACCCATGAAACAAAGACAGTGAAAGAGAGAGAAATTCTTACACAATGCGTTCAGGGGCTGTGATGCAACCTGGATTGACCATATCTAGACGCACAGCTGGATGAGACATAAGGGTGGACACTCTTGGGGCTGAGAGGTTTGGTGAGGTTGGGTGAGCAAACGCAGACCCTTTAAAGGAATACTGCGTGGTACCCATCGCATGGGTCCCAAATCTCCAGGTTCAAGGGCATCTTCCTACATCAAAAACATGCATGAGAAACCCAGAAGATGGTACACCGTGTGATGGGGAAAGGTTTCTAAAACGCACCTCATTTCTCATCTCCTTGTGCCCGGGTTCGCCATTCCAGCCGCTTTACTAGCAAGCTCCCTACTTGGAGCATCAGCACCTTTAACCTCCTGTTCCATGCAGGTTGCAATTTGTCCTGAGGATAAACGGGAAGACGTGGAACCAACGAGAGACTAGCTCTTGGTGTTGGGACAGGCACAGGTCACTCTATTTTCCCATCAGAAAGAAGAATTAACCACAGGCTCAGCCTGCCCCCCGGAACCAGAACAGGGCCTGAAGCCATTCTGCGATTTTGCGGCCAGCTCCCATAAAAACGAGTTGTAAAATGGAGGTTCAGGGCACTGCAATTCACAAACCTGCAGAGTTATAAATGATAACTCTCGTCCACAAATATATTGAGGGAAGGCAAAGAAGAGGATTTGAAATCAAGGCAGCATTGCAGGAAACAGATTTCAGGAGGTAGATACGAATCGCCTTTAAAGCACATGAAAAGCGGCAAAACGTTGACAATGATGCCCTTGGCCAAAAAGGGCGTATGCGTTTTTTCCTGAATATATTCAGGAAAAAACGCATACGCCCTTTTTGGCCAACCAAGCAACCTGGAAAGGCAAATCAGCGCTACAAAGAAGTCTCGCTTCCCATCGGTCAAAAGGGCCATGCTGAAAAAAGTGTCAAAACCAGAAATGCAGGACAGGCCATGGAGAAATGGGAGCCTTGCTACACTGATGGGCGGGATGTAAATTGCCAAGAGCCACTCCGGAGAAGTGTCTGGTGAGTCCTGAAACATCTGAAAAACACAGCTTAGAGAGCATAGGGCACTTCCACTCATGGGGGTATAAATTGGGAAAATTAAAACTCAGCAAGACACAAGCACCCCAAAGTTTAGGGCTGCTCTGTTGACCAGGACCTCCACTTCATTCCACCTTAAATATCCCAGGAAAGAGAAAAATGGATAAAGAAGTTGTGGTCCTTATGTACAATGGAATATCACTCAGCCATGAAATCAATGTCGTAAGGTTAGTAGCAGCATGATGAGTGGATTTAGGTACGACGATTCTAAGTGAAATAAGTCACACAGAAAAGGACACTTCTCATAAGGTATCACTGATAGAGGGAATGTAAAAACCGTTACACTTGAACTGAATTACAAAACAGAACAGAGTCACACATGCAGAAAACACACTATGGCTGCTTAACGGGAAAGGTGAGGTGGGGTGATACATAAAACAAGGGTATCAAATTAGCTCAGATACCGTTCCATAAACCCAATATGTAATAGACAAGACCTACTCCTTGCTCAGAGAACTGGACTCAACACGCCCTATTCACCGCACAAGAATATATCTGACTAATAATAATCGTAAAACCTATGTATTGATATCTCTCTGTTAGTGTGTCAAGTGGGTGTAAAGCGGCATAAACACAGCAGTGAAAAGCAGCTAAACCCCATTATAAAAATAAATTACTTTGAAACACCCATGAAACAAAGACAGTGAAAGAGAGAGAAATTCTTACACAATGCGTTCAGGGGCTGTGATGCAACCTGGATTGACCATATCTAGACGCACAGCTGGATGAGACATAAGGGTGGACACTCTTGGGGCTGAGAGGTTTGGTGAGGTTGGGTGAGCAAACCCAGACCCTTTAAAGGAATACTGCGTGGTACCCATCGCATGGGTCCCAAATCTCCAGGTTCAAGGGCATCTTCCTACATCAAAAACATGCATGAGAAACCCAGAAGATGGTACACCGTGTGATGGGGAAAGGTTTCTAAAACGCACCTCATTTCTCATCTCCTTGTGCCCGGGTTCGCCATTCCAGCCGCTTTACTAGCAAGCTCCCTACTTGGAGCATCAGCCCCTTTAACCTCCTGTTCCATACAGGTTGCAATTTGTCCTGAGGATAAACGGGAAGACGTGGAACCAACGAGAGACTAGCTCTTGGTGTTGGGACAGGCACAGGTCACTCTATTTTCCCATCAGAAAGAAGAATTAACCACAGGCTCAGCCTGCCCCCCGGAACCAGAACAGGGCCTGAAGCCATTCTGCGATTTTGCGGCCAGCTCCCATAAAAACGAGTTGTAAAATGGAGGTTCAGGGCACTGCAATTCACAAACCTGCAGAGTTATAAATGATAACTCCCGTCCACAAATATATTGAGGGAAGGCAAAGAAGAGGATTTGAAATCAAGGCAGAATTGCAGGAAACAGATTTCAGGAGGTAGATACGAATCGCCTTTAAAGCACATGAAAAGCGGCAAAACGTTGACAATGATGCCCTTGGCCAAAAAGGGCGTATGCGTTTTTTCCTGAATATATTCAGGAAAAAACGCATACGCCCTTTTTGGCCAACCAAGCAACCTGGAAAGGCAAATCAGCGCTACAAAGAAGTCTCGCTTCCCATCGGTCAAAAGGGCCATGCTGAAAAAAGTGTCAAAACCAGAAATGCAGGACAGGCCATGGAGAAATGGGAGCCTTGCTACACTGATGGGCGGGATGTAAATTGCCAAGAGCCACTCCGGAGAAGTGTCCGGTGAGTCCTGAAACATCTGAAAAACACAGCTTAGAGAGCATAGGGCACTTCCACTCATGGGGGTATAAATTGGGAAAATTAAAACTCAGCAAGACACAAGCACCCCAAAGTTTAGGGCTGCTCTGTTGACCAGGACCTCCACTTCATTCCACCTTAAATATCCCAGGAAAGAGAAAAATGGATAAAGAAGTTGTGGTCCTTATGTACAATGGAATATCACTCAGCCATGAAATCAATGTCGTAAGGTTAGTAGCAGCATGATGAGTGGATTTAGGTACGACGATTCTAAGTGAAATAAGTCACACAGAAAAGGACACTTCTCATAAGGTATCACTGATAGAGGGAATGTAAAAACCGTTACACTTGAACTGAATTACAAAACAGAACAGAGTCACACATGCAGAAAACACACTATGGCTGCTTAACGGGAAAGGTGAGGTGGGGTGATACATAAAACAAGGGTATCAAATTAGCTCAGATACCGTTCCATAAACCCAATATGTAATAGACAAGACCTACTCCTTGCTCAGAGAACTGGACTCAACATGCCCTATTCACCGCACAAGAATATATCTGACTAATAATAATCGTAAAACCTATGTATTGATATCTCTCTGTTAGTGTGTCAAGTGGGTGTAAAGCGGCATAAACACAGCAGTGAAAAGCAGCTAAACCCCATTATAAAAATAAATTACTTTGAAACACCCATGAAACAAAGACAGTGAAAGAGAGAGAAATTCTTACACAATGCGTTCAGGGGCTGTGATGCAACCTGGATTGACCATATCTAGACGCACAGCTGGATGAGACATAAGGGTGGACACTCTTGGGGCTGAGAGGTTTGGTGAGGTTGGGTGAGCAAACCCAGACCCTTTAAAGGAATACTGCGTGGTACCCATCGCATGGGTCCCAAATCTCCAGGTTCAAGGGCATCTTCCTACATCAAAAACATGCATGAGAAACCCAGAAGATGGTACACCGTGTGATGGGGAAAGGTTTCTAAAACGCACCTCATTTCTCATCTCCTTGTGCCCGGGTTCGCCATTCCAGCCGCTTTACTAGCAAGCTCCCTACTTGGAGCATCAGCCCCTTTAACCTCCTGTTCCATACAGGTTGCAATTTGTCCTGAGGATAAACGGGAAGACGTGGAACCAACGAGAGACTAGCTCTTGGTGTTGGGACAGGCACAGGTCACTCTATTTTCCCATCAGAAAGAAGAATTAACCACAGGCTCAGCCTGCCCCCCGGAACCAGAACAGGGCCTGAAGCCATTCTGCGATTTTGCGGCCAGCTCCCATAAAAACGAGTTGTAAAATGGAGGTTCAGGGCACTGCAATTCACAAACCTGCAGAGTTATAAATGATAACTCCCGTCCACAAATATATTGAGGGAAGGCAAAGAAGAGGATTTGAAATCAAGGCAGAATTGCAGGAAACAGATTTCAGGAGGTAGATACGAATCGCCTTTAAAGCACATGAAAAGCGGCAAAACGTTGACAATGATGCCCTTGGCCAAAAAGGGCGTATGCGTTTTTTCCTGAATATATTCAGGAAAAAACGCATACGCCCTTTTTGGCCAACCAAGCAACCTGGAAAGGCAAATCAGCGCTACAAAGAAGTCTCGCTTCCCATCGGTCAAAAGGGCCATGCTGAAAAAAGTGTCAAAACCAGAAATGCAGGACAGGCCATGGAGAAATGGGAGCCTTGCTACACTGATGGGCGGGATGTAAATTGCCAAGAGCCACTCCGGAGAAGTGTCCGGTGAGTCCTGAAACATCTGAAAAACACAGCTTAGAGAGCATAGGGCACTTCCACTCATGGGGGTATAAATTGGGAAAATTAAAACTCAGCAAGACACAAGCACCCCAAAGTTTAGGGCTGCTCTGTTGACCAGGACCTCCACTTCATTCCACCTTAAATATCCCAGGAAAGAGAAAAATGGATAAAGAAGTTGTGGTCCTTATGTACAATGGAATATCACTCAGCCATGAAATCAATGTCGTAAGGTTAGTAGCAGCATGATGAGTGGATTTAGGTACGACGATTCTAAGTGAAATAAGTCACACAGAAAAGGACACTTCTCATAAGGTATCACTGATAGAGGGAATGTAAAAACCGTTACACTTGAACTGAATTACAAAACAGAACAGAGTCACACATGCAGAAAACACACTATGGCTGCTTAACGGGAAAGGTGAGGTGGGGTGATACATAAAACAAGGGTATCAAATTAGCTCAGATACCGTTCCATAAACCCAATATGTAATAGACAAGACCTACTCCTTGCTCAGAGAACTGGACTCAACACGCCCTATTCACCGCACAAGAATATATCTGACTAATAATAATCGTAAAACCTATGTATTGATATCTCTCTGTTAGTGTGTCAAGTGGGTGTAAAGCGGCATAAACACAGCAGTGAAAAGCAGCTAAACCCCATTATAAAAATAAATTACTTTGAAACACCCATGAAACAAAGACAGTGAAAGAGAGAGAAATTCTTACACAATGCGTTCAGGGGCTGTGATGCAACCTGGATTGACCATATCTAGACGCACAGCTGGATGAGACATAAGGGTGGACACTCTTGGGGCTGAGAGGTTTGGTGAGGTTGGGTGAGCAAACGCAGACCCTTTAAAGGAATACTGCGTGGTACCCATCGCATGGGTCCCAAATCTCCAGGTTCAAGGGCATCTTCCTACATCAAAAACATGCATGAGAAACCCAGAAGATGGTACACCGTGTGATGGGGAAAGGTTTCTAAAACGCACCTCATTTCTCATCTCCTTGTGCCCGGGTTCGCCATTCCAGCCGCTTTACTAGCAAGCTCCCTACTTGGAGCATCAGCCCCTTTAACCTCCTGTTCCATACAGGTTGCAATTTGTCCTGAGGATAAACGGGAAGACGTGGAACCAACGAGAGACTAGCTCTTGGTGTTGGGACAGGCACAGGTCACTCTATTTTCCCATCAGAAAGAAGAATTAACCACAGGCTCAGCCTGCCCCCCGGAACCAGAACAGGGCCTGAAGCCATTCTGCGCTTTTGCGGCCAGCTCCCATAAAAACGAGTTGTAAAATGGAGGTTCAGGGCACTGCAATTCACAAACCTGCAGAGTTATAAATGATAACTCCCGTCCACAAATATATTGAGGGAAGGCAAAGAAGAGGATTTGAAATCAAGGCAGAATTGCAGGAAACAGATTTCAGGAGGTAGATACGAATCGCCTTTAAAGCACATGAAAAGCGGCAAAACGTTGACAATGATGCCCTTGGCCAAAAAGGGCGTATGCGTTTTTTCCTGAATATATTCAGGAAAAAACGCATACGCCCTTTTTGGCCAACCAAGCAACCTGGAAAGGCAAATCAGCGCTACAAAGAAGTCTCGCTTCCCATCGGTCAAAAGGGCCATGCTGAAAAAAGTGTCAAAACCAGAAATGCAGGACAGGCCATGGAGAAATGGGAGCCTTGCTACACTGATGGGCGGGATGTAAATTGCCAAGAGCCACTCCGGAGAAGTGTCCGGTGAGTCCTGAAACATCTGAAAAACACAGCTTAGAGAGCATAGGGCACTTTCACTCATGGGGGTATAAATTGGGAAAATGAAAAATCAGCAAGACACAAGCACCCCAAAGTTTAGGGCTGCTCTGTTGACCAGGACCTCCACTTCATTCCACCTTAAATATCCCAGGAAAGAGAAAAATGGATAAAGAAGCTGTGGTCCTTATGTACAATGGAATATCGCTCAGCCATGAAATCAATGTCGTAAGGTTAGTAGCAGCATGATGAGTGGATTTAGGTACGACGATTCTAAGTGAAATAAGTCACACAGAAAAGGACACTTCTCATAAGGTATCACTGATAGAGGGAATGTAAAAACCGTTACACTTGAACTGAATTACAAAACAGAACAGAGTCACACATGCAGAAAACACACTATGGCTGCTTAACGGGAAAGGTGAGGTGGGGTGATACATAAAACAAGGGTATCAAATTAGCTCAGATACCGTTCCATAAACCCAATATGTAATAGACAAGACCTACTCCTTGCTCAGAGAACTGGACTCAACACGCCCTATTCACCGCACAAGAATATATCTGACTAATAATAATCGTAAAACCTATGTATTGATATCTCTCTGTTAGTGTGTCAAGTGGGTGTAAAGCGGCATAAACACAGCAGTGAAAAGCAGCTAAACCCCATTATAAAAATAAATTACTTTGAAACACCCATGAAACAAAGACAGTGAAAGAGAGAGAAATTCTTACACAATGCGTTCAGGGGCTGTGATGCAACCTGGATTGACCATATCTAGACGCACAGCTGGATGAGACATAAGGGTGGACACTCTTGGGGCTGAGAGGTTTGGTGAGGTTGGGTGAGCAAACGCAGACCCTTTAAAGGAATACTGCGTGGTACCCATCGCATGGGTCCCAAATCTCCAGGTTCAAGGGCATCTTCCTACATCAAAAACATGCATGAGAAACCCAGAAGATGGTACACCGTGTGATGGGGAAAGGTTTCTAAAACGCACCTCATTTCTCATCTCCTTGTGCCCGGGTTCGCCATTCCAGCCGCTTTACTAGCAAGCTCCCTACTTGGAGCATCAGCACCTTTAACCTCCTGTTCCATGCAGGTTGCAATTTGTCCTGAGGATAAACGGGAAGACGTGGAACCAACGAGAGACTAGCTCTTGGTGTTGGGACAGGCACAGGTCACTCTATTTTCCCATCAGAAAGAATTAACCACAGGCTCAGCCTGCCCCCCGGAACCAGAACAGGGCCTGAAGCCATTCTGCGATTTTGCGGCCAGCTCCCATAAAAACGAGTTGTAAAATGGAGGTTCAGGGCACTGCAATTCACAAACCTGCAGAGTTATAAATGATAACTCCCGTCCACAAATATATTGAGGGAAGGCAAAGAAGAGGATTTGAAATCAAGGCAGCATTGCAGGAAACAGATTTCAGGAGGTAGATACGAATCGCCTTTAAAGCACATGAAAAGCGGCAAAACGTTGACAATGATGCCCTTGGCCAAAAAGGGCGTATGCGTTTTTTCCTGAATATATTCAGGAAAAAACGCATACGCCCTTTTTGGCCAACCAAGCAACCTGGAAAGGCAAATCAGCGCTACAAAGAAGTCTCGCTTCCCATCGGTCAAAAGGGCCATGCTGAAAAAAGTGTCAAAACCAGAAATGCAGGACAGGCCATGGAGAAATGGGAGCCTTGCTACACTGATGGGCGGGATGTAAATTGCCAAGAGCCACTCCGGAGAAGTGTCCGGTGAGTCCTGAAACATCTGAAAAACACAGCTTAGAGAGCATAGGGCACTTCCACTCATGGGGGTATAAATTGGGAAAATTAAAACTCAGCAAGACACAAGCACCCCAAAGTTTAGGGCTGCTCTGTTGACCAGGACCTCCACTTCATTCCACCTTAAATATCCCAGGAAAGAGAAAAATGGATAAAGAAGTTGTGGTCCTTATGTACAATGGAATATCACTCAGCCATGAAATCAATGTCGTAAGGTTAGTAGCAGCATGATGAGTGGATTTAGGTACGACGATTCTAAGTGAAATAAGTCACACAGAAAAGGACACTTCTCATAAGGTATCACTGATAGAGGGAATGTAAAAACCGTTACACTTGAACTGAATTACAAAACAGAACAGAGTCACACATGCAGAAAACACACTATGGCTGCTTAACGGGAAAGGTGAGGTGGGGTGATACATAAAACAAGGGTATCAAATTAGCTCAGATACCGTTCCATAAACCCAATATGTAATAGACAAGACCTACTCCTTGCTCAGAGAACTGGACTCAACACGCCCTATTCACCGCACAAGAATATATCTGACTAATAATAATCGTAAAACCTATGTATTGATATCTCTCTGTTAGTGTGTCAAGTGGGTGTAAAGCGGCATAAACACAGCAGTGAAAAGCAGCTAAACCCCATTATAAAAATAAATTACTTTGAAACACCCATGAAACAAAGACAGTGAAAGAGAGAGAAATTCTTACACAATGCGTTCAGGGGCTGTGATGCAACCTGGATTGACCATATCTAGACGCACAGCTGGATGAGACATAAGGGTGGACACTCTTGGGGCTGAGAGGTTTGGTGAGGTTGGGTGAGCAAACGCAGACCCTTTAAAGGAATACTGCGTGGTACCCATCGCATGGGTCCCAAATCTCCAGGTTCAAGGGCATCTTCCTACATCAAAAACATGCATGAGAAACCCAGAAGATGGTACACCGTGTGATGGGGAAAGGTTTCTAAAACGCACCTCATTTCTCATCTCCTTGTGCCCGGGTTCGCCATTCCAGCCGCTTTACTAGCAAGCTCCCTACTTGGAGCATCAGCACCTTTAACCTCCTGTTCCATGCAGGTTGCAATTTGTCCTGAGGATAAACGGGAAGACGTGGAACCAACGAGAGACTAGCTCTTGGTGTTGGGACAGGCACAGGTCACTCTATTTTCCCATCAGAAAGAAGAATTAACCACAGGCTCAGCCTGCCCCCCGGAACCAGAACAGGGCCTGAAGCCATTCTGCGATTTTGCGGCCAGCTCCCATAAAAACGAGTTGTAAAATGGAGGTTCAGGGCACTGCAATTCACAAACCTGCAGAGTTATAAATGATAACTCTCGTCCACAAATATATTGAGGGAAGGCAAAGAAGAGGATTTGAAATCAAGGCAGCATTGCAGGAAACAGATTTCAGGAGGTAGATACGAATCGCCTTTAAAGCACATGAAAAGCGGCAAAACGTTGACAATGATGCCCTTGGCCAAAAAGGGCGTATGCGTTTTTTCCTGAATATATTCAGGAAAAAACGCATACGCCCTTTTTGGCCAACCAAGCAACCTGGAAAGGCAAATCAGCGCTACAAAGAAGTCTCGCTTCCCATCGGTCAAAAGGGCCATGCTGAAAAAAGTGTCAAAACCAGAAATGCAGGACAGGCCATGGAGAAATGGGAGCCTTGCTACACTGATGGGCGGGATGTAAATTGCCAAGAGCCACTCCGGAGAAGTGTCCGGTGAGTCCTGAAACATCTGAAAAACACAGCTTAGAGAGCATAGGGCACTTCCACTCATGGGGGTATAAATTGGGAAAATTAAAACTCAGCAAGACACAAGCACCCCAAAGTTTAGGGCTGCTCTGTTGACCAGGACCTCCACTTCATTCCACCTTAAATATCCCAGGAAAGAGAAAAATGGATAAAGAAGTTGTGGTCCTTATGTACAATGGAATATCACTCAGCCATGAAATCAATGTCGTAAGGTTAGTAGCAGCATGATGAGTGGATTTAGGTACGACGATTCTAAGTGAAATAAGTCACACAGAAAAGGACACTTCTCATAAGGTATCACTGATAGAGGGAATGTAAAAACCGTTACACTTGAACTGAATTACAAAACAGAACAGAGTCACACATGCAGAAAACACACTATGGCTGCTTAACGGGAAAGGTGAGGTGGGGTGATACATAAAACAAGGGTATCAAATTAGCTCAGATACCGTTCCATAAACCCAATATGTAATAGACAAGACCTACTCCTTGCTCAGAGAACTGGACTCAACACGCCCTATTCACCGCACAAGAATATATCTGACTAATAATAATCGTAAAACCTATGTATTGATATCTCTCTGTTAGTGTGTCAAGTGGGTGTAAAGCGGCATAAACACAGCAGTGAAAAGCAGCTAAACCCCATTATAAAAATAAATTACTTTGAAACACCCATGAAACAAAGACAGTGAAAGAGAGAGAAATTCTTACACAATGCGTTCAGGGGCTGTGATGCAACCTGGATTGACCATATCTAGACGCACAGCTGGATGAGACATAAGGGTGGACACTCTTGGGGCTGAGAGGTTTGGTGAGGTTGGGTGAGCAAACGCAGACCCTTTAAAGGAATACTGCGTGGTACCCATCGCATGGGTCCCAAATCTCCAGGTTCAAGGGCATCTTCCTACATCAAAAACATGCATGAGAAACCCAGAAGATGGTACACCGTGTGATGGGGAAAGGTTTCTAAAACGCACCTCATTTCTCATCTCCTTGTGCCCGGGTTCGCCATTCCAGCCGCTTTACTAGCAAGCTCCCTACTTGGAGCATCAGCACCTTTAACCTCCTGTTCCATGCAGGTTGCAATTTGTCCTGAGGATAAACGGGAAGACGTGGAACCAACGAGAGACTAGCTCTTGGTGTTGGGACAGGCACAGGTCACTCTATTTTCCCATCAGAAAGAAGAATTAACCACAGGCTCAGCCTGCCCCCCGGAACCAGAACAGGGCCTGAAGCCATTCTGCGATTTTGCGGCCAGCTCCCATAAAAACGAGTTGTAAAATGGAGGTTCAGGGCACTGCAATTCACAAACCTGCAGAGTTATAAATGATAACTCTCGTCCACAAATATATTGAGGGAAGGCAAAGAAGAGGATTTGAAATCAAGGCAGAATTGCAGGAAACAGATTTCAGGAGGTAGATACGAATCGCCTTTAAAGCACATGAAAAGCGGCAAAACGTTGACAATGATGCCCTTGGCCAAAAAGGGCGTATGCGTTTTTTCCTGAATATATTCAGGAAAAAACGCATACGCCCTTTTTGGCCAACCAAGCAACCTGGAAAGGCAAATCAGCGCTACAAAGAAGTCTCGCTTCCCATCGGTCAAAAGGGCCATGCTGAAAAAAGTGTCAAAACCAGAAATGCAGGACAGGCCATGGAGAAATGGGAGCCTTGCTACACTGATGGGCGGGATGTAAATTGCCAAGAGCCACTCCGGAGAAGTGTCTGGTGAGTCCTGAAACATCTGAAAAACACAGCTTAGAGAGCATAGGGCACTTCCACTCATGGGGGTATAAATTGGGAAAATTAAAAATCAGCAAGACACAAGCACCCCAAAGTTTAGGGCTGCTCTGTTGACCAGGACCTCCACTTCATTCCACCTTAAATATCCCAGGAAAGAGAAAAATGGATAAAGAAGTTGTGGTCCTTATGTACAATGGAATATCACTCAGCCATGAAATCAATGTCGTAAGGTTAGTAGCAGCATGATGAGTGGATTTAGGTACGACGATTCTAAGTGAAATAAGTCACACAGAAAAGGACACTTCTCATAAGGTATCACTGATAGAGGGAATGTAAAAACCGTTACACTTGAACTGAATTACAAAACAGAACAGAGTCACACATGCAGAAAACACACTATGGCTGCTTAACGGGAAAGGTGAGGTGGGGTGATACATAAAACAAGGGTATCAAATTAGCTCAGATACCGTTCCATAAACCCAATATGTAATAGACAAGACCTACTCCTTGCTCAGAGAACTGGACTCAACACGCCCTATTCACCGCACAAGAATATATCTGACTAATAATAATCGTAAAACCTATGTATTGATATCTCTCTGTTAGTGTGTCAAGTGGGTGTAAAGCGGCATAAACACAGCAGTGAAAAGCAGCTAAACCCCATTATAAAAATAAATTACTTTGAAACACCCATGAAACAAAGACAGTGAAAGAGAGAGAAATTCTTACACAATGCGTTCAGGGGCTGTGATGCAACCTGGATTGACCATATCTAGACGCACAGCTGGATGAGACATAAGGGTGGACACTCTTGGGGCTGAGAGGTTTGGTGAGGTTGGGTGAGCAAACCCAGACCCTTTAAAGGAATACTGCGTGGTACCCATCGCATGGGTCCCAAATCTCCAGGTTCAAGGGCATCTTCCTACATCAAAAACATGCATGAGAAACCCAGAAGATGGTACACCGTGTGATGGGGAAAGGTTTCTAAAACGCACCTCATTTCTCATCTCCTTGTGCCCGGGTTCGCCATTCCAGCCGCTTTACTAGCAAGCTCCCTACTTGGAGCATCAGCCCCTTTAACCTCCTGTTCCATACAGGTTGCAATTTGTCCTGAGGATAAACGGGAAGACGTGGAACCAACGAGAGACTAGCTCTTGGTGTTGGGACAGGCACAGGTCACTCTATTTTCCCATCAGAAAGAAGAATTAACCACAGGCTCAGCCTGCCCCCCGGAACCAGAACAGGGCCTGAAGCCATTCTGCGATTTTGCGGCCAGCTCCCATAAAAACGAGTTGTAAAATGGAGGTTCAGGGCACTGCAATTCACAAACCTGCAGAGTTATAAATGATAACTCCCGTCCACAAATATATTGAGGGAAGGCAAAGAAGAGGATTTGAAATCAAGGCAGAATTGCAGGAAACAGATTTCAGGAGGTAGATACGAATCGCCTTTAAAGCACATGAAAAGCGGCAAAACGTTGACAATGATGCCCTTGGCCAAAAAGGGCGTATGCGTTTTTTCCTGAATATATTCAGGAAAAAACGCATACGCCCTTTTTGGCCAACCAAGCAACCTGGAAAGGCAAATCAGCGCTACAAAGAAGTCTCGCTTCCCATCGGTCAAAAGGGCCATGCTGAAAAAAGTGTCAAAACCAGAAATGCAGGACAGGCCATGGAGAAATGGGAGCCTTGCTACACTGATGGGCGGGATGTAAATTGCCAAGAGCCACTCCGGAGAAGTGTCCGGTGAGTCCTGAAACATCTGAAAAACACAGCTTAGAGAGCATAGGGCACTTCCACTCATGGGGGTATAAATTGGGAAAATTAAAACTCAGCAAGACACAAGCACCCCAAAGTTTAGGGCTGCTCTGTTGACCAGGACCTCCACTTCATTCCACCTTAAATATCCCAGGAAAGAGAAAAATGGATAAAGAAGTTGTGGTCCTTATGTACAATGGAATATCACTCAGCCATGAAATCAATGTCGTAAGGTTAGTAGCAGCATGATGAGTGGATTTAGGTACGACGATTCTAAGTGAAATAAGTCACACAGAAAAGGACACTTCTCATAAGGTATCACTGATAGAGGGAATGTAAAAACCGTTACACTTGAACTGAATTACAAAACAGAACAGAGTCACACATGCAGAAAACACACTATGGCTGCTTAACGGGAAAGGTGAGGTGGGGTGATACATAAAACAAGGGTATCAAATTAGCTCAGATACCGTTCCATAAACCCAATATGTAATAGACAAGACCTACTCCTTGCTCAGAGAACTGGACTCAACATGCCCTATTCACCGCACAAGAATATATCTGACTAATAATAATCGTAAAACCTATGTATTGATATCTCTCTGTTAGTGTGTCAAGTGGGTGTAAAGCGGCATAAACACAGCAGTGAAAAGCAGCTAAACCCCATTATAAAAATAAATTACTTTGAAACACCCATGAAACAAAGACAGTGAAAGAGAGAGAAATTCTTACACAATGCGTTCAGGGGCTGTGATGCAACCTGGATTGACCATATCTAGACGCACAGCTGGATGAGACATAAGGGTGGACACTCTTGGGGCTGAGAGGTTTGGTGAGGTTGGGTGAGCAAACCCAGACCCTTTAAAGGAATACTGCGTGGTACCCATCGCATGGGTCCCAAATCTCCAGGTTCAAGGGCATCTTCCTACATCAAAAACATGCATGAGAAACCCAGAAGATGGTACACCGTGTGATGGGGAAAGGTTTCTAAAACGCACCTCATTTCTCATCTCCTTGTGCCCGGGTTCGCCATTCCAGCCGCTTTACTAGCAAGCTCCCTACTTGGAGCATCAGCCCCTTTAACCTCCTGTTCCATACAGGTTGCAATTTGTCCTGAGGATAAACGGGAAGACGTGGAACCAACGAGAGACTAGCTCTTGGTGTTGGGACAGGCACAGGTCACTCTATTTTCCCATCAGAAAGAAGAATTAACCACAGGCTCAGCCTGCCCCCCGGAACCAGAACAGGGCCTGAAGCCATTCTGCGCTTTTGCGGCCAGCTCCCATAAAAACGAGTTGTAAAATGGAGGTTCAGGGCACTGCAATTCACAAACCTGCAGAGTTATAAATGATAACTCCCGTCCACAAATATATTGAGGGAAGGCAAAGAAGAGGATTTGAAATCAAGGCAGAATTGCAGGAAACAGATTTCAGGAGGTAGATACGAATCGCCTTTAAAGCACATGAAAAGCGGCAAAACGTTGACAATGATGCCCTTGGCCAAAAAGGGCGTATGCGTTTTTTCCTGAATATATTCAGGAAAAAACGCATACGCCCTTTTTGGCCAACCAAGCAACCTGGAAAGGCAAATCAGCGCTACAAAGAAGTCTCGCTTCCCATCGGTCAAAAGGGCCATGCTGAAAAAAGTGTCAAAACCAGAAATGCAGGACAGGCCATGGAGAAATGGGAGCCTTGCTACACTGATGGGCGGGATGTAAATTGCCAAGAGCCACTCCGGAGAAGTGTCCGGTGAGTCCTGAAACATCTGAAAAACACAGCTTAGAGAGCATAGGGCACTTCCACTCATGGGGGTATAAATTGGGAAAATTAAAACTCAGCAAGACACAAGCACCCCAAAGTTTAGGGCTGCTCTGTTGACCAGGACCTCCACTTCATTCCACCTTAAATATCCCAGGAAAGAGAAAAATGGATAAAGAAGTTGTGGTCCTTATGTACAATGGAATATCACTCAGCCATGAAATCAATGTCGTAAGGTTAGTAGCAGCATGATGAGTGGATTTAGGTACGACGATTCTAAGTGAAATAAGTCACACAGAAAAGGACACTTCTCATAAGGTATCACTGATAGAGGGAATGTAAAAACCGTTACACTTGAACTGAATTACAAAACAGAACAGAGTCACACATGCAGAAAACACACTATGGCTGCTTAACGGGAAAGGTGAGGTGGGGTGATACATAAAACAAGGGTATCAAATTAGCTCAGATACCGTTCCATAAACCCAATATGTAATAGACAAGACCTACTCCTTGCTCAGAGAACTGGACTCAACACGCCCTATTCACCGCACAAGAATATATCTGACTAATAATAATCGTAAAACCTATGTATTGATATCTCTCTGTTAGTGTGTCAAGTGGGTGTAAAGCGGCATAAACACAGCAGTGAAAAGCAGCTAAACCCCATTATAAAAATAAATTACTTTGAAACACCCATGAAACAAAGACAGTGAAAGAGAGAGAAATTCTTACACAATGCGTTCAGGGGCTGTGATGCAACCTGGATTGACCATATCTAGACGCACAGCTGGATGAGACATAAGGGTGGACACTCTTGGGGCTGAGAGGTTTGGTGAGGTTGGGTGAGCAAACGCAGACCCTTTAAAGGAATACTGCGTGGTACCCATCGCATGGGTCCCAAATCTCCAGGTTCAAGGGCATCTTCCTACATCAAAAACATGCATGAGAAACCCAGAAGATGGTACACCGTGTGATGGGGAAAGGTTTCTAAAACGCACCTCATTTCTCATCTCCTTGTGCCCGGGTTCGCCATTCCAGCCGCTTTACTAGCAAGCTCCCTACTTGGAGCATCAGCCCCTTTAACCTCCTGTTCCATACAGGTTGCAATTTGTCCTGAGGATAAACGGGAAGACGTGGAACCAACGAGAGACTAGCTCTTGGTGTTGGGACAGGCACAGGTCACTCTATTTTCCCATCAGAAAGAAGAATTAACCACAGGCTCAGCCTGCCCCCCGGAACCAGAACAGGGCCTGAAGCCATTCTGCGCTTTTGCGGCCAGCTCCCATAAAAACGAGTTGTAAAATGGAGGTTCAGGGCACTGCAATTCACAAACCTGCAGAGTTATAAATGATAACTCCCGTCCACAAATATATTGAGGGAAGGCAAAGAAGAGGATTTGAAATCAAGGCAGAATTGCAGGAAACAGATTTCAGGAGGTAGATACGAATCGCCTTTAAAGCACATGAAAAGCGGCAAAACGTTGACAATGATGCCCTTGGCCAAAAAGGGCGTATGCGTTTTTTCCTGAATATATTCAGGAAAAAACGCATACGCCCTTTTTGGCCAACCAAGCAACCTGGAAAGGCAAATCAGCGCTACAAAGAAGTCTCGCTTCCCATCGGTCAAAAGGGCCATGCTGAAAAAAGTGTCAAAACCAGAAATGCAGGACAGGCCATGGAGAAATGGGAGCCTTGCTACACTGATGGGCGGGATGTAAATTGCCAAGAGCCACTCCGGAGAAGTGTCCGGTGAGTCCTGAAACATCTGAAAAACACAGCTTAGAGAGCATAGGGCACTTCCACTCATGGGGGTATAAATTGGGAAAATTAAAACTCAGCAAGACACAAGCACCCCAAAGTTTAGGGCTGCTCTGTTGACCAGGACCTCCACTTCATTCCACCTTAAATATCCCAGGAAAGAGAAAAATGGATAAAGAAGTTGTGGTCCTTATGTACAATGGAATATCACTCAGCCATGAAATCAATGTCGTAAGGTTAGTAGCAGCATGATGAGTGGATTTAGGTACGACGATTCTAAGTGAAATAAGTCACACAGAAAAGGACACTTCTCATAAGGTATCACTGATAGAGGGAATGTAAAAACCGTTACACTTGAACTGAATTACAAAACAGAACAGAGTCACACATGCAGAAAACACACTATGGCTGCTTAACGGGAAAGGTGAGGTGGGGTGATACATAAAACAAGGGTATCAAATTAGCTCAGATACCGTTCCATAAACCCAATATGTAATAGACAAGACCTACTCCTTGCTCAGAGAACTGGACTCAACACGCCCTATTCACCGCACAAGAATATATCTGACTAATAATAATCGTAAAACCTATGTATTGATATCTCTCTGTTAGTGTGTCAAGTGGGTGTAAAGCGGCATAAACACAGCAGTGAAAAGCAGCTAAACCCCATTATAAAAATAAATTACTTTGAAACACCCATGAAACAAAGACAGTGAAAGAGAGAGAAATTCTTACACAATGCGTTCAGGGGCTGTGATGCAACCTGGATTGACCATATCTAGACGCACAGCTGGATGAGACATAAGGGTGGACACTCTTGGGGCTGAGAGGTTTGGTGAGGTTGGGTGAGCAAACGCAGACCCTTTAAAGGAATACTGCGTGGTACCCATCGCATGGGTCCCAAATCTCCAGGTTCAAGGGCATCTTCCTACATCAAAAACATGCATGAGAAACCCAGAAGATGGTACACCGTGTGATGGGGAAAGGTTTCTAAAACGCACCTCATTTCTCATCTCCTTGTGCCCGGGTTCGCCATTCCAGCCGCTTTACTAGCAAGCTCCCTACTTGGAGCATCAGCCCCTTTAACCTCCTGTTCCATACAGGTTGCAATTTGTCCTGAGGATAAACGGGAAGACGTGGAACCAACGAGAGACTAGCTCTTGGTGTTGGGACAGGCACAGGTCACTCTATTTTCCCATCAGAAAGAAGAATTAACCACAGGCTCAGCCTGCCCCCCGGAACCAGAACAGGGCCTGAAGCCATTCTGCGCTTTTGCGGCCAGCTCCCATAAAAACGAGTTGTAAAATGGAGGTTCAGGGCACTGCAATTCACAAACCTGCAGAGTTATAAATGATAACTCCCGTCCACAAATATATTGAGGGAAGGCAAAGAAGAGGATTTGAAATCAAGGCAGAATTGCAGGAAACAGATTTCAGGAGGTAGATACGAATCGCCTTTAAAGCACATGAAAAGCGGCAAAACGTTGACAATGATGCCCTTGGCCAAAAAGGGCGTATGCGTTTTTTCCTGAATATATTCAGGAAAAAACGCATACGCCCTTTTTGGCCAACCAAGCAACCTGGAAAGGCAAATCAGCGCTACAAAGAAGTCTCGCTTCCCATCGGTCAAAAGGGCCATGCTGAAAAAAGTGTCAAAACCAGAAATGCAGGACAGGCCATGGAGAAATGGGAGCCTTGCTACACTGATGGGCGGGATGTAAATTGCCAAGAGCCACTCCGGAGAAGTGTCCGGTGAGTCCTGAAACATCTGAAAAACACAGCTTAGAGAGCATAGGGCACTTCCACTCATGGGGGTATAAATTGGGAAAATTAAAACTCAGCAAGACACAAGCACCCCAAAGTTTAGGGCTGCTCTGTTGACCAGGACCTCCACTTCATTCCACCTTAAATATCCCAGGAAAGAGAAAAATGGATAAAGAAGTTGTGGTCCTTATGTACAATGGAATATCACTCAGCCATGAAATCAATGTCGTAAGGTTAGTAGCAGCATGATGAGTGGATTTAGGTACGACGATTCTAAGTGAAATAAGTCACACAGAAAAGGACACTTCTCATAAGGTATCACTGATAGAGGGAATGTAAAAACCGTTACACTTGAACTGAATTACAAAACAGAACAGAGTCACACATGCAGAAAACACACTATGGCTGCTTAACGGGAAAGGTGAGGTGGGGTGATACATAAAACAAGGGTATCAAATTAGCTCAGATACCGTTCCATAAACCCAATATGTAATAGACAAGACCTACTCCTTGCTCAGAGAACTGGACTCAACACGCCCTATTCACCGCACAAGAATATATCTGACTAATAATAATCGTAAAACCTATGTATTGATATCTCTCTGTTAGTGTGTCAAGTGGGTGTAAAGCGGCATAAACACAGCAGTGAAAAGCAGCTAAACCCCATTATAAAAATAAATTACTTTGAAACACCCATGAAACAAAGACAGTGAAAGAGAGAGAAATTCTTACACAATGCGTTCAGGGGCTGTGATGCAACCTGGATTGACCATATCTAGACGCACAGCTGGATGAGACATAAGGGTGGACACTCTTGGGGCTGAGAGGTTTGGTGAGGTTGGGTGAGCAAACGCAGACCCTTTAAAGGAATACTGCGTGGTACCCATCGCATGGGTCCCAAATCTCCAGGTTCAAGGGCATCTTCCTACATCAAAAACATGCATGAGAAACCCAGAAGATGGTACACCGTGTGATGGGGAAAGGTTTCTAAAACGCACCTCATTTCTCATCTCCTTGTGCCCGGGTTCGCCATTCCAGCCGCTTTACTAGCAAGCTCCCTACTTGGAGCATCAGCCCCTTTAACCTCCTGTTCCATACAGGTTGCAAATTGTCCTGAGGATAAACGGGAAGACGTGGAACCAACGAGAGACTAGCTCTTGGTGTTGGGACAGGCACAGGTCACTCTATTTTCCCATCAGAAAGAAGAATTAACCACAGGCTCAGCCTGCCCCCCGGAACCAGAACAGGGCCTGAAGCCATTCTGCGCTTTTGCGGCCAGCTCCCATAAAAACGAGTTGTAAAATGGAGGTTCAGGGCACTGCAATTCACAAACCTGCAGAGTTATAAATGATAACTCCCGTCCACAAATATATTGAGGGAAGGCAAAGAAGAGGATTTGAAATCAAGGCAGAATTGCAGGAAACAGATTTCAGGAGGTAGATACGAATCGCCTTTAAAGCACATGAAAAGCGGCAAAACGTTGACAATGATGCCCTTGGCCAAAAAGGGCGTATGCGTTTTTTCCTGAATATATTCAGGAAAAAACGCATACGCCCTTTTTGGCCAACCAAGCAACCTGGAAAGGCAAATCAGCGCTACAAAGAAGTCTCGCTTCCCATCGGTCAAAAGGGCCATGCTGAAAAAAGTGTCAAAACCAGAAATGCAGGACAGGCCATGGAGAAATGGGAGCCTTGCTACACTGATGGGCGGGATGTAAATTGCCAAGAGCCACTCCGGAGAAGTGTCCGGTGAGTCCTGAAACATCTGAAAAACACAGCTTAGAGAGCATAGGGCACTTCCACTCATGGGGGTATAAATTGGGAAAATTAAAAATCAGCAAGACACAAGCACCCCAAAGTTTAGGGCTGCTCTGTTGACCAGGACCTCCACTTCATTCCACCTTAAATATCCCAGGAAAGAGAAAAATGGATAAAGAAGTTGTGGTCCTTATGTACAATGGAATATCACTCAGCCATGAAATCAATGTCGTAAGGTTAGTAGCAGCATGATGAGTGGATTTAGGTACGACGATTCTAAGTGAAATAAGTCACACAGAAAAGGACACTTCTCATAAGGTATCACTGATAGAGGGAATGTAAAAACCGTTACACTTGAACTGAATTACAAAACAGAACAGAGTCACACATGCAGAAAACACACTATGGCTGCTTAACGGGAAAGGTGAGGTGGGGTGATACATAAAACAAGGGTATCAAATTAGCTCAGATACCGTTCCATAAACCCAATATGTAATAGACAAGACCTACTCCTTGCTCAGAGAACTGGACTCAACACGCCCTATTCACCGCACAAGAATATATCTGACTAATAATAATCGTAAAACCTATGTATTGATATCTCTCTGTTAGTGTGTCAAGTGGGTGTAAAGGGGCATAAACACAGCAGTGAAAAGCAGCTAAACCCCATTATAAAAATAAATTACTTTGAAACACCCATGAAACAAAGACAGTGAAAGAGAGAGAAATTCTTACACAATGCGTTCAGGGGCTGTGATGCAACCTGGATTGACCATATCTAGACGCACAGCTGGATGAGACATAAGGGTGGACACTCTTGGGGCTGAGAGGTTTGGTGAGGTTGGGTGAGCAAACGCAGACCCTTTAAAGGAATACTGCGTGGTACCCATCGCATGGGTCCCAAATCTCCAGGTTCAAGGGCATCTTCCTACATCAAAAACATGCATGAGAAACCCAGAAGATGGTACACCGTGTGATGGGGAAAGGTTTCTAAAACGCACCTCATTTCTCATCTCCTTGTGCCCGGGTTCGCCATTCCAGCCGCTTTACTAGAAAGCTCCCTACTTGGAGCATCAGCACCTTTAACCTCCTGTTCCATACAGGTTGCAATTTGTCCTGAGGATAAACGGGAAGACGTGGAACCAACGAGAGACTAGCTCTTGGTGTTGGGACAGGCACAGGTCACTCTATTTTCCCATCAGAAAGAAGAATTAACCACAGGCTCAGCCTGCCCCCCGGAACCAGAAGAGGGCCTGAAGCCATTCTGCGCTTTTGCGGCCAGCTCCCATAAAAACGAGTTGTAAAATGGAGGTTCAGGGCACTGCAATTCACAAACCTGCAGAGTTATAAATGATAACTCTCGTCCACAAATATATTGAGGGAAGGCAAAGAAGAGGATTTGAAATCAAGGCAGAATTGCAGGAAACAGATTTCAGGAGGTAGATACGAATCGCCTTTAAAGCACATGAAAAGCGGCAAAACGTTGACAATGATGCCCTTGGCCAAAAAGGGCGTATGCGTTTTTTCCTGAATATATTCAGGAAAAAACGCATACGCCCTTTTTGGCCAACCAAGCAACCTGGAAAGGCAAATCAGCGCTACAAAGAAGTCTCGCTTCCCATCGGTCAAAAGGGCCATGCTGAAAAAAGTGTCAAAACCAGAAATGCAGGACAGGCCATGGAGAAATGGGAGCCTTGCTACACTGATGGGCGGGATGTAAATTGCCAAGAGCCACTCCGGAGAAGTGTCCGGTGAGTCCTGAAACATCTGAAAAACACAGCTTAGAGAGCATAGGGCACTTCCACTCATGGGGGTATAAATTGGGAAAATTAAAAATCAGCAAGACACAAGCACCCCAAAGTTTAGGGCTGCTCTGTTGACCAGGACCTCCACTTCATTCCACCTTAAATATCCCAGGAAAGAGAAAAATGGATAAAGAAGTTGTGGTCCTTATGTACAATGGAATATCACTCAGCCATGAAATCAATGTCGTAAGGTTAGTAGCAGCATGATGAGTGGATTTAGGTACGACGATTCTAAGTGAAATAAGTCACACAGAAAAGGACACTTCTCATAAGGTATCACTGATAGAGGGAATGTAAAAACCGTTACACTTGAACTGAATTACAAAACAGAACAGAGTCACACATGCAGAAAACACACTATGGCTGCTTAACGGGAAAGGTGAGGTGGGGTGATACATAAAACAAGGGTATCAAATTAGCTCAGATACCGTTCCATAAACCCAATATGTAATAGACAAGACCTACTCCTTGCTCAGAGAACTGGACTCAACACGCCCTATTCACCGCACAAGAATATATCTGACTAATAATAATCGTAAAACCTATGTATTGATATCTCTCTGTTAGTGTGTCAAGTGGGTGTAAAGGGGCATAAACACAGCAGTGAAAAGCAGCTAAACCCCATTATAAAAATAAATTACTTTGAAACACCCATGAAACAAAGACAGTGAAAGAGAGAGAAATTCTTACACAATGCGTTCAGGGGCTGTGATGCAACCTGGATTGACCATATCTAGACGCACAGCTGGATGAGACATAAGGGTGGACACTCTTGGGGCTGAGAGGTTTGGTGAGGTTGGGTGAGCAAACGCAGACCCTTTAAAGGAATACTGCGTGGTACCCATCGCATGGGTCCCAAATCTCCAGGTTCAAGGGCATCTTCCTACATCAAAAACATGCATGAGAAACCCAGAAGATGGTACACCGTGTGATGGGGAAAGGTTTCTAAAACGCACCTCATTTCTCATCTCCTTGTGCCCGGGTTCGCCATTCCAGCCGCTTTACTAGAAAGCTCCCTACTTGGAGCATCAGCACCTTTAACCTCCTGTTCCATACAGGTTGCAATTTGTCCTGAGGATAAACGGGAAGACGTGGAACCAACGAGAGACTAGCTCTTGGTGTTGGGACAGGCACAGGTCACTCTATTTTCCCATCAGAAAGAAGAATTAACCACAGGCTCAGCCTGCCCCCCGGAACCAGAAGAGGGCCTGAAGCCATTCTGCGCTTTTGCGGCCAGCTCCCATAAAAACGAGTTGTAAAATGGAGGTTCAGGGCACTGCAATTCACAAACCTGCAGAGTTATAAATGATAACTCTCGTCCACAAATATATTGAGGGAAGGCAAAGAAGAGGATTTGAAATCAAGGCAGAATTGCAGGAAACAGATTTCAGGAGGTAGATACGAATCGCCTTTAAAGCACATGAAAAGCGGCAAAACGTTGACAATGATGCCCTTGGCCAAAAAGGGCGTATGCGTTTTTTCCTGAATATATTCAGGAAAAAACGCATACGCCCTTTTTGGCCAACCAAGCAACCTGGAAAGGCAAATCAGCGCTACAAAGAAGTCTCGCTTCCCATCGGTCAAAAGGGCCATGCTGAAAAAAGTGTCAAAACCAGAAATGCAGGACAGGCCATGGAGAAATGGGAGCCTTGCTACACTGATGGGCGGGATGTAAATTGCCAAGAGCCACTCCGGAGAAGTGTCCGGTGAGTCCTGAAACATCTGAAAAACACAGCTTAGAGAGCATAGGGCACTTCCACTCATGGGGGTATAAATTGGGAAAATTAAAAATCAGCAAGACACAAGCACCCCAAAGTTTAGGGATGCTCTGTTGACCAGGACCTCCACTTCATTCCACCTTAAATATCCCAGGAAAGAGAAAAATGGATAAAGAAGTTGTGGTCCTTATGTACAATGGAATATCACTCAGCCATGAAATCAATGTCGTAAGGTTAGTAGCAGCATGATGAGTGGATTTAGGTACGACGATTCTAAGTGAAATAAGTCACACAGAAAAGGACACTTCTCATAAGGTATCACTGATAGAGGGAATGTAAAAACCGTTACACTTGAACTGAATTACAAAACAGAACAGAGTCACACATGCAGAAAACACACTATGGCTGCTTAACGGGAAAGGTGAGGTGGGGTGATACATAAAACAAGGGTATCAAATTAGCTCAGATACCGTTCCATAAACCCAATATGTAATAGACAAGACCTACTCCTTGCTCAGAGAACTGGACTCAACACGCCCTATTCACCGCACAAGAATATATCTGACTAATAATAATCTTAAAACCTATGTATTGATATCTCTCTGTTAGTGTGTCAAGTGGGTGTAAAGGGGCATAAACACAGCAGTGAAAAGCAGCTAAACCCCATTATAAAAATAAATTACTTTGAAACACCCATGAAACAAAGACAGTGAAAGAGAGAGAAATTCTTACACAATGCGTTCAGGGGCTGTGATGCAACCTGGATTGACCATATCTAGACGCACAGCTGGATGAGACATAAGGGTGGACACTCTTGGGGCTGAGAGGTTTGGTGAGGTTGGGTGAGCAAACGCAGACCCTTTAAAGGAATACTGCGTGGTACCCATCGCATGGGTCCCAAATCTCCAGGTTCAAGGGCATCTTCCTACATCAAAAACATGCATGAGAAACCCAGAAGATGGTACACCGTGTGATGGGGAAAGGTTTCTAAAACGCACCTCATTTCTCATCTCCTTGTGCCCGGGTTCGCCATTCCAGCCGCTTTACTAGAAAGCTCCCTACTTGGAGCATCAGCACCTTTAACCTCCTGTTCCATACAGGTTGCAATTTGTCCTGAGGATAAACGGGAAGACGTGGAACCAACGAGAGACTAGCTCTTGGTGTTGGGACAGGCACAGGTCACTCTATTTTCCCATCAGAAAGAAGAATTAACCACAGGCTCAGCCTGCCCCCCGGAACCAGAAGAGGGCCTGAAGCCATTCTGCGCTTTTGCGGCCAGCTCCCATAAAAACGAGTTGTAAAATGGAGGTTCAGGGCACTGCAATTCACAAACCTGCAGAGTTATAAATGATAACTCTCGTCCACAAATATATTGAGGGAAGGCAAAGAAGAGGATTTGAAATCAAGGCAGAATTGCAGGAAACAGATTTCAGGAGGTAGATACGAATCGCCTTTAAAGCACATGAAAAGCGGCAAAACGTTGACAATGATGCCCTTGGCCAAAAAGGGCGTATGCGTTTTTTCCTGAATATATTCAGGAAAAAACGCATACGCCCTTTTTGGCCAACCAAGCAACCTGGAAAGGCAAATCAGCGCTACAAAGAAGTCTCGCTTCCCATCGGTCAAAAGGGCCATGCTGAAAAAAGTGTCAAAACCAGAAATGCAGGACAGGCCATGGAGAAATGGGAGCCTTGCTACACTGATGGGCGGGATGTAAATTGCCAAGAGCCACTCCGGAGAAGTGTCCGGTGAGTCCTGAAACATCTGAAAAACACAGCTTAGAGAGCATAGGGCACTTCCACTCATGGGGGTATAAATTGGGAAAATTAAAAATCAGCAAGACACAAGCACCCCAAAGTTTAGGGATGCTCTGTTGACCAGGACCTCCACTTCATTCCACCTTAAATATCCCAGGAAAGAGAAAAATGGATAAAGAAGTTGTGGTCCTTATGTACAATGGAATATCACTCAGCCATGAAATCAATGTCGTAAGGTTAGTAGCAGCATGATGAGTGGATTTAGGTACGACGATTCTAAGTGAAATAAGTCACACAGAAAAGGACACTTCTCATAAGGTATCACTGATAGAGGGAATGTAAAAACCGTTACACTTGAACTGAATTACAAAACAGAACAGAGTCACACATGCAGAAAACACTCTATGGCTGCTTAACGGGAAAGGTGAGGTGGGGTGATACATAAAACAAGGGTATCAAATTAGCTCAGATACCGTTCCATAAACCCAATATGTAATAGACAAGACCTACTCCTTGCTCAGAGAACTGGACTCAACACGCCCTATTCACCGCACAAGAATATATCTGACTAATAATAATCTTTTTTTTTTTTTTTTTTTTTTTTTTTTTTTTTTTTTTTTTTATACTTATCGGTTTATTATATAGTAAAGGATATGATAAAGGATACAGATAGATAGCCAGATGGAAAGGACATTGGGCAAGATCTGGAAGCGTTCTGAGTAGAGGAGCTTCTGTCTCTGTGAGTTGGGGTGTTCCATGATCCCAGGACATGGATGTGTTCACCACAGAATTTCTCCAAACCCCATAGTTCGGGGATTTTTGTGGAGGCTTCCTCACTGACGCATTATCAATTATTAACTCCTCTGGCCCCTTTCACCTCTGAAAGTTCCAAACTTCTAATCATGGCTTGGTCTTCCTGGTGACCAGCCCCATTCTAAAGCTATCATTTGGTCTTTTCTTGAGCTGGATGATAATGATATATTTTGCTAATTGGTGCTACTGATGAATACAGGGGAGCAGATGATAACTCCTATTTCACAAGAAAGTAGAAGACAGCAAAAATGAACTGCCTTAACTTTCTTCTGTTTTCCATTCCATTCCTCACTATTTCCATGGGTTCCTTCCTTCTTTCACTCTTCCTTCTATCTAAGGAAGAGATTTCTTCCTTCTATCTAAGGGTAATTCCTCTACCTTTGCTCAGCATTCCTTACTGTTCTTTTTTTTTTTTTTTTTTTTTCACACACACACACTGTATTTTATTTTTACAAGAGATAAGTCGACTGACACCCAGCATTGTACATGGATGACCACAACAAAAGCAACAATGATTGCAATTACCAAACATGAAACACACTCATACTATGTCATAGTATTGACATTCAGTCCAGTAATCCTCCACTGTAACAGCTCCTTTACTTTGCAGTGAAAATTGATTTGTATATTCTTTGCCTCTGAGTCCTTGTGGAATTTTTTTTTTTTTTTTTTTTAAATTCAGACAGAAAGACTAATAATAATCTTAAAACCTATGTATTGATATCTCTCTGTTAGTGTGTCAAGTGGGTGTAAAGGGGCATAAACACAGCAGTGAAAAGCAGCTAAACCCCATTATAAAAATAAATTACTTTGAAACACCCATGAAACAAAGACAGTGAAAGAGAGAGAAATTCTTACACAATGCGTTCAGGGGCTGTGATGCAACCTGGATTGACCATATCTAGACGCACAGCTGGATGAGACATAAGGGTGGACACTCTTGGGGCTGAGAGGTTTGGTGAGGTTGGGTGAGCAAACGCAGACCCTTTAAAGGAATACTGCGTGGTACCCATCGCATGGGTCCCAAATCTCCAGGTTCAAGGGCATCTTCCTACATCAAAAACATGCATGAGAAACCCAGAAGATGGTACACCGTGTGATGGGGAAAGGTTTCTAAAACGCACCTCATTTCTCATCTCCTTGTGCCCGGGTTCGCCATTCCAGCCGCTTTACTAGAAAGCTCCCTACTTGGAGCATCAGCACCTTTAACCTCCTGTTCCATACAGGTTGCAATTTGTCCTGAGGATAAACGGGAAGACGTGGAACCAACGAGAGACTAGCTCTTGGTGTTGGGACAGGCACAGGTCACTCTATTTTCCCATCAGAAAGAAGAATTAACCACAGGCTCAGCCTGCCCCCCGGAACCAGAAGAGGGCCTGAAGCCATTCTGCGCTTTTGCGGCCAGCTCCCATAAAAACGAGTTGTAAAATGGAGGTTCAGGGCACTGCAATTCACAAACCTGCAGAGTTATAAATGATAACTCTCGTCCACAAATATATTGAGGGAAGGCAAAGAAGAGGATTTGAAATCAAGGCAGAATTGCAGGAAACAGATTTCAGGAGGTAGATACGAATCGCCTTTAAAGCACATGAAAAGCGGCAAAACGTTGACAATGATGCCCTTGGCCAAAAAGGGCGTATGCGTTTTTTCCTGAATATATTCAGGAAAAAACGCATACGCCCTTTTTGGCCAACCAAGCAACCTGGAAAGGCAAATCAGCGCTACAAAGAAGTCTCGCTTCCCATCGGTCAAAAGGGCCATGCTGAAAAAAGTGTCAAAACCAGAAATGCAGGACAGGCCATGGAGAAATGGGAGCCTTGCTACACTGATGGGCGGGATGTAAATTGCCAAGAGCCACTCCGGAGAAGTGTCCGGTGAGTCCTGAAACATCTGAAAAACACAGCTTAGAGAGCATAGGGCACTTCCACTCATGGGGGTATAAATTGGGAAAATTAAAAATCAGCAAGACACAAGCACCCCAAAGTTTAGGGCTGCTCTGTTGACCAGGACCTCCACTTCATTCCACCTTAAATATCCCAGGAAAGAGAAAAATGGATAAAGAAGTTGTGGTCCTTATGTACAATGGAATATCACTCAGCCATGAAATCAATGTCGTAAGGTTAGTAGCAGCATGATGAGTGGATTTAGGTACGACGATTCTAAGTGAAATAAGTCACACAGAAAAGGACACTTCTCATAAGGTATCACTGATAGAGGGAATGTAAAAACCGTTACACTTGAACTGAATTACAAAACAGAACAGAGTCACACATGCAGAAAACACTCTATGGCTGCTTAACGGGAAAGGTGAGGTGGGGTGATACATAAAACAAGGGTATCAAATTAGCTCAGATACCGTTCCATAAACCCAATATGTAATAGACAAGACCTACTCCTTGCTCAGAGAACTGGACTCAACACGCCCTATTCACCGCACAAGAATATATCTGACTAATAATAATCGTAAAACCTATGTATTGATATCTCTCTGTTAGTGTGTCAAGTGGGTGTAAAGCGGCATAAACACAGCAGTGAAAAGCAGCTAAACCCCATTATAAAAATAAATTACTTTGAAACACCCATGAAACAAAGACAGTGAAAGAGAGAGAAATTCTTACACAATGCGTTCAGGGGCTGTGATGCAACCTGGATTGACCATATCTAGACGCACAGCTGGATGAGACATAAGGGTGGACACTCTTGGGGCTGAGAGGTTTGGTGAGGTTGGGTGAGCAAACGCAGACCCTTTAAAGGAATACTGCGTGGTACCCATCGCATGGGTCCCAAATCTCCAGGTTCAAGGGCATCTTCCTACATCAAAAACATGCATGAGAAACCCAGAAGATGGTACACCGTGTGATGGGGAAAGGTTTCTAAAACGCACCTCATTTCTCATCTCCTTGTGCCCGGGTTCGCCATTCCAGCCGCTTTACTAGCAAGCTCCCTACTTGGAGCATCAGCACCTTTAACCTCCTGTTCCATACAGGTTGCAATTTGTCCTGAGGATAAACGGGAAGACGTGGAACCAACGAGAGACTAGCTCTTGGTGTTGGGACAGGCACAGGTCACTCTATTTTCCCATCAGAAAGAAGAATTAACCACAGGCTCAGCCTGCCCCCCGGAACCAGAAGAGGGCCTGAAGCCATTCTGCGCTTTTGCGGCCAGCTCCCATAAAAACGAGTTGTAAAATGGAGGTTCAGGGCACTGCAATTCACAAACCTGCAGAGTTATAAATGATAACTCTCGTCCACAAATATATTGAGGGAAGGCAAAGAAGAGGATTTGAAATCAAGGCAGAATTGCAGGAAACAGATTTCAGGAGGTAGATACGAATCGCCTTTAAAGCACATGAAAAGCGGCAAAACGTTGACAATGATGCCCTTGGCCAAAAAGGGCGTATGCGTTTTTTCCTGAATATATTCAGGAAAAAACGCATACGCCCTTTTTGGCCAACCAAGCAACCTGGAAAGGCAAATCAGCGCTACAAAGAAGTCTCGCTTCCCATCGGTCAAAAGGGCCATGCTGAAAAAAGTGTCAAAACCAGAAATGCAGGACAGGCCATGGAGAAATGGGAGCCTTGCTACACTGATGGGCGGGATGTAAATTGCCAAGAGCCACTCCGGAGAAGTGTCCGGTGAGTCCTGAAACATCTGAAAAACACAGCTTAGAGAGCATAGGGCACTTCCACTCATGGGGGTATAAATTGGGAAAATTAAAAATCAGCAAGACACAAGCACCCCAAAGTTTAGGGATGCTCTGTTGACCAGGACCTCCACTTCATTCCACCTTAAATATCCCAGGAAAGAGAAAAATGGATAAAGAAGTTGTGGTCCTTATGTACAATGGAATATCACTCAGCCATGAAATCAATGTCGTAAGGTTAGTAGCAGCATGATGAGTGGATTTAGGTACGACGATTCTAAGTGAAATAAGTCACACAGAAAAGGACACTTCTCATAAGGTATCACTGATAGAGGGAATGTAAAAACCGTTACACTTGAACTGAATTACAAAACAGAACAGAGTCACACATGCAGAAAACACACTATGGCTGCTTAACGGGAAAGGTGAGGTGGGGTGATACATAAAACAAGGGTATCAAATTAGCTCAGATACCGTTCCATAAACCCAATATGTAATAGACAAGACCTACTCCTTGCTCAGAGAACTGGACTCAACACGCCCTATTCACCGCACAAGAATATATCTGACTAATAATAATCTTAAAACCTATGTATTGATATCTCTCTGTTAGTGTGTCAAGTGGGTGTAAAGGGGCATAAACACAGCAGTGAAAAGCAGCTAAACCCCATTATAAAAATAAATTACTTTGAAACACCCATGAAACAAAGACAGTGAAAGAGAGAGAAATTCTTACACAATGCGTTCAGGGGCTGTGATGCAACCTGGATTGACCATATCTAGACGCACAGCTGGATGAGACATAAGGGTGGACACTCTTGGGGCTGAGAGGTTTGGTGAGGTTGGGTGAGCAAACGCAGACCCTTTAAAGGAATACTGCGTGGTACCCATCGCATGGGTCCCAAATCTCCAGGTTCAAGGGCATCTTCCTACATCAAAAACATGCATGAGAAACCCAGAAGATGGTACACCGTGTGATGGGGAAAGGTTTCTAAAACGCACCTCATTTCTCATCTCCTTGTGCCCGGGTTCGCCATTCCAGCCGCTTTACTAGAAAGCTCCCTACTTGGAGCATCAGCACCTTTAACCTCCTGTTCCATACAGGTTGCAATTTGTCCTGAGGATAAACGGGAAGACGTGGAACCAACGAGAGACTAGCTCTTGGTGTTGGGACAGGCACAGGTCACTCTATTTTCCCATCAGAAAGAAGAATTAACCACAGGCTCAGCCTGCCCCCCGGAACCAGAAGAGGGCCTGAAGCCATTCTGCGCTTTTGCGGCCAGCTCCCATAAAAACGAGTTGTAAAATGGAGGTTCAGGGCACTGCAATTCACAAACCTGCAGAGTTATAAATGATAACTCTCGTCCACAAATATATTGAGGGAAGGCAAAGAAGAGGATTTGAAATCAAGGCAGAATTGCAGGAAACAGATTTCAGGAGGTAGATACGAATCGCCTTTAAAGCACATGAAAAGCGGCAAAACGTTGACAATGATGCCCTTGGCCAAAAAGGGCGTATGCGTTTTTTCCTGAATATATTCAGGAAAAAACGCATACGCCCTTTTTGGCCAACCAAGCAACCTGGAAAGGCAAATCAGCGCTACAAAGAAGTCTCGCTTCCCATCGGTCAAAAGGGCCATGCTGAAAAAAGTGTCAAAACCAGAAATGCAGGACAGGCCATGGAGAAATGGGAGCCTTGCTACACTGATGGGCGGGATGTAAATTGCCAAGAGCCACTCCGGAGAAGTGTCCGGTGAGTCCTGAAACATCTGAAAAACACAGCTTAGAGAGCATAGGGCACTTCCACTCATGGGGGTATAAATTGGGAAAATTAAAAATCAGCAAGACACAAGCACCCCAAAGTTTAGGGATGCTCTGTTGACCAGGACCTCCACTTCATTCCACCTTAAATATCCCAGGAAAGAGAAAAATGGATAAAGAAGTTGTGGTCCTTATGTACAATGGAATATCACTCAGCCATGAAATCAATGTCGTAAGGTTAGTAGCAGCATGATGAGTGGATTTAGGTACGACGATTCTAAGTGAAATAAGTCACACAGAAAAGGACACTTCTCATAAGGTATCACTGATAGAGGGAATGTAAAAACCGTTACACTTGAACTGAATTACAAAACAGAACAGAGTCACACATGCAGAAAACACACTATGGCTGCTTAACGGGAAAGGTGAGGTGGGGTGATACATAAAACAAGGGTATCAAATTAGCTCAGATACCGTTCCATAAACCCAATATGTAATAGACAAGACCTACTCCTTGCTCAGAGAACTGGACTCAACACGCCCTATTCACCGCACAAGAATATATCTGACTAATAATAATCTTAAAACCTATGTATTGATATCTCTCTGTTAGTGTGTCAAGTGGGTGTAAAGGGGCATAAACACAGCAGTGAAAAGCAGCTAAACCCCATTATAAAAATAAATTACTTTGAAACACCCATGAAACAAAGACAGTGAAAGAGAGAGAAATTCTTACACAATGCGTTCAGGGGCTGTGATGCAACCTGGATTGACCATATCTAGACGCACAGCTGGATGAGACATAAGGGTGGACACTCTTGGGGCTGAGAGGTTTGGTGAGGTTGGGTGAGCAAACGCAGACCCTTTAAAGGAATACTGCGTGGTACCCATCGCATGGGTCCCAAATCTCCAGGTTCAAGGGCATCTTCCTACATCAAAAACATGCATGAGAAACCCAGAAGATGGTACACCGTGTGATGGGGAAAGGTTTCTAAAACGCACCTCATTTCTCATCTCCTTGTGCCCGGGTTCGCCATTCCAGCCGCTTTACTAGAAAGCTCCCTACTTGGAGCATCAGCACCTTTAACCTCCTGTTCCATACAGGTTGCAATTTGTCCTGAGGATAAACGGGAAGACGTGGAACCAACGAGAGACTAGCTCTTGGTGTTGGGACAGGCACAGGTCACTCTATTTTCCCATCAGAAAGAAGAATTAACCACAGGCTCAGCCTGCCCCCCGGAACCAGAAGAGGGCCTGAAGCCATTCTGCGCTTTTGCGGCCAGCTCCCATAAAAACGAGTTGTAAAATGGAGGTTCAGGGCACTGCAATTCACAAACCTGCAGAGTTATAAATGATAACTCTCGTCCACAAATATATTGAGGGAAGGCAAAGAAGAGGATTTGAAATCAAGGCAGAATTGCAGGAAACAGATTTCAGGAGGTAGATACGAATCGCCTTTAAAGCACATGAAAAGCGGCAAAACGTTGACAATGATGCCCTTGGCCAAAAAGGGCGTATGCGTTTTTTCCTGAATATATTCAGGAAAAAACGCATACGCCCTTTTTGGCCAACCAAGCAACCTGGAAAGGCAAATCAGCGCTACAAAGAAGTCTCGCTTCCCATCGGTCAAAAGGGCCATGCTGAAAAAAGTGTCAAAACCAGAAATGCAGGACAGGCCATGGAGAAATGGGAGCCTTGCTACACTGATGGGCGGGATGTAAATTGCCAAGAGCCACTCCGGAGAAGTGTCCGGTGAGTCCTGAAACATCTGAAAAACACAGCTTAGAGAGCATAGGGCACTTCCACTCATGGGGGTATAAATTGGGAAAATTAAAAATCAGCAAGACACAAGCACCCCAAAGTTTAGGGCTGCTCTGTTGACCAGGACCTCCACTTCATTCCACCTTAAATATCCCAGGAAAGAGAAAAATGGATAAAGAAGTTGTGGTCCTTATGTACAATGGAATATCACTCAGCCATGAAATCAATGTCGTAAGGTTAGTAGCAGCATGATGAGTGGATTTAGGTACGACGATTCTAAGTGAAATAAGTCACACAGAAAAGGACACTTCTCATAAGGTATCACTGATAGAGGGAATGTAAAAACCGTTACACTTGAACTGAATTACAAAACAGAACAGAGTCACACATGCAGAAAACACTCTATGGCTGCTTAACGGGAAAGGTGAGGTGGGGTGATACATAAAACAAGGGTATCAAATTAGCTCAGATACCGTTCCATAAACCCAATATGTAATAGACAAGACCTACTCCTTGCTCAGAGAACTGGACTCAACACGCCCTATTCACCGCACAAGAATATATCTGACTAATAATAATCGTAAAACCTATGTATTGATATCTCTCTGTTAGTGTGTCAAGTGGGTGTAAAGCGGCATAAACACAGCAGTGAAAAGCAGCTAAACCCCATTATAAAAATAAATTACTTTGAAACACCCATGAAACAAAGACAGTGAAAGAGAGAGAAATTCTTACACAATGCGTTCAGGGGCTGTGATGCAACCTGGATTGACCATATCTAGACGCACAGCTGGATGAGACATAAGGGTGGACACTCTTGGGGCTGAGAGGTTTGGTGAGGTTGGGTGAGCAAACGCAGACCCTTTAAAGGAATACTGCGTGGTACCCATCGCATGGGTCCCAAATCTCCAGGTTCAAGGGCATCTTCCTACATCAAAAACATGCATGAGAAACCCAGAAGATGGTACACCGTGTGATGGGGAAAGGTTTCTAAAACGCACCTCATTTCTCATCTCCTTGTGCCCGGGTTCGCCATTCCAGCCGCTTTACTAGCAAGCTCCCTACTTGGAGCATCAGCACCTTTAACCTCCTGTTCCATACAGGTTGCAATTTGTCCTGAGGATAAACGGGAAGACGTGGAACCAACGAGAGACTAGCTCTTGGTGTTGGGACAGGCACAGGTCACTCTATTTTCCCATCAGAAAGAAGAATTAACCACAGGCTCAGCCTGCCCCCCGGAACCAGAAGAGGGCCTGAAGCCATTCTGCGCTTTTGCGGCCAGCTCCCATAAAAACGAGTTGTAAAATGGAGGTTCAGGGCACTGCAATTCACAAACCTGCAGAGTTATAAATGATAACTCTCGTCCACAAATATATTGAGGGAAGGCAAAGAAGAGGATTTGAAATCAAGGCAGAATTGCAGGAAACAGATTTCAGGAGGTAGATACGAATCGCCTTTAAAGCACATGAAAAGCGGCAAAACGTTGACAATGATGCCCTTGGCCAAAAAGGGCGTATGCGTTTTTTCCTGAATATATTCAGGAAAAAACGCATACGCCCTTTTTGGCCAACCAAGCAACCTGGAAAGGCAAATCAGCGCTACAAAGAAGTCTCGCTTCCCATCGGTCAAAAGGGCCATGCTGAAAAAAGTGTCAAAACCAGAAATGCAGGACAGGCCATGGAGAAATGGGAGCCTTGCTACACTGATGGGCGGGATGTAAATTGCCAAGAGCCACTCCGGAGAAGTGTCCGGTGAGTCCTGAAACATCTGAAAAACACAGCTTAGAGAGCATAGGGCACTTCCACTCATGGGGGTATAAATTGGGAAAATTAAAAATCAGCAAGACACAAGCACCCCAAAGTTTAGGGATGCTCTGTTGACCAGGACCTCCACTTCATTCCACCTTAAATATCCCAGGAAAGAGAAAAATGGATAAAGAAGTTGTGGTCCTTATGTACAATGGAATATCACTCAGCCATGAAATCAATGTCGTAAGGTTAGTAGCAGCATGATGAGTGGATTTAGGTACGACGATTCTAAGTGAAATAAGTCACACAGAAAAGGACACTTCTCATAAGGTATCACTGATAGAGGGAATGTAAAAACCGTTACACTTGAACTGAATTACAAAACAGAACAGAGTCACACATGCAGAAAACACACTATGGCTGCTTAACGGGAAAGGTGAGGTGGGGTGATACATAAAACAAGGGTATCAAATTAGCTCAGATACCGTTCCATAAACCCAATATGTAATAGACAAGACCTACTCCTTGCTCAGAGAACTGGACTCAACACGCCCTATTCACCGCACAAGAATATATCTGACTAATAATAATCTTAAAACCTATGTATTGATATCTCTCTGTTAGTGTGTCAAGTGGGTGTAAAGGGGCATAAACACAGCAGTGAAAAGCAGCTAAACCCCATTATAAAAATAAATTACTTTGAAACACCCATGAAACAAAGACAGTGAAAGAGAGAGAAATTCTTACACAATGCGTTCAGGGGCTGTGATGCAACCTGGATTGACCATATCTAGACGCACAGCTGGATGAGACATAAGGGTGGACACTCTTGGGGCTGAGAGGTTTGGTGAGGTTGGGTGAGCAAACGCAGACCCTTTAAAGGAATACTGCGTGGTACCCATCGCATGGGTCCCAAATCTCCAGGTTCAAGGGCATCTTCCTACATCAAAAACATGCATGAGAAACCCAGAAGATGGTACACCGTGTGATGGGGAAAGGTTTCTAAAACGCACCTCATTTCTCATCTCCTTGTGCCCGGGTTCGCCATTCCAGCCGCTTTACTAGAAAGCTCCCTACTTGGAGCATCAGCACCTTTAACCTCCTGTTCCATACAGGTTGCAATTTGTCCTGAGGATAAACGGGAAGACGTGGAACCAACGAGAGACTAGCTCTTGGTGTTGGGACAGGCACAGGTCACTCTATTTTCCCATCAGAAAGAAGAATTAACCACAGGCTCAGCCTGCCCCCCGGAACCAGAAGAGGGCCTGAAGCCATTCTGCGCTTTTGCGGCCAGCTCCCATAAAAACGAGTTGTAAAATGGAGGTTCAGGGCACTGCAATTCACAAACCTGCAGAGTTATAAATGATAACTCTCGTCCACAAATATATTGAGGGAAGGCAAAGAAGAGGATTTGAAATCAAGGCAGAATTGCAGGAAACAGATTTCAGGAGGTAGATACGAATCGCCTTTAAAGCACATGAAAAGCGGCAAAACGTTGACAATGATGCCCTTGGCCAAAAAGGGCGTATGCGTTTTTTCCTGAATATATTCAGGAAAAAACGCATACGCCCTTTTTGGCCAACCAAGCAACCTGGAAAGGCAAATCAGCGCTACAAAGAAGTCTCGCTTCCCATCGGTCAAAAGGGCCATGCTGAAAAAAGTGTCAAAACCAGAAATGCAGGACAGGCCATGGAGAAATGGGAGCCTTGCTACACTGATGGGCGGGATGTAAATTGCCAAGAGCCACTCCGGAGAAGTGTCCGGTGAGTCCTGAAACATCTGAAAAACACAGCTTAGAGAGCATAGGGCACTTCCACTCATGGGGGTATAAATTGGGAAAATTAAAAATCAGCAAGACACAAGCACCCCAAAGTTTAGGGCTGCTCTGTTGACCAGGACCTCCACTTCATTCCACCTTAAATATCCCAGGAAAGAGAAAAATGGATAAAGAAGTTGTGGTCCTTATGTACAATGGAATATCACTCAGCCATGAAATCAATGTCGTAAGGTTAGTAGCAGCATGATGAGTGGATTTAGGTACGACGATTCTAAGTGAAATAAGTCACACAGAAAAGGACACTTCTCATAAGGTATCACTGATAGAGGGAATGTAAAAACCGTTACACTTGAACTGAATTACAAAACAGAACAGAGTCACACATGCAGAAAACACTCTATGGCTGCTTAACGGGAAAGGTGAGGTGGGGTGATACATAAAACAAGGGTATCAAATTAGCTCAGATACCGTTCCATAAACCCAATATGTAATAGACAAGACCTACTCCTTGCTCAGAGAACTGGACTCAACACGCCCTATTCACCGCACAAGAATATATCTGACTAATAATAATCTTAAAACCTATGTATTGATATCTCTCTGTTAGTGTGTCAAGTGGGTGTAAAGGGGCATAAACACAGCAGTGAAAAGCAGCTAAACCCCATTATAAAAATAAATTACTTTGAAACACCCATGAAACAAAGACAGTGAAAGAGAGAGAAATTCTTACACAATGCGTTCAGGGGCTGTGATGCAACCTGGATTGACCATATCTAGACGCACAGCTGGATGAGACATAAGGGTGGACACTCTTGGGGCTGAGAGGTTTGGTGAGGTTGGGTGAGCAAACGCAGACCCTTTAAAGGAATACTGCGTGGTACCCATCGCATGGGTCCCAAATCTCCAGGTTCAAGGGCATCTTCCTACATCAAAAACATGCATGAGAAACCCAGAAGATGGTACACCGTGTGATGGGGAAAGGTTTCTAAAACGCACCTCATTTCTCATCTCCTTGTGCCCGGGTTCGCCATTCCAGCCGCTTTACTAGAAAGCTCCCTACTTGGAGCATCAGCACCTTTAACCTCCTGTTCCATACAGGTTGCAATTTGTCCTGAGGATAAACGGGAAGACGTGGAACCAACGAGAGACTAGCTCTTGGTGTTGGGACAGGCACAGGTCACTCTATTTTCCCATCAGAAAGAAGAATTAACCACAGGCTCAGCCTGCCCCCCGGAACCAGAAGAGGGCCTGAAGCCATTCTGCGCTTTTGCGGCCAGCTCCCATAAAAACGAGTTGTAAAATGGAGGTTCAGGGCACTGCAATTCACAAACCTGCAGAGTTATAAATGATAACTCTCGTCCACAAATATATTGAGGGAAGGCAAAGAAGAGGATTTGAAATCAAGGCAGAATTGCAGGAAACAGATTTCAGGAGGTAGATACGAATCGCCTTTAAAGCACATGAAAAGCGGCAAAACGTTGACAATGATGCCCTTGGCCAAAAAGGGCGTATGCGTTTTTTCCTGAATATATTCAGGAAAAAACGCATACGCCCTTTTTGGCCAACCAAGCAACCTGGAAAGGCAAATCAGCGCTACAAAGAAGTCTCGCTTCCCATCGGTCAAAAGGGCCATGCTGAAAAAAGTGTCAAAACCAGAAATGCAGGACAGGCCATGGAGAAATGGGAGCCTTGCTACACTGATGGGCGGGATGTAAATTGCCAAGAGCCACTCCGGAGAAGTGTCCGGTGAGTCCTGAAACATCTGAAAAACACAGCTTAGAGAGCATAGGGCACTTCCACTCATGGGGGTATAAATTGGGAAAATTAAAAATCAGCAAGACACAAGCACCCCAAAGTTTAGGGCTGCTCTGTTGACCAGGACCTCCACTTCATTCCACCTTAAATATCCCAGGAAAGAGAAAAATGGATAAAGAAGTTGTGGTCCTTATGTACAATGGAATATCACTCAGCCATGAAATCAATGTCGTAAGGTTAGTAGCAGCATGATGAGTGGATTTAGGTACGACGATTCTAAGTGAAATAAGTCACACAGAAAAGGACACTTCTCATAAGGTATCACTGATAGAGGGAATGTAAAAACCGTTACACTTGAACTGAATTACAAAACAGAACAGAGTCACACATGCAGAAAACACTCTATGGCTGCTTAACGGGAAAGGTGAGGTGGGGTGATACATAAAACAAGGGTATCAAATTAGCTCAGATACCGTTCCATAAACCCAATATGTAATAGACAAGACCTACTCCTTGCTCAGAGAACTGGACTCAACACGCCCTATTCACCGCACAAGAATATATCTGACTAATAATAATCGTAAAACCTATGTATTGATATCTCTCTGTTAGTGTGTCAAGTGGGTGTAAAGCGGCATAAACACAGCAGTGAAAAGCAGCTAAACCCCATTATAAAAATAAATTACTTTGAAACACCCATGAAACAAAGACAGTGAAAGAGAGAGAAATTCTTACACAATGCGTTCAGGGGCTGTGATGCAACCTGGATTGACCATATCTAGACGCACAGCTGGATGAGACATAAGGGTGGACACTCTTGGGGCTGAGAGGTTTGGTGAGGTTGGGTGAGCAAACGCAGACCCTTTAAAGGAATACTGCGTGGTACCCATCGCATGGGTCCCAAATCTCCAGGTTCAAGGGCATCTTCCTACATCAAAAACATGCATGAGAAACCCAGAAGATGGTACACCGTGTGATGGGGAAAGGTTTCTAAAACGCACCTCATTTCTCATCTCCTTGTGCCCGGGTTCGCCATTCCAGCCGCTTTACTAGCAAGCTCCCTACTTGGAGCATCAGCACCTTTAACCTCCTGTTCCATACAGGTTGCAATTTGTCCTGAGGATAAACGGGAAGACGTGGAACCAACGAGAGACTAGCTCTTGGTGTTGGGACAGGCACAGGTCACTCTATTTTCCCATCAGAAAGAAGAATTAACCACAGGCTCAGCCTGCCCCCCGGAACCAGAAGAGGGCCTGAAGCCATTCTGCGCTTTTGCGGCCAGCTCCCATAAAAACGAGTTGTAAAATGGAGGTTCAGGGCACTGCAATTCACAAACCTGCAGAGTTATAAATGATAACTCTCGTCCACAAATATATTGAGGGAAGGCAAAGAAGAGGATTTGAAATCAAGGCAGAATTGCAGGAAACAGATTTCAGGAGGTAGATACGAATCGCCTTTAAAGCACATGAAAAGCGGCAAAACGTTGACAATGATGCCCTTGGCCAAAAAGGGCGTATGCGTTTTTTCCTGAATATATTCAGGAAAAAACGCATACGCCCTTTTTGGCCAACCAAGCAACCTGGAAAGGCAAATCAGCGCTACAAAGAAGTCTCGCTTCCCATCGGTCAAAAGGGCCATGCTGAAAAAAGTGTCAAAACCAGAAATGCAGGACAGGCCATGGAGAAATGGGAGCCTTGCTACACTGATGGGCGGGATGTAAATTGCCAAGAGCCACTCCGGAGAAGTGTCCGGTGAGTCCTGAAACATCTGAAAAACACAGCTTAGAGAGCATAGGGCACTTCCACTCATGGGGGTATAAATTGGGAAAATTAAAAATCAGCAAGACACAAGCACCCCAAAGTTTAGGGCTGCTCTGTTGACCAGGACCTCCACTTCATTCCACCTTAAATATCCCAGGAAAGAGAAAAATGGATAAAGAAGTTGTGGTCCTTATGTACAATGGAATATCACTCAGCCATGAAATCAATGTCGTAAGGTTAGTAGCAGCATGATGAGTGGATTTAGGTACGACGATTCTAAGTGAAATAAGTCACACAGAAAAGGACACTTCTCATAAGGTATCACTGATAGAGGGAATGTAAAAACCGTTACACTTGAACTGAATTACAAAACAGAACAGAGTCACACATGCAGAAAACACACTATGGCTGCTTAACGGGAAAGGTGAGGTGGGGTGATACATAAAACAAGGGTATCAAATTAGCTCAGATACCGTTCCATAAACCCAATATGTAATAGACAAGACCTACTCCTTGCTCAGAGAACTGGACTCAACACGCCCTATTCACCGCACAAGAATATATCTGACTAATAATAATCTTAAAACCTATGTATTGATATCTCTCTGTTAGTGTGTCAAGTGGGTGTAAAGGGGCATAAACACAGCAGTGAAAAGCAGCTAAACCCCATTATAAAAATAAATTACTTTGAAACACCCATGAAACAAAGACAGTGAAAGAGAGAGAAATTCTTACACAATGCGTTCAGGGGCTGTGATGCAACCTGGATTGACCATATCTAGACGCACAGCTGGATGAGACATAAGGGTGGACACTCTTGGGGCTGAGAGGTTTGGTGAGGTTGGGTGAGCAAACGCAGACCCTTTAAAGGAATACTGCGTGGTACCCATCGCATGGGTCCCAAATCTCCAGGTTCAAGGGCATCTTCCTACATCAAAAACATGCATGAGAAACCCAGAAGATGGTACACCGTGTGATGGGGAAAGGTTTCTAAAACGCACCTCATTTCTCATCTCCTTGTGCCCGGGTTCGCCATTCCAGCCGCTTTACTAGAAAGCTCCCTACTTGGAGCATCAGCACCTTTAACCTCCTGTTCCATACAGGTTGCAATTTGTCCTGAGGATAAACGGGAAGACGTGGAACCAACGAGAGACTAGCTCTTGGTGTTGGGACAGGCACAGGTCACTCTATTTTCCCATCAGAAAGAAGAATTAACCACAGGCTCAGCCTGCCCCCCGGAACCAGAAGAGGGCCTGAAGCCATTCTGCGCTTTTGCGGCCAGCTCCCATAAAAACGAGTTGTAAAATGGAGGTTCAGGGCACTGCAATTCACAAACCTGCAGAGTTATAAATGATAACTCTCGTCCACAAATATATTGAGGGAAGGCAAAGAAGAGGATTTGAAATCAAGGCAGAATTGCAGGAAACAGATTTCAGGAGGTAGATACGAATCGCCTTTAAAGCACATGAAAAGCGGCAAAACGTTGACAATGATGCCCTTGGCCAAAAAGGGCGTATGCGTTTTTTCCTGAATATATTCAGGAAAAAACGCATACGCCCTTTTTGGCCAACCAAGCAACCTGGAAAGGCAAATCAGCGCTACAAAGAAGTCTCGCTTCCCATCGGTCAAAAGGGCCATGCTGAAAAAAGTGTCAAAACCAGAAATGCAGGACAGGCCATGGAGAAATGGGAGCCTTGCTACACTGATGGGCGGGATGTAAATTGCCAAGAGCCACTCCGGAGAAGTGTCCGGTGAGTCCTGAAACATCTGAAAAACACAGCTTAGAGAGCATAGGGCACTTCCACTCATGGGGGTATAAATTGGGAAAATTAAAAATCAGCAAGACACAAGCACCCCAAAGTTTAGGGCTGCTCTGTTGACCAGGACCTCCACTTCATTCCACCTTAAATATCCCAGGAAAGAGAAAAATGGATAAAGAAGTTGTGGTCCTTATGTACAATGGAATATCACTCAGCCATGAAATCAATGTCGTAAGGTTAGTAGCAGCATGATGAGTGGATTTAGGTACGACGATTCTAAGTGAAATAAGTCACACAGAAAAGGACACTTCTCATAAGGTATCACTGATAGAGGGAATGTAAAAACCGTTACACTTGAACTGAATTACAAAACAGAACAGAGTCACACATGCAGAAAACACACTATGGCTGCTTAACGGGAAAGGTGAGGTGGGGTGATACATAAAACAAGGGTATCAAATTAGCTCAGATACCGTTCCATAAACCCAATATGTAATAGACAAGACCTACTCCTTGCTCAGAGAACTGGACTCAACACGCCCTATTCACCGCACAAGAATATATCTGACTAATAATAATCGTAAAACCTATGTATTGATATCTCTCTGTTAGTGTGTCAAGTGGGTGTAAAGCGGCATAAACACAGCAGTGAAAAGCAGCTAAACCCCATTATAAAAATAAATTACTTTGAAACACCCATGAAACAAAGACAGTGAAAGAGAGAGAAATTCTTACACAATGCGTTCAGGGGCTGTGATGCAACCTGGATTGACCATATCTAGACGCACAGCTGGATGAGACATAAGGGTGGACACTCTTGGGGCTGAGAGGTTTGGTGAGGTTGGGTGAGCAAACGCAGACCCTTTAAAGGAATACTGCGTGGTACCCATCGCATGGGTCCCAAATCTCCAGGTTCAAGGGCATCTTCCTACATCAAAAACATGCATGAGAAACCCAGAAGATGGTACACCGTGTGATGGGGAAAGGTTTCTAAAACGCACCTCATTTCTCATCTCCTTGTGCCCGGGTTCGCCATTCCAGCCGCTTTACTAGCAAGCTCCCTACTTGGAGCATCAGCACCTTTAACCTCCTGTTCCATACAGGTTGCAATTTGTCCTGAGGATAAACGGGAAGACGTGGAACCAACGAGAGACTAGCTCTTGGTGTTGGGACAGGCACAGGTCACTCTATTTTCCCATCAGAAAGAAGAATTAACCACAGGCTCAGCCTGCCCCCCGGAACCAGAACAGGGCCTGAAGCCATTCTGCGATTTTGCGGCCAGCTCCCATAAAAACGAGTTGTAAAATGGAGGTTCAGGGCACTGCAATTCACAAACCTGCAGAGTTATAAATGATAACTCTCGTCCACAAATATATTGAGGGAAGGCAAAGAAGAGGATTTGAAATCAAGGCAGAATTGCAGGAAACAGATTTCAGGAGGTAGATACGAATCGCCTTTAAAGCACATGAAAAGCGGCAAAACGTTGACAATGATGCCCTTGGCCAAAAAGGGCGTATGCGTTTTTTCCTGAATATATTCAGGAAAAAACGCATACGCCCTTTTTGGCCAACCAAGCAACCTGGAAAGGCAAATCAGCGCTACAAAGAAGTCTCGCTTCCCATCGGTCAAAAGGGCCATGCTGAAAAAAGTGTCAAAACCAGAAATGCAGGACAGGCCATGGAGAAATGGGAGCCTTGCTACACTGATGGGCGGGATGTAAATTGCCAAGAGCCACTCCGGAGAAGTGTCCGGTGAGTCCTGAAACATCTGAAAAACACAGCTTAGAGAGCATAGGGCACTTCCACTCATGGGGGTATAAATTGGGAAAATGAAAAATCAGCAAGACACAAGCACCCCAAAGTTTAGGGCTGCTCTGTTGACCAGGACCTCCACTTCATTCCACCTTAAATATCCCAGGAAAGAGAAAAATGGATAAAGAAGTTGTGGTCCTTATGTACAATGGAATATCACTCAGCCATGAAATCAATGTCGTAAGGTTAGTAGCAGCATGATGAGTGGATTTAGGTACGACGATTCTAAGTGAAATAAGTCACACAGAAAAGGACACTTCTCATAAGGTATCACTGATAGAGGGAATGTAAAAACCGTTACACTTGAACTGAATTACAAAACAGAACAGAGTCACACATGCAGAAAACACACTATGGCTGCTTAACGGGAAAGGTGAGGTGGGGTGATACATAAAACAAGGGTATCAAATTAGCTCAGATACCGTTCCATAAACCCAATATGTAATAGACAAGACCTACTCCTTGCTCAGAGAACTGGACTCAACACGCCCTATTCACCGCACAAGAATATATCTGACTAATAATAATCGTAAAACCTATGTATTGATATCTCTCTGTTAGTGTGTCAAGTGGGTGTAAAGCGGCATAAACACAGCAGTGAAAAGCAGCTAAACCCCATTATAAAAATAAATTACTTTGAAACACCCATGAAACAAAGACAGTGAAAGAGAGAGAAATTCTTACACAATGCGTTCAGGGGCTGTGATGCAACCTGGATTGACCATATCTAGACGCACAGCTGGATGAGACATAAGGGTGGACACTCTTGGGGCTGAGAGGTTTGGTGAGGTTGGGTGAGCAAACCCAGACCCTTTAAAGGAATACTGCGTGGTACCCATCGCATGGGTTCCAAATCTCCAGGTTCAAGGGCATCTTCCTACATCAAAAACATGCATGAGAAACCCAGAAGATGGTACACCGTGTGATGGGGAAAGGTTTCTAAAACGCACCTCATTTCTCATTTCCTTGTGCCCGGGTTCGCCATTCCAGCCGCTTTACTAGCAAGCTCCCTACTTGGAGCATCAGCACCTTTAACCTCCTGTTCCATACAGGTTGCAATTTGTCCTGAGGATAAACGGGAAGACGTGGAACCAACGAGAGACTAGCTCTTGGTGTTGGGACAGGCACAGGTCACTCTATTTTCCCATCAGAAAGAAGAATTAACCACAGGCTCAGCCTGCCCCCCGGAACCAGAACAGGGCCTGAAGCCATTCTGCGATTTTGCGGCCAGCTCCCATAAAAACGAGTTGTAAAATGGAGGTTCAGGGCACTGTAATTCACAAACCTGCAGAGTTATAAATGATAACTCCCATCCACAAATATATTGAGGGAAGGCAAAGAAGAGGATTTGAAATCAAGGCAGAATTGCAGGAAACAGATTTCAGGAGGTAGATACGAATCGCCTTTAAAGCACATGAAAAGCGGCAAAACGTTGACAATGATGCCCTTGGCCAAAAAGGGCGTATGCGTTTTTTCCTGAATATATTCAGGAAAAAACGCATACGCCCTTTTTGGCCAACCAAGCAACCTGGAAAGGCAAATCAGCGCTACAAAGAAGTCTCGCTTCCCATCGGTCAAAAGGGCCATGCTGAAAAAAGTGTCAAAACCAGAAATGCAGGACAGGCCATGGAGAAATGGGAGCCTTGCTACACTGATGGGCGGGATGTAAATTGCCAAGAGCCACTCCGGAGAAGTGTCCGGTGAGTCCTGAAACATCTGAAAAACACAGCTTAGAGAGCATAGGGCACTTCCACTCATGGGGGTATAAATTGGGAAAATTAAAAATCAGCAAGACACAAGCACCCCAAAGTTTAGGGCTGCTCTGTTGACCAGGACCTCCACTTCATTCCACCTTAAATATCCCAGGAAAGAGAAAAATGGATAAAGAAGTTGTGGTCCTTATGTACAATGGAATATCACTCAGCCATGAAATCAATGTCGTAAGGTTAGTAGCAGCATGATGAGTGGAATTAGGTACGACGATTCTAAGTGAAATAAGTCACACAGAAAAGGACACTTCTCATAAGGTATCACTGATAGAGGGAATGTAAAAACCGTTACACTTGAACTGAATTACAAAACAGAACAGAGTCACACATGCAGAAAACACACTATGGCTGCTTAACGGGGAAGGTGAGGTGGGGTGATACATAAAACAAGGGTATCAAATTAGCTCAGATACCGTTCCATAAACCCAATATGTAATAGACAAGACCTACTCCTTGCTCAGAGAACTGGACTCAACACGCCCTATTCACCGCACAAGAATATATCTGACTAATAATAATCGTAAAACCTATGTATTGATATCTCTCTGTGTGTCAAGTGGGTGTAAAGCGGCATAAACACAGCAGTGAAAAGCAGCTAAACCCCATTATAAAAATAAATTACTTTGAAACACCCATGAAACAAAGACAGTGAAAGAGAGAGAAATTCTTACACAATGCGTTCAGGGGCTGTGATGCAACCTGGATTGACCATATCTAGATGCACAGCTGGATGAGACATAAGGGTGGACACTCTTGGGGCTGAGAGGTTTGGTGAGGTTGGGTGAGCAAACCCAGACCCTTTAAAGGAATACTGCGTGGTACCCATCGCATGGGTCCCAAATCTCCAGGTTCAAGGGCATCTTCCTACATCAAAAACATGCATGAGAAACCCAGAAGATGGTACACCGTGTGATGGGGAAAGGTTTCTAAAACGCACCTCATTTCTCATCTCCTTGTGCCCGGGTTCGCCATTCCAGCCGCTTTACTAGCAAGCTCCCTACTTGGAGCATCAGCACCTTTAACCTCCTGTTCCATACAGGTTGCAATTTGTCCTGAGGATAAACGGGAAGACGTGGAACCAACGAGAGACTAGCTCTTGGTGTTGGGACAGGCACAGGTCACTCTATTTTCCCATCAGAAAGAAGAATTAACCACAGGCTCAGCCTGCCCCCCGGAACCAGAACAGGGCCTGAAGCCATTCTGCGATTTTGCGGCCAGCTCCCATAAAAACGAGTTGTAAAATGGAGGTTCAGGGCACTGCAATTCACAAACCTGCAGAGTTATAAATGATAACTCTCGTCCACAAATATATTGAGGGAAGGCAAAGAAGAGGACTTGAAATCAAGGCAGAATTGCAGGAAACAGATTTCAGGAGGTAGATACGAATCGCCTTTAAAGCACATGAAAAGCGGCAAAACGTTGACAATGATGCCCTTGGCCAAAAAGGGCGTATGCGTTTTTTCCTGAATATATTCAGGAAAACACGCATACGCCCTTTTTGGCCAACCAAGCAACCTGGAAAGGCAAATCAGCGCTACAAAGAAGTCTTGCTTCCCATCGGTCAAAAGGGCCATGCTGAAAAAAGTGTCAAAACCAGAAATGCAGGACAGGCCATGGAGAAATGGGAGCCTTGCTACACTGATGGGCGGGATGTAAATTGCCAAGAGCCACTCCGGAGAAGTGTCCGGTGAGTCCTGAAACATCTGAAAAACACAGCTTAGAGAGCATAGGGCACTTCCACTCATGGGGGTATAAATTGGGAAAATTAAAAATCAGCAAGACACAAGCACCCCAAAGTTTAGGGCTGCTCTGTTGACAAGGACCTCCACTTCATTCCACCTTAAATATCCCAGGAAAGAGAAAAATGGATAAAGAAGTTGTGGTCCTTATGTACAATGGAATATCACTCAGCCAGGAAATCAATGTCGTAAGGTTATTAGCAGCATGATGAGTGGAATTAGGTACGACGATTCTAAGTGAAATAAGTCACACAGAAAAGGACACTTCTCATAAGGTATCACTGATAGAGGGAATGTAAAATCCGTTACACTTGAACTGAATTACAAAACAGAACAGAGTCACACATGCAGAAAACACACTATGGCTGCTTAACGGGAAAGGTGAGGTGGGGTGATACATAAAACAAGGGTATCAAATTAGCTCAGATACCGTTCCATAAACCCAATATGTAATAGACAAGACCTACTCCTTGCTCAGAGAACTGGACTCAACACGCCCTATTCACCGCACAAGAATATATCTGACTAATAATAATCGTAAAACCTATGTATTGATATCTCTCTGTTAGTGTGTCAAGTGGGTGTAAAGCGGCATAAACACAGCAGTGAAAAGCAGCTAAACCCCATTATAAAAATAAATTACTTTGAAACACCCATGAAACAAAGACAGTGAAAGAGAGAGAAATTCTTACACAATGCGTTCAGGGGCTGTGATGCAACCTGGATTGACCATATCTAGACGCACAGCTGGATGAGACATAAGGGTGGACACTCTTGGGGCTGAGAGGTTTGGTGAGGTTGGGTGAGCAAACCCAGACCCTTTAAAGGAATACTGCGTGGTACCCATCGCATGGGTCCCAAATCTCCAGGTTCAAGGGCATCTTCCTACATCAAAAACATGCATGAGAAACCCAGAAGATGGTACACCGTGTGATGGGGAAAGGTTTCTAAAACGCACCTCATTTCTCATTTCCTTGTGCCCGGGTTCGCCATTCCAGCCGCTTTACTAGCAAGCTCCCTACTTGGAGCATCAGCACCTTTAACCTCCTGTTCCATACAGGTTGCAATTTGTCCTGAGGATAAACGGGAAGACGTGGAACCAACGAGAGACTAGCTCTTGGTGTTGGGACAGGCACAGGTCACTCTATTTTCCCATCAGAAAGAAGAATTAACCACAGGCTCAGCCTGCCCCCCGGAACCAGAACAGGGCCTGAAGCCATTCTGCGATTTTGCGGCCAGCTCCCATAAAAACGAGTTGTAAAATGGAGGTTCAGGGCACTGCAATTCACAAACCTGCAGAGTTATAAATGATAACTCCCGTCCACAAATATATTGAGGGAAGGCAAAGAAGAGGATTTGAAATCAAGGCAGAATTGCAGGAAACAGATTTCAGGAGGTAGATACGAATCGCCTTTAAAGCACATGAAAAGCGGCAAAACGTTGACAATGATGCCCTTGGCCAAAAAGGGCATATGCGTTTTTTCCTGAATATATTCAGGAAAAAACGCATACGCCCTTTTTGGCCAACCAAGCAACCTGGAAAGGCAAATCAGCGCTACAAAGAAGTCTCGCTTCCCATCGGTCAAAAGGGCCATGCTGAAAAAAGTGTCAAAACCAGAAATGCAGGACAGGCCATGGAGAAATGGGAGCCTTGCTACACTGATGGGCGGGATGTAAATTGCCAAGAGCCACTCCGGAGAAGTGTCCGGTGAGTCCTGAAACATCTGAAAAACACAGCTTAGAGAGCATAGGGCACTTCCACTCATGGGGGTATAAATTGGGAAAATTAAAAATCAGCAAGACACAAGCACCCCAAAGTTTAGGGCTGCTCTGTTGACCAGGACCTCCACTTCATTCCACCTTAAATATCCCAGGAAAGAGAAAAATGGATAAAGAAGTTGTGGTCCTTATGTACAATGGAATATCACTCAGCCATGAAATCAATGTCGTAAGGTTAGTAGCAGCATGATGAGTGAATTTAGGTACGACGATTCTAAGTGAAATAAGTCACACAGAAAAGGACACTTCTCATAAGGTATCACTGATAGAGGGAATGTAAAAACCGTTACACTTGAACTGAATTACAAAACAGAACAGAGTCACACATGCAGAAAACACACTATGGCTGCTTAACGGGAAAGGTGAGGTGGGGTGATACATAAAACAAGGGTATCAAATTAGCTCAGATACCGTTCCATAAACCCAATATGTAATAGACAAGACCTACTCCTTGCTCAGAGAACTGGACTCAACACGCCCTATTCACCGCACAAGAATATATCTGACTAATAATAATCGTAAAACCTATGTATTGATATCTCTCTGTTAGTGTGTCAAGTGGGTGTAAAGCGGCATAAACACAGCAGTGAAAAGCAGCTAAACCCCATTATAAAAATAAATTACTTTGAAACACCCATGAAACAAAGACAGTGAAAGAGAGAGAAATTCTTACACAATGCGTTCAGGGGCTGTGATGCAACCTGGATTGACCATATCTAGACGCACAGCTGGATGAGACATAAAGGTGGACACTCTTGGGGCTGAGAGGTTTGGTGAGGTTGGGTGAGCAAACGCAAACCCTTTAAAGGAATACTGCGTGGTACCCATCGCATGGGTCCCAAATCTCCAGGTTCAAGGGCATCTTCCTACATCAAAAACATGCATGAGAAACCCAGAAGATGGTACACCGTGTGATGGGGAAAGGTTTCTAAAACGCACCTCATTTCTCATCTCCTTGTGCCCGGGTTCGCCATTCCAGCCGCTTTACTAGCAAGCTCCCTACTTGGAGCATCAGCACCTTTAACCTCCTGTTCCATACAGGTTGCAATTTGTCCTGAGGATAAACGGGAAGACGTGGAACCAACGAGAGACTAGCTCTTGGTGTTGGGACAGGCACAGGTCACTCTATTTTCCCATCAGAAAGAAGAATTAACCACAGGCTCAGCCTGACCCCCGGAACCAGAACAGGGCCTGAAGCCATTCTGCGATTTTGCGGCCAGCTCCCATAAAAACGAGTTGTAAAATGGAGGTTCAGGGCACTGCAATTCACAAACCTGCAGAGTTATAAATGATAACTCTCGTCCACAAATATATTGAGGGAAGGCAAAGAAGAGGATTTGAAATCAAGGCAGAATTGCAGGAAACAGATTTCAGGAGGTAGATACGAATCGCCTTTAAAGCACATGAAAAGCGGCAAAACGTTGACAATGATGCCCTTGGCCAAAAAGGGCGTATGCGTTTTTTCCTGAATATATTCAGGAAAAAACGCATACGCCCTTTTTGGCCAACCAAGCAACCTGGAAAGGCAAATCAGCGCTACAAAGAAGTCTCGCTTCCCATCGGTCAAAAGGGCCATGCTGAAAAAAGTGTCAAAACCAGAAATGCAGGACAGGCCATGGAGAAATGGGAGCCTTGCTACACTGATGGGCGGGATGTAAATTGCCAAGAGCCACTCCGGAGAAGTGTCCGGTGAGTCCTGAAACATCTGAAAAACACAGCTTAGAGAGCATAGGGCACTTCCACTCATGGGGGTATAAATTGGGAAAATTAAAAATCAGCAAGACAAAAGCACCCCAAAGTTTAGGGATGCTCTGTTGACCAGGACCTCCACTTCATTCCACCTTAAATATCCCAGGAAAGAGAAAAATGGATAAAGAAGTTGTGGTCCTTATGTACAATGGAATATCACTCAGCCATGAAATCAATGTCATAAGGTTAGTAGCAGCATGATGAGTGGATTTAGGTACGACGATTCTAAGTGAAATAAGTCACACAGAAAAGGACACTTCTCATAAGGTATCACTGATAGAGGGAATGTAAAAACCGTTACACTTGAACTGAATTACAAAACAGAACAGAGTCACACATGCAGAAAACACACTATGGCTGCTTAACGGGAAAGGTGAGGTGGGGTGATACATAAAACAAGGGTATCAAATTAGCTCAGATACCGTTCCATAAACCCAATATGTAATAGACAAGACCTACTCCTTGCTCAGAGAACTGGACTCAACACGCCCTATTCACCGCACAAGAATATATCTGACTAATAATAATCGTAAAACCTATGTATTGATATCTCTCTGTTAGTGTGTCAAGTGGGTGTAAAGCGGCATAAACACAGCAGTGAAAAGCAGCTAAACCCCATTATAAAAATAAATTACTTTGAAACACCCATGAAACAAAGACAGTGAAAGAGAGAGAAATTCTTACACAATGCGTTCAGGGGCTGTGATGCAACCTGGATTGACCATATCTAGACGCACAGCTGGATGAGACATAAGGGTGGACACTCTTGGGGCTGAGAGGTTTGGTGAGGTTGGGTGAGCAAACGCAGACCCTTTAAAGGAATACTGCGTGGTACCCATCGCATGGGTCCCAAATCTCCAGGTTCAAGGGCATCTTCCTACATCAAAAACATGCATGAGAAACCCAGAAGATGGTACACCGTGTGATGGGGAAAGGTTTCTAAAACGCACCTCATTTCTCATCTCCTTGTGCCCGGGTTCGCCATTCCAGCCGCTTTACTAGCAAGCTCCCTACTTGGAGCATCAGCACCTTTAACCTCCTGTTCCATACAGGTTGCAATTTGTCCTGAGGATAAACGGGAAGACGTGGAACCAACGAGAGACTAGCTCTTGGTGTTGGGACAGGCACAGGTCACTCTATTTTCCCATCAGAAAGAAGAATTAACCACAGGCTCAGCCTGACCCCCGGAACCAGAACAGGGCCTGAAGCCATTCTGCGATTTTGCGGCCAGCTCCCATAAAAACGAGTTGTAAAATGGAGGTTCTGGTCACTGCAATTCACAAACCTGCAGAGTTATTAATGATAACTCCCGTCCACAAATATATTGAGGGAAGGCAAAGAAGAGGATTTGAAATCAAGGCAGAATTGCAGGAAACAGATTTCAGGAGGTAGATACGAATCGCCTTTAAAGCACATGAAAAGCGGCAAAACGTTGACAATGATGCCCTTGGCCAAAAAGGGCGTATGCGTTTTTTCCTGAATATATTCAGGAAAAAACGCATACGCCCTTTTTGGCCAACCAAGCAACCTGGAAAGGCAAATCAGCGCTACAAAGAAGTCTCGCTTCCCATCGGTCAAAAGGGCCATGCTGAAAAAAGTGTCAAAACCAGAAATGCAGGACAGGCCATGGAGAAATGGGAGCCTTGCTACACTGATGGGCGGGATGTAAATTGCCAAGAGCCACTCTGGAGAAGTGTCCGGTGAGTCCTGAAACATCTGAAAAACACAGCTTAGAGAGCATAGGGCACTTCCACTCATGGGGGTATAAATTGGGAAAATTAAAAATCAGCAAGACACAAGCACCCCAAAGTTTAGGGCTGCTCTGTTGACCAGGACCTCCACTTCATTCCACCTTAAATATCCCAGGAAAGAGAAAAATGGATAAAGAAGTTGTGGTCCTTATGTACAATGGAATATCACTCAGCCATGAAATCAATGTCATAAGGTTAGTAGCAGCATGATGAGTGGATTTAGGTACGACGATTCTAAGTGAAATAAGTCACACAGAAAAGGACACTTCTCATAAGGTATCACTGATAGAGGGAATGTAAAAACCGTTACACTTGAACTGAATTACAAAACAGAACAGAGTCACACATGCAGAAAACACACTATGGCTGCTTAACGGGAAAGGTGAGGTGGGGTGATACATAAAACAAGGGTATCAAATTAGCTCAGATACCGTTCCATAAACCCAATATGTAATAGACAAGACCTACTCCTTGCTCAGAGAACTGGACTCAACACGCCCTATTCACCGCACAAGAATATATCTGACTAATAATAATCGTAAAACCTATGTATTGATATCTCTCTGTTAGTGTGTCAAGTGGGTGTAAAGCGGCATAAACACAGCAGTGAAAAGCAGCTAAACCCCATTATAAAAATAAATTACTTTGAAACACCCATGAAACAAAGACAGTGAAAGAGAGAGAAATTCTTACACAATGCGTTCAGGGGCTGTGATGCAACCTGGATTGACCATATCTAGACGCACAGCTGGATGAGACATAAGGGTGGACACTCTTGGGGCTGAGAGGTTTGGTGAGGTTGGGTGAGCAAACGCAGACCCTTTAAAGGAATACTGCGTGGTACCCATCGCATGGGTCCCAAATCTCCAGGTTCAAGGGCATCTTCCTACATCAAAAACATGCATGAGAAACCCAGAAGATGGTACACCGTGTGATGGGGAAAGGTTTCTAAAACGCACCTCATTTCTCATCTCCTTGTGCCCGGGTTCGCCATTCCAGCCGCTTTACTAGCAAGCTCCCTACTTGGAGCATCAGCACCTTTAACCTCCTGTTCCATACAGGTTGCAATTTGTCCTGAGGATAAACGGGAAGACGTGGAACCAACGAGAGACTAGCTCTTGGTGTTGGGACAGGCACAGGTCACTCTATTTTCCCATCAGAAAGAAGAATTAACCACAGGCTCAGCCTGACCCCCAGAACCAGAACAGGGCCTGAAGCCATTCTGCGATTTTGCGGCCAGCTCCCATAAAAACGAGTTGTAAAATGGAGGTTCAGGGCACTGCAATTCACAAACCTGCAGAGTTATAAATGATAACTCTCGTCCACAAATATATTGAGGGAAGGCAAAGAAGAGGATTTGAAATCAAGGCAGAATTGCAGGAAACAGATTTCAGGAGGTAGATACGAATCGCCTTTAAAGCACATGAAAAGCGGCAAAACGTTGACAATGATGCCCTTGGCCAAAAAGGGCGTATGCGTTTTTTCCTGAATATATTCAGGAAAAAACGCATACGCCCTTTTTGGCCAACCAAGCAACCTGGAAAGGCAAATCAGCGCTACAAAGAAGTCTCGCTTCCCATCGGTCAAAAGGGCCATGCTGAAAAAAGTGTCAAAACCAGAAATGCAGGACAGGCCATGGAGAAATGGGAGCCTTGCTACACTGATGGGCGGGATGTAAATTGCCAAGAGCCACTCCGGAGAAGTGTCCGGTGAGTCCTGAAACATCTGAAAAACACAGCTTAGAGAGCATAGGGCACTTCCACTCATGGGGGTATAAATTGGGAAAATTAAAAATCAGCAAGACACAAGCACCCCAAAGTTTAGGGCTGCTCTGTTGACCAGGACCTCCACTTCATTCCACCTTAAATATCCCAGGAAAGAGAAAAATGGATAAAGAAGCTGTGGTCCTTATGTACAATGGAATATCACTCAGCCATGAAATCAATGTCATAAGGTTAGTAGCAGCATGATGAGTGGATTTAGGTACGACGATTCTAAGTGAAATAAGTCACACAGAAAAGGACACTTCTCATAAGGTATCACTGATAGAGGGAATGTAAAAACCGTTACACTTGAACTGAATTACAAAACAGAACAGAGTCACACATGCAGAAAACACACTATGGCTGCTTAACGGGAAAGGTGAGGTGGGGTGATACATAAAACAAGGGTATCAAATTAGCTCAGATACCGTTCCATAAACCCAATATGTAATAGACAAGACCTACTCCTTGCTCAGAGAACTGGACTCAACACGCCCTATTCACCGCACAAGAATATATCTGACTAATAATAATCGTAAAACCTATGTATTGATATCTCTCTGTTAGTGTGTCAAGTGGGTGTAAAGCGGCATAAACACAGCAGTGAAAAGCAGCTAAACCCCATTATAAAAATAAATTACTTTGAAACACCCATGAAACAAAGACAGTGAAAGAGAGAGAAATTCTTACACAATGCGTTCAGGGGCTGTGATGCAACCTGGATTGACCATATCTAGACGCACAGCTGGATGAGACATAAAGGTGGACACTCTTGGGGCTGAGAGGTTTGGTGAGGTTCGGTGAGCAAACGCAGACCCTTTAAAGGAATACTGCGTGGTACCCATCGCATGGGTCCCAAATCTCCAGGTTCAAGGGCATCTTCCTACATCAAAAACATGCATGAGAAACCCAGAAGATGGTACACCGTGTGATGGGGAAAGGTTTCTAAAACGCACCTCATTTCTCATTTCCTTGTGCCCGGGTTCGCCATTCCAGCCGCTTTACTAGCAAGCTCCCTACTTGGAGCATCAGCACCTTTAACCTCCTGTTCCATACAGGTTGCAATTTGTCCTGAGGATAAACGGGAAGACGTGGAACCAACGAGAGACTAGCTCTTGGTGTTGGGACAGGCACAGGTCACTCTATTTTCCCATCAGAAAGAAGAATTAACCACAGGCTCAGCCTGCCCCCCGGAACCAGAACAGGGCCTGAAGCCATTCTGCGATTTTGCGGCCAGCTCCCATAAAAACGAGTTGTAAAATGGAGGTTCAGGGCACTGCAATTCACAAACCTGCAGAGTTATAAATGATAACTCCCGTCCACAAATATATTGAGGGAAGGCAAAGAAGAGGATTTGAAATCAAGGCAGAATTGCAGGAAACAGATTTCAGGAGGTAGATACGAATCGCCTTTAAAGCACATGAAAAGCGGCAAAACGTTGACAATGATGCCCTTGGCCAAAAAGGGCGTATGCATTTTTTCCTGAACATATTCAGGAAAAAACGCATACACCCTTTTTGGCCAACCAAGCAACCTGGAAAGGCAAATCAGCGCTACAAAGAAGTCTCGCTTCCCATCGGTCAAAAGGGCCATGCTGAAAAAAGTGTCAAAACCAGAAATGCAGGACAGGCCATGGAGAAATGGGAGCCTTGCTACACTGATGGGCGGGATGTAAATTGCCAAGAGCCACTCCGGAAAAGTGTCCGGTGAGTCCTGAAACATCTGAAAAACACAGCTTAGAGAGCATAGGGCACTTCCACTCATGGGGGTATAAATTGGGAAAATTAAAAATCAGCAAGACACAAGCACCCCAAAGTTTAGGGCTGCTCTGTTGACCAGGACCTCCACTTCATTCCACCTTAAATATCCCAGGAAAGAGAAAAATGGATAAAGAAGTTGTGGTCCTTATGTACAATGGAATATCACTCAGCCATGAAATCAATGTCGTAAGGTTAGTAGCAGCATGATGAGTGGATTTAGGTACGACGATTCTAAGTGAAATAAGTCACACAGAAAAGGACACTTCTCATAAGGTATCACTGATAGAGGGAATGTAAAAACCGTTACACTTGAACTGAATTACAAAACAGAACAGAGTCACACATGCAGAAAACACACTATGGCTGCTTAACGGGAAAGGTGAGGTGGGGTGATACATAAAACAAGGGTATCAAATTAGCTCAGATACCGTTCCATAAACCCAATATGTAATAGACAAGACCTACTCCTTGCTCAGAGAACTGGACTCAACACGCCCTATTCACCGCACAAGAATATATCTGACTAATAATAATCGTAAAACCTATGTATTGATATCTCTCTGTTAGTGTGTCAAGTGGGTGTAAAGCGGCATAAACACAGCAGTGAAAAGCAGCTAAACCCCATTATAAAAATAAATTACTTTGAAACACCCATGAAACAAAGACAGTGAAAGAGAGAGAAATTCTTACACAATGCGTTCAGGGGCTGTGATGCAACCTGGATTGACCATATCTAGACGCACAGCTGGATGAGACATAAGGGTGGACACTCTTGGGGCTGAGAGGTTTGGTGAGGTTGGGTGAGCAAACGCAGACCCTTTAAAGGAATACTGCGTGGTACCCATCGCATGGGTCCCAAATCTCCAGGTTCAAGGGCATCTTCCTACATCAAAAACATGCATGAGAAACCCAGAAGATGGTACACCGTGTGATGGGGAAAGGTTTCTAAAACGCACCTCATTTCTCATCTCCTTGTGCCCGGGTTCGCCATTCCAGCCGCTTTACTAGCAAGCTCCCTACTTGGAGCATCAGCACCTTTAACCTCCTGTTCCATACAGGTTGCAATTTGTCCTGAGGATAAACGGGAAGACGTGGAACCAACGAGAGACTAGCTCTTGGTGTTGGGACAGGCACAGGTCACTCTATTTTCCCATCAGAAAGAAGAATTAACCACAGGCTCAGCCTGACCCCCGGAACCAGAACAGGGCCTGAAGCCATTCTGCGATTTTGCGGCCAGCTCCCATAAAAACGAGTTGTAAAATGGAGGTTCTGGTCACTGCAATTCACAAACCTGCAGAGTTATTAATGATAACTCCCGTCCACAAATATATTGAGGGAAGGCAAAGAAGAGGATTTGAAATCAAGGCAGAATTGCAGGAAACAGATTTCAGGAGGTAGATACGAATCGCCTTTAAAGCACATGAAAAGCGGCAAAACGTTGACAATGATGCCCTTGGCCAAAAAGGGCGTATGCGTTTTTTCCTGAATATATTCAGGAAAAAACGCATACGCCCTTTTTGGCCAACCAAGCAACCTGGAAAGGCAAATCAGCGCTACAAAGAAGTCTCGCTTCCCATCGGTCAAAAGGGCCATGCTGAAAAAAGTGTCAAAACCAGAAATGCAGGACAGGCCATGGAGAAATGGGAGCCTTGCTACACTGATGGGCGGGATGTAAATTGCCAAGAGCCACTCCGGAGAAGTGTCCGGTGAGTCCTGAAACATCTGAAAAACACAGCTTAGAGAGCATAGGGCACTTCCACTCATGGGGGTATAAATTGGGAAAATTAAAAATCAGCAAGACACAAGCACCCCAAAGTTTAGGGCTGCTCTGTTGACCAGGACCTCCACTTCATTCCACCTTAAATATCCCAGGAAAGAGAAAAATGGATAAAGAAGTTGTGGTCCTTATGTACAATGGAATATCACTCAGCCATGAAATCAATGTCATAAGGTTAGTAGCAGCATGATGAGTGGATTTAGGTACGACGATTCTAAGTGAAATAAGTCACACAGAAAAGGACACTTCTCATAAGGTATCACTGATAGAGGGAATGTAAAAACCGTTACACTTGAACTGAATTACAAAACAGAACAGAGTCACACATGCAGAAAACACACTATGGCTGCTTAACGGGAAAGGTGAGGTGGGGTGATACATAAAACAAGGGTATCAAATTAGCTCAGATACCGTTCCATAAACCCAATATGTAATAGACAAGACCTACTCCTTGCTCAGAGAACTGGACTCAACACGCCCTATTCACCGCACAAGAATATATCTGACTAATAATAATCGTAAAACCTATGTATTGATATCTCTCTGTTAGTGTGTCAAGTGGGTGTAAAGCGGCATAAACACAGCAGTGAAAAGCAGCTAAACCCCATTATAAAAATAAATTACTTTGAAACACCCATGAAACAAAGACAGTGAAAGAGAGAGAAATTCTTACACAATGCGTTCAGGGGCTGTGATGCAACCTGGATTGACCATATCTAGACGCACAGCTGGATGAGACATAAGGGTGGACACTCTTGGGGCTGAGAGGTTTGGTGAGGTTGGGTGAGCAAACGCAGACCCTTTAAAGGAATACTGCGTGGTACCCATCGCATGGGTCCCAAATCTCCAGGTTCAAGGGCATCTTCCTACATCAAAAACATGCATGAGAAACCCAGAAGATGGTACACCGTGTGATGGGGAAAGGTTTCTAAAACGCACCTCATTTCTCATCTCCTTGTGCCCGGGTTCGCCATTCCAGCCGCTTTACTAGCAAGCTCCCTACTTGGAGCATCAGCACCTTTAACCTCCTGTTCCATACAGGTTGCAATTTGTCCTGAGGATAAACGGGAAGACGTGGAACCAACGAGAGACTAGCTCTTGGTGTTGGGACAGGCACAGGTCACTCTATTTTCCCATCAGAAAGAAGAATTAACCACAGGCTCAGCCTGACCCCCAGAACCAGAACAGGGCCTGAAGCCATTCTGCGATTTTGCGGCCAGCTCCCATAAAAACGAGTTGTAAAATGGAGGTTCAGGGCACTGCAATTCACAAACCTGCAGAGTTATAAATGATAACTCTCGTCCACAAATATATTGAGGGAAGGCAAAGAAGAGGATTTGAAATCAAGGCAGAATTGCAGGAAACAGATTTCAGGAGGTAGATACGAATCGCCTTTAAAGCACATGAAAAGCGGCAAAACGTTGACAATGATGCCCTTGGCCAAAAAGGGCGTATGCGTTTTTTCCTGAATATATTCAGGAAAAAACGCATACGCCCTTTTTGGCCAACCAAGCAACCTGGAAAGGCAAATCAGCGCTACAAAGAAGTCTCGCTTCCCATCGGTCAAAAGGGCCATGCTGAAAAAAGTGTCAAAACCAGAAATGCAGGACAGGCCATGGAGAAATGGGAGCCTTGCTACACTGATGGGCGGGATGTAAATTGCCAAGAGCCACTCCGGAGAAGTGTCCGGTGAGTCCTGAAACATCTGAAAAACACAGCTTAGAGAGCATAGGGCACTTCCACTCATGGGGGTATAAATTGGGAAAATTAAAAATCAGCAAGACACAAGCACCCCAAAGTTTAGGGCTGCTCTGTTGACCAGGACCTCCACTTCATTCCACCTTAAATATCCCAGGAAAGAGAAAAATGGATAAAGAAGCTGTGGTCCTTATGTACAATGGAATATCACTCAGCCATGAAATCAATGTCATAAGGTTAGTAGCAGCATGATGAGTGGATTTAGGTACGACGATTCTAAGTGAAATAAGTCACACAGAAAAGGACACTTCTCATAAGGTATCACTGATAGAGGGAATGTAAAAACCGTTACACTTGAACTGAATTACAAAACAGAACAGAGTCACACATGCAGAAAACACACTATGGCTGCTTAACGGGAAAGGTGAGGTGGGGTGATACATAAAACAAGGGTATCAAATTAGCTCAGATACCGTTCCATAAACCCAATATGTAATAGACAAGACCTACTCCTTGCTCAGAGAACTGGACTCAACACGCCCTATTCACCGCACAAGAATATATCTGACTAATAATAATCGTAAAACCTATGTATTGATATCTCTCTGTTAGTGTGTCAAGTGGGTGTAAAGCGGCATAAACACAGCAGTGAAAAGCAGCTAAACCCCATTATAGAAATAAATTACTTTGAAACACCCATGAAACAAAGACAGTGAAAGAGAGAGAAATTCTTACACAATGCGTTCAGGGGCTGTGATGCAACCTGGATTGACCATATCTAGACGCACAGCTGGATGAGACATAAAGGTGGACACTCTTGGGGCTGAGAGGTTTGGTGAGGTTGGGTGAGCAAACGCAGACCCTTTAAAGTAATACTGCGTGGTACCCATCGCATGGGTCCCAAATCTCCAGGTTCAAGGGCATCTTCCTACATCAAAAACATGCATGAGAAACCCAGAAGATGGTACACCGTGTGATGGGGAAAGGTTTCTAAAACGCACCTCATTTCTCATCTCCTTGTGCCCGGGTTCGCCATTCCAGCCGCTTTACTAGCAAGCTCCCTACTTGGAGCATCAGCACCTTTAACCTCCTGTTCCATACAGGTTGCAATTTGTCCTGAGGATAAACGGGAAGACGTGGAACCAACGAGAGACTAGCTCTTGGTGTTGGGACAGGCACAGGTCACTCTATTTTCCCATCAGAAAGAAGAATTAACCACAGGCTCAGCCTGCCCCCCGGAACCAGAACAGGGCTTGAAGCCATTCTGCGATTTTGCGGCCAGCTCCCATAAAAACGAGTTGTAAAATGGAGGTTCAGGTCACTGCAATTCACAAACCTGCAGAGTTATTAATGATAACTACCGTCCACAAATATATTGAGGGAAGGCAAAGAAGAGGATTTGAAATCAAGGCAGAATTGCAGGAAACAGATTTCAGGAGGTAGATACGAATCGCCTTTAAAGCACATGAAAAGCGGCAAAACGTTGACAATGATGCCCTTGGCCAAAAAGGGCGTATGCGTTTTTTCCTGAATATATTCAGGAAAAAACGCATACGCCCTTTTTGGCCAACCAAGCAACCTGGAAAGGCAAATCAGCGCTACAAAGAAGTCTCGCTTCCCATCGGTCAAAAGGGCCATGCTGAAAAAAGTGTCAAAACCAGAAATGCAGGACAGGCCATGGAGAAATGGGAGCCTTGCTACACTGATGGGCGGGATGTAAATTGCCAAGAGCCACTCCGGAAAAGTGTCCGGTGAGTCCTGAAACATCTGAAAAACACAGCTTAGAGAGCATAGGGCACTTCCACTCATGGGGGTATAAATTGGGAAAATTAAAAATCAGCAAGACACAAGCACCCCAAAGTTTAGGGCTGCTCTGTTGACCAGGACCTCCACTTCATTCCACCTTAAATATCCCAGGATAGAGAAAAATGGATAAAGAAGTTGTGGTCCTTATGTACAATGGAATATCACTCAGCCATGAAATCAATGTCGTAAGGTTAGTAGCAGCATGATGAGTGGATTTAGGTACGACGATTCTAAGTGAAATAAGTCACACAGAAAAGGACACTTCTCATAAGGTATCACTGATAGAGGGAATGTAAAAACCGTTACACTTGAACTGAATTACAAAACAGAACAGAGTCACACATGCAGAAAACACACTATGGCTGCTTAACGGGAAAGGTGAGGTGGGGTGATACATAAAACAAGGGTATCAAATTAGCTCAGATACCGTTCCATAAACCCAATATGTAATAGACAAGACCTACTCCTTGCTCAGAGAACTGGACTCAACACGCCCTATTCACCGCACAAGAATATATCTGACTAATAATAATCGTAAAACCTATGTATTGATATCTCTCTGTTAGTGTGTCAAGTGGGTGTAAAGGGGCATAAACACAGCAGTGAAAAGCAGCTAAACCCCATTATAAAAATAAATTACTTTGAAACACCCATGAAACAAAGACAGTGAAAGAGAGAGAAATTCTTACACAATGCGTTCAGGGGCTGTGATGCAACCTGGATTGACCATATCTAGACGCACAGCTGGATGAGACATAAGGGTGGACACTCTTGGGGCTGAGAGGTTTGGTGAGGTTGGGTGAGCAAACGCAGACCCTTTAAAGGAATACTGCGTGGTACCCATCGCATGGGTCCCAAATCTCCAGGTTCAAGGGCATCTTCCTACATCAAAAACATGCATGAGAAACCCAGAAGATGGTACACCGTGTGATGGGGAAAGGTTTCTAAAACGCACCTCATTTCTCATCTCCTTGTGCCCGGGTTCGCCATTCCAGCCGCTTTACTAGCAAGCTCCCTACTTGGAGCATCAGCACCTTTAACCTCCTGTTCCATACAGGTTGCAATTTGTCCTGAGGATAAACGGGAAGACGTGGAACCAACGAGAGACTAGCTCTTGGTGTTGGGACAGGCACAGGTCACTCTATTTTCCCATCAGAAAGAAGAATTAACCACAGGCTCAGCCTGCCCCCCGGAACCAGAACAGGGCCTGAAGCCATTCTGCGATTTGCGGCCAGCTCCCATAAAAACGAGTTGTAAAATGGAGGTTCAGGGCACTGCAATTCACAAACCTGCAGAGTTATAAATGATAACTCCCGTCCACAAATATATTGAGGGAAGGCAAAGAAGAGGATTTGAAATCAAGGCAGAATTGCAGGAAACAGATTTCAGGAGGTAGATACGAATCGCCTTTAAAGCACATGAAAAGCGGCAAAACGTTGACAATGATGCCCTTGGCCAAAAAGGGCGTATGCGTTTTTTCCTGAATATATTCAGGAAAAAACGCATACGCCCTTTTTGGCCAACCAAGCAACCTGGAAAGGCAAATCAGCGCTACAAAGAAGTCTCGCTTCCCATCGGTCAAAAGGGCCATGCTGAAAAAAGTGTCAAAACCAGAAATGCAGGACAGGCCATGGAGAAATGGGAGCCTTGCTACACTGATGGGCGGGATGTAAATTGCCAAGAGCCACTCCGGAGAAGTGTCCGGTGAGTCCTGAAACATCTGAAAAACACAGCTTAGAGAGCATAGGGCACTTCCACTCATGGGGGTATAAATTGGGAAAATTAAAAATCAGCAAGACACAAGCACCCCAAAGTTTAGGGCTGCTCTGTTGACCAGGACCTCCACTTCATTCCACCTTAAATATCCCAGGAAAGAGAAAAATGGATAAAGAAGTTGTGGTCCTTATGTACAATGGAATATCACTCAGCCATGAAATCAATGTCGTAAGGTTAGTAGCAGCATGATGAGTGGAATTAGGTACGACGATTCTAAGTGAAATAAGTCACACAGAAAAGGACACTTCTCATAAGGTATCACTGATAGAGGGAATGTAAAAACCGTTACACTTGAACTGAATTACAAAACAGAACAGAGTCACACATGCAGAAAACACACTATGGCTGCTTAACGGGAAAGGTGAGGTGGGGTGATACATAAAACAAGGGTATCAAATTAGCTCAGATACCGTTCCATAAACCCAATATGTAATAGACAAGACCTACTCCTTGCTCAGAGAACTGGACTCAACACGCCCTATTCACCGCACAAGAATATATCTGACTAATAATAATCGTAAAACCTATGTATTGATATCTCTCTGTTAGTGTGTCAAGTGGGTGTAAAGCGGCATAAACACAGCAGTGAAAAGCAGCTAAACCCCATTATAAAAATAAATTACTTTGAAACACCCATGAAACAAAGACAGTGAAAGAGAGAGAAATTCTTACACAATGCGTTCAGGGGCTGTGATGCAACCTGGATTGACCATATCTAGACGCACAGCTGGATGAGACATAAGGGTGGACACTCTTGGGGCTGAGAGGTTTGGTGAGGTTGGGTGAGCAAACGCAGACCCTTTAAAGTAATACTGCGTGGTACCCATCGCATGGGTCCCAAATCTCCAGGTTCAAGGGCATCTTCCTACATCGAAAACATGCATGAGAAACCCAGAAGATGGTACACCGTGTGATGGGGAAAGGTTTCTAAAACGCACCTCATTTCTCATCTCCTTGTGCCCGGGTTCGCCATTCCAGCCGCTTTACTAGCAAGCTCCCTACTTGGAGCATCAGCACCTTTAACCTCCTGTTCCATACAGGTTGCAATTTGTCCTGAGGATAAACGGGAAGACGTGGAACCAACGAGAGACTAGCTCTTGGTGTTGGGACAGGCACAGGTCACTCTATTTTCCCATCAGAAAGAAGAATTAACCACAGGCTCAGCCTGACCCCCGGAACCAGAACAGGGCCTGAAGCCATTCTGCGATTTTGCGGCCAGCTCCCATAAAAACGAGTTGTAAAATGGAGGTTCAGGGCACTGCAATTCACAAACCTGCAGAGTTATAAATGATAACTCTCGTCCACAAATATATTGAGGGAAGGCAAAGAAGAGGATTTGAAATCAAGGCAGAATTGCAGGAAACAGATTTCAGGAGGTAGATACGAATCGCCTTTAAAGCACATGAAAAGCGGCAAAACGTTGACAATGATGCCCTTGGCCAAAAAGGGCGTATGCGTTTTTTCCTGAATATATTCAGGAAAAAACGCATACGCCCTTTTTGGCCAACCAAGCAACCTGGAAAGGCAAATCAGCGCTACAAAGAAGTCTCGCTTCCCATCGGTCAAAAGGGCCATGCTGAAAAAAGTGTCAAAACCAGAAATGCAGGACAGGCCATGGAGAAATGGGAGCCTTGCTACACTGATGGGCGGGATGTAAATTGCCAAGAGCCACTCCGGAAAAGTGTCCGGTGAGTCCTGAAACATCTGAAAAACACAGCTTAGAGAGCATAGGGCACTTCCACTCATGGGGGTATAAATTGGGAAAATTAAAAATCAGCAAGACACAAGCACCCCAAAGTTTAGGGCTGCTCTGTTGACCAGGACCTCCACTTCATTCCACCTTAAATATCCCAGGAAAGAGAAAAATGGATAAAGAAGTTGTGGTCCTTATGTACAATGGAATATCACTCAGCCAGGAAATCAATGTCGTAAGGTTAGTAGCAGCATGATGAGTGGATTTAGGTACGACGATTCTAAGTGAAATAAGTCACACAGAAAAGGACACTTCTCATAAGGTATCACTGATAGAGGGAATGTAAAAACCGTTACACTTGAACTGAATTACAAAACAGAACAGAGTCACACATGCAGAAAACACACTATGGCTGCTTAACGGGAAAGGTGAGGTGGGGTGATACATAAAACAAGGGTATCAAATTAGCTCAGATACCGTTCCATAAACCCAATATGTAATAGACAAGACCTACTCCTTGCTCAGAGAACTGGACTCAACACGCCCTATTCACCGCACAAGAATATATCTGACTAATAATAAACTTAAAACCTATGTATTGATATCTCTCTGTTAGTGTGTCAAGTGGGTGTAAAGGGGCATAAACACAGCAGTGAAAAGCAGCTAAACCCCATTATAAAAATAAATTACTTTGAAACACCCATGAAACAAAGACAGTGAAAGAGAGAGAAATTCTTACACAATGCGTTCAGGGGCTGTGATGCAACCTGGATTGACCATATCTAGATGCACAGCTGGATGAGACATAAGGGTGGACACTCTTGGGGCTGAGAGGTTTGGTGAGGTTGGGTGAGCAAACGCAGACCCTTTAAAGGAATACTGCGTGGTACCCATCGCATGGGTCCCAAATCTCCAGGTTCAAGGGCATCTTCCTACATCAAAAACATGCATGAGAAACCCAGAAGATGGTACACCGTGTGATGGGGAAAGGTTTCTAAAACGCACCTCATTTCTCATATCCTTGTGCCTGGGTTCGCCATTCCAGCCGCTTTACTAGCAAGCTCCCTACTTGGAGCATCAGCACCTTTAACCTCCTGTTCCATACAGGTTGCAATTTGTCCTGAGGATAAACGGGAAGACGTGGAACCAACGAGAGACTAGCTCTTGGTGTTGGGACAGGCACAGGTCACTCTATTTTCCCATCAGAAAGAAGAATTAACCACAGGCTCAGCCTGCCCCCCGGAACCAGAACAGGGCCTGAAGCCATTCTGCGATTTTGCGGCCAGCTCCCATAAAAACGAGTTGTAAAATGGAGGTTCAGGGCACTGCAATTCACAAACCTGCAGAGTTATAAATGATAACTCCCGTCCACAAATATATTGAGGGAAGGCAAAGAAGAGGATTTGAAATCAAGGCAGAATTGCAGGAAACAGATTTCAGGAGGTAGATACGAATCGCCTTTAAAGCACATGAAAAGCGGCAAAACGTTGACAATGATGCCCTTGGCCAAAAAGGGCGTATGCGTTTTTTCCTGAATATATTCAGGAAAAAACGCATACGCCCTTTTTGGCCAACCAAGCAACCTGGAAAGGCAAATCAGCGCTACAAAGAAGTCTCGCTTCCCATCGGTCAAAAGGGCCATGCTGAAAAAAGTGTCAAAACCAGAAATGCAGGACAGGCCATGGAGAAATGGGAGCCTTGCTACACTGATGGGCGGGATGTAAATTGCCAACAGCCACTCTGGAGAAGTGTACGGTGTGTCCTGAAACATCGAAAAAACACAGCTTAGAGAGCATAGGGCATTTCCACTCATGGGCGTATAAATTGGGAAAACTAAAAATCAGCAAGACACAGGCACACCAAAGTTTAGGGCTGCTCTTTTGACAAGAACCTTCTCTTCATTACACCTTAAATATCCCAGGAAATAGGAAAATGGATAACGATGTTGTGGTCCTTATGTAGAATGGAATATCACTCAGCCATGAAATCAATGTCATAAGGCTATTAGCAGCATGATGAGTGGATTTATGTTCGACGATTCTAAGTGAAATAAGTCACACAGAAAAAGACACTTCTCATAAGGTATCACTTGTAGAGGGAATGTAAAAACCGTTACACTTGAACTGAATTACAAAACAGAACAGAGTCACACATGCAGAAAACACACTATGGCTGCTTAACGGGAAAGGTGAGGTGGGGTGATGCATAAAACAAGGGTTTCATATTAGCTCAAATACCGATCCATAAACCCAATATGTAATAGACAAGACCTACTCCTTGCTCAGTGAAGTGGATGCAACACCCCCTATTCAACGAACAAGAATATATCTGACTAGTAAAAATCTTAAAACCTATGTATTGATTTCTCTCTGTAAGTGAATCAAGTGGGTGTAAAGGGGCATAAACACAGCAGTGAAAATCAGGTAAACCCCATTATAAAAATAAATTACTTTAAAATCCCAAAAAACAAAGACAGTGATAGAGGGAGAAATTTTTACATAATTCGTTCCGGGGCTGTGATGCAACCTGGTGTGACCATATCTAGACCCACAGCTGGATGAGAAATAAAGCTGGACACTCTTGGGGCTGAAGGTCTCTTTCCCTATTTACCAGATTGGGAACGTAGAAAGGCTGCCACCCTCTGGCCGTTACCTGCAAAAGCAGCTTTAAAACCTGTGCTAATGGTCACTTCATATGAACAAGTACTTCAGGGCTGTAAATGAAACGTGCCCTCAAAATGTCTTGAGGCAGGTAATGGCCAAAAATTTTCAAAATGTGACACTTACTTTAAGAAAACACTTTGAAGAACTAAGCTGTAATCACAGTTTGATAAATAAAAAGGGCATGCTTTAAAGCTCAATTTCAACAGATTATGGGACACATGCAAATTCAACCACAGATAGGTATCAGCTCGCACCTGTTAGAATAACCATCAGCAAGAAAACTACAAACAATAAATATTGAAGGTGTTTTGGAGAAATGCATACCCTCAATTTTAAGTGGGACGTAACCTGGAAAGAGCCACTAATGAGAACTGAATGGTGGTGCCTATAAAACATACACACTGAGCTACCATATGATACAGCAAGCCCACTCCTTGGCCTATAACATAAGAAGATATAACTGGAAAGACACAGGCAAGCAAATGTGCATTGCAGCAGTATTACAATAGCCAAGACATGGAGGCAACCAGAAAGTCCATCAAGAGGTGCGTGGCCAAAGAAGAACTGGTACACGTACAGATGGAATATTAGCCAGGGAAAAAAATGAAACAATGCCATTTGCAGCACCATGTATGATTCTTGAGGTAATCAGGCAAATTGTACTAAGTCAGAAAGCAAAAGACACATATCCTATAATATCACTTATAGGTCTTAGCTAAAAATTGATACCAATGAAGATATTTCCACAGAGAAATGCAATCACAGATTCATTAAACAAACTTATGGTTCACCAAATGGAAAGGTGTGAGGATTGGATACATTAGGATATTGGGGTTAAGATAGATATAGAAACACATGTGAAATATGTAATCACCAAAGACCTACGTAATACCAAGACAAGACTACTCAACATCGTGTCATAACCTACATGGGAAAATGATCCAAAGAAGAATAGATATATGTATATGTTTAAAAGAACCACATCTTTCACACCTAGAAGAAACAAAACATTTTAATTAAATTTGCTCTGACAAAAAATAAAAATTAAATTAAAAAAAGAACAAGAAGTAATGAGACATAAACTTAAGGGGCTATTTGCTGGCACATTGCATTCTAATTTACAACCAGAACATGACTTCCATTAAGGCTCTGTCATCACTAATAAAGCAGCTTTATAAGCAATGTTGAAGGTAGCTTAAAAGAAGTCTCACTAATTATTGATAGTAACAAGGAAACAAAGAAAAGTAAAAATCTCACTGCAAAAAGTATACATAGGGTAAGGATAGTAGATCAAACACTTATTAAACTTCTGTAAAGAATAAAAGACAACAGTAGTATGTTTTTTTAAAAAGAGAGGGCCCAAATAAATCTGAAATGAAAGAGATGATGTTACAACGGACACCACAGAAATACAAAGTATCCTAAGATACACACAGGGTAACTCAGGGCTCAGACTGGACAGAGCCCACTCTCCAGTCCCCTGTACATGACTTACAGGAGCCTCAGGAACTGAGGAGGGGGTCCCTGAGGAGAGGCTCAAGATAGAATATGGTAGGCATTAACATGACTGCATTCATCTTAAACATGCCTGAACTACATTCACACGAGATGATTTTGTCCTGTATGTACATCGGCACCTCTAGTTGGAACTGCAGATCTTTGGCTTCAACACCTCTACTGACAACATTAGCGTCACCTGCTGTGGACCGTCTCCTATAGGATTTCTAGAATCACAAAACATCGAAGCTTCACAGGACCCAGAGTCTGTGCAACTCCACACAGAGTCTCAGAGTCTCAACTCCACTCAGATACTCCACTCTTGGAGGGCACGCACAAAGTAGTGTGCACATCAGGACCCAGGGGAAGGAGCAGTGACCCTGTAGGAGAATGACCAGAACTACCCGCTACTTTTAGAGGGTCTCCTGCAGAGGCAGGTGGTGGCTGTGGCTGTGGCTCACCGTGAGGACAACGACACTGGCAGCAGAAGTTCTGGGAAATACTCCTTGGTGTGAGCCCTCCCAGAGTCCGCCATTAGCCCCACCAAGAGCAAGGTAGGCTCCAGGGCTGGGTCGCCTCAGGCCAAACAACCAACAGGGAGGGAACCCAGCCCCATGCATCAGCAGACAAGCGGATTAAACTTTTTATTAAAGTTTTATTTAATCCGTAGGCAAGCGGATTAAAGCTATGCCCACCAAAGCAACACCCAGCTCTACCCACCACCAGTCCTTCCCATCAGGAAGCTTGCACAAGCCTCTAAGATAGACTCATCCACCGGAGAGCAGACAGCAGAAGCAAGAAGAACTACAATTCTGCAGCCTGTGGAAGGAAAACCACATTCACAGAAAGATAGACAAAATGAAAAGGCAGAGGACTTTATACCAGATCAAGGAACAAGATAAAACCCCAGAAAAAAAAACAAAATGAGGTGGAGATAGGGAACCTTCCAGAAAAAAAATTCAGAATAATGATAGTGAAGTTGAGCCAAGACCTTGGAAAAAGAAAGGAGGCAAAGATCGAGAAGATGCAAGAAATGTTTAACAAAGACCTAGAAGAATTAAGGAACAAACACCTAGAAGAATTAAAGAACAAACAAACAGAGGTGAACAATGGAATAACTGAAATGAAAAATACACTAGAAGGAATCAGTAGCAGAATAACTGTGGCAGAAGAACGGATAAGTGACCTGGAAGACAGAAAGGTGGAAATCACTGCCATGGAACAGAATAAAGAAAAAGAATGAAAATAAACGAAGACACCCCAAGAGTCCTCTGGGACAACATTAAACGCAACAACATTCGCATTATAGGGGTCCCAGAAGGAGAAGAGAGAGAGAAAGGACCCGAGAATATATTTAAAGAGATAATGGTCAAAAACTTCCCTAGCATGGGAAAAGAAATAGCCACCCAAGTCCAGAAGCACAGAGTGTCCCAGGCAGGATAAACCAAAGGAGAAAAATGACAAGACACATAGTAATCAAATTGACAAAAATTAACGACAAAGAAAAATGATTGAAAGCAGCAAGGGAAAAATGACAAATAACATACAAGGGAACTCCCATAAGGATAACAACTGATTTCTCAGCAGAAAATCTACAAGCCAGAAGGAAGTGGCATGATAAATTTAAAGTGATGAAAGGGAAGAACCTACAACCAAGAGTACTCCACCCTGCAAAGAGCTCATTCAGATTTGATGGAGAAATCAAAAGCCTTACAGACAAGCAAAAGCTAAGAGAATTCAGCACCATGAAACCAGCTCTACACCAAATGCTAAAGGAACTTCTCTAAGTGGGAAACACAAGAGAAGAAAAGGACCCACCAAGACAAACCCATAACAATTAAGAAAATAGTAGTAGGAACATACATATCGATAATTACCTTAAACGTGAATGCACTACATGTTCCAACCAAAAGACACAGGCTCGCTGAATGGATACAAAAACAAGACCCATATATATGCTGTCTACAAGAGATCCATTTCAGACCTAGGGACACATACAGACTCAAAGTGAGGCGATGGAAAAATATATTCTATGCAAATGAAAATCAAAAGAAAGCTGGAGTAGCAATACTCATATCAGATAAAATAGACTTTAAAATAAAGAATGTTACAAGAGACAAGGAAAGGCACTACATAATGGTCAGGGGATCAATCCAAGAAGAAGATATAACAATTATAAATATATATGTACCCAAAATAGGAGCAGCTCAATGTATAAGGCAACTGCTAACAGCTATAAAAGAGGAAATCGACAGTAACACAATAATAGCGGGGGACTTTAACAGCTCACTTACACCAGTGGAGATCAGCCAGACAGAAAATTAATAAGGAAACACAAGCTTTAAATGACACAATAGACCAGATAGAGTTAATTGATATTTATAGGACATTCCATCCAAAAACAGCAGATTACACGTTCTTCTCAACTGCACACGGAACATTCTCCAGGATAGATCACATCTTGGGTCACAGATAAAGCCTCAGTAAATTTAAGAAAACTGAAATCATATCAAGCAGCTGTTCCGACCACAATGCTATGAGATTAGAAATCAATTACACGGAAAAAACCGTAAAAAACACAAACACATGGAGGCTAAACAATACGTTACTAAATAACCAAGAGATCACTGAAGAAATCAAAGAGGAAATCAAAAACTACCTAGAGACAAATGACAACAAAAACACGATGATCCAAAACCTATGGGATGCAGCAAAAGGAGTTCTAAGAGGGAAGTTTATAGCAATACAAGCCTACCTCAAGAAACAAGAAAAATCTCAAATAAACAATCTAACCTTACACCTAGAGGAACTAGAGAAAGAAGAACAAAACCCAAAGTTAGTAGAAGGAAAGAAATCATAAAGATCAGAGCAGAAATAAATGAAATAGAAACAAAGAAAACGAAAGCAAAGATCAATAAAACTAAAAGCTGGTTCTTTGAGAAGATAAGCAAAAATGATCAACCTCTAGCCGGACTCCAGAAAAAGAGGGAGAGGACGCAAATCAACAAAATTAGAAGTGAAAAAGCAGAAGTTATAACAGACACCACAGGAATACAAAGCATCCTAAGAGACTACTACAAGCAACTCTAGGCCAATAAAATGGACAATCTGGAAGAAATGGACAAATTCTTAGAAAGGGATAACCTTCTAAGACTGAACCAGGAAGAAATAGAAAATATGAACAAACCTATCACAAGCAATGAAATTGAAACTGTGATTAAAAATCTTCCAACAAACAAAAGTCCAGAACCAGATGGCATCACAGGTGAATTCTATCAAACATTTAGAGCAGAGCTAACACCCAACCTTCTCAAATTCTTCAAAACAATTGCAGCGGAAGGAACACTCCCAAACTCATTCTATGAGACCACCATCACCCTGATACCAAAATCAGACAGAGATACTACAAGGAAAGAAAATTATAGACCAATATCACTGATGAATATAGATGTAAAAATCCTCAACAAAATACTAGCAAACAGAATCGAACAACACATGAAAAGGATCATACACCATGATCAAGTGGGGTTTATCCCAGGGATGCGAGGATTCTTCAATATACACAAATCAATGTGATACACCATATTAACAAATTGTAGAATAAAAGCATATGATCATCTCAATAGATGAAGGAAAAGATTTTGAGAAAATTCAACACTCATTTACGATAAAAACTCTGCAGAGTGTGGGCATAGAGGGAAACTACCTCAACATAATAAAGGCCATATATGACAAACCCACAGCAAACAACATTCTCAATGGTGAAAAACTGAAAGCGTTTCCTCTAAGATCAGGAACAAGACGAGGATGTCCACTCTCACCACTGCTATTCAACATAGTTTTGGAAGTCCTAGCCATGGCAATCAGAGAAGAAAAAGAAATAAAAGGAATACAAAAAGGAAAAGAAGAAGTAAAATTGTCACTGTTTGCAGATGACATGATATCATAGATAGAGAATCCTAAAGATGCCACCAGAAAACCACTGGAGCTAATCAATGAATTTGGTAAAGTTGCAGGATACAAAATTAATGCACAGAAATTGCTTGCATTCCTATACACTAACAATGAAAGATCAGAAAGAGAAATTAAGGAAACAATCCCATTACCACTGCAACAAAAAGAATAAAATACCTAGGAATAAACCTACCTAAGGAAGTAAAAGACCTGTACTCAGAAAACTATAAGACACTGATGAAAGAAATCAAAGATGATATAAACAGATGGAGACATATACCATGTTCTCGGATTAGAAGAATCAATATTGTGAAAATGACTATACTACCCAAAGCAATCTACAGATTCAATGCAATCCCGATCAAAATACCTTTGGCATTTTCTACAGAACAAGAAAAAAAAATCTTAAAATTTGTAGGGAGACACAAAAGACCCTGGATAGCCAAAGCAGTCTTGAGGGGGGAAAAAAAAAGAGCTGGAGGAATCAGACTTCCAGACTTCAGACTATATTGCAAAGCTACAGTAATCAAGATAATATGGTACTGACACAAGAACAGAAATATAGGTCAATAGAACAGGATAGAAAGCACAGAGATAAACCCACGTACCTATGGTTCACTAATCTATGACAAAGGAGGCAAGGGTATACAATGGAGAAAAGACAGTGTCTTCAGCAAGTGGTGCTGGGAAAACTGGACAGTTACATGTAAAAGAATGAAATTAGTACACTCCCTAACACCATACACAAAAATAAACTCAAAATGGATTAGAGACCTAAATATAAGACCAGCCACTATAAAACTCTTAGAGGAAAACATAAGCAGAACAGTCTATGACATAAATCACAGCAAGATCCTTTTTGACCCACCTCCTAGAGAAATGGAAATAAAAACAAAAATAAAAAAATGGGACCGAATGAAACATAAATTCTTTTGCACAGCAAAGGAAAACATAAGCAAGATGAAAAGACAACCATCAGAATGGGAGAAAATATTTTCAAATGAAGCAAATGGCAAAGGATTAATCTCCAAAAAGCAGCTCATGTAGCTCAATATCACAAAACCAAACAACCCAATCCAAAAATGGGCAGAAGACCTAAATAGACATTTCTCCAAAGAAGATATACAGGTTGCCAACAAACACATGAAAGGATGCTGAACATCACTAATCATTAGAGAAATGCAAATCAAAACTACAGTGAGGTATCACCTCACACCAGTCAGAATGGCCATCATCAAAAAATCTACCAACAATAAATGCTGGAGAGGCATTTATTGGAGCAAAGGGAACCCTCTTGCACTGTTGGTGGGAATGTAAATTGATATAGCCACTAGGGAGAACGGTATGGGGGTTCCTTAAAAACTAAAAATAGAACTACCATACAACCCAGCAAACCCACTCCTGGACATTTACCCTGAGAAAACCATAATTCAAAAAGAGTCATGTACCACAATGTTCACTGTAGCTCTATTTACAATAGCCAGGACATGGAAGCAACCTAAGTGTCCATCAACAGATAAATGGATAAGGAAGATGTGGCACAAATATACAATGGAACATTATTCAGCCATAAAAAGAAACGAAATTGAGTTACTTTTAGTGAGGTGGATGGATCTAGAGTCTGTCCTACAGAGTGAAGTAAGTCAGAAAGAGAAAAACAAATACCGTATGCTAACACATATATATGGAATCTTAAAAAAAAAGTTTATGAAGAACCTAGGGGCAGGAAAGGATTAAGGACACAGACGTAGAGAAAGGACTTGAGGACATGGGGAGAGGGAAGGGTAAGCTGGGACAAAGTGAGAGAGTGGTATGGACATATATACACTACCAAATGTAAAATTGATAGCTACTGGGAAGCAGCCACATAGCACAGGGAGATCAGCTCTGTGCTTTGTGACCACCTAAAAGGGTGGGATAAGGGAGTGAGAGGGAGGTGCAAGAGGGAGGGGATATGGTGTTATATGTATACGCACAGCTGATTCACTTTTTTATACAGCAGAAACTAACACACAATTGTAAAGCAATTATACTCCAATAAAGATGTAAAAGAAAAAAAAAGCCCAGAGATAAACCTACACACCTATGGCCCACTAATCTATGACAAAGGAGGCAAGGGTATACAAAGGAGAAAAGACAGTCTCTTCAATAAGTGGTGCTGGGAAAAATGGACAGCTACATGTAAAAGAATGAAATTAGAACACTCCCTAACACCATACACAAAAAATAAACTCAAAATGGATTAGAGACCAAAATGTAAGACCGGACACTATAAAACTCTTAGAGGAAAACATAGGAAGAATACTCTTTGACATAAATCACAGCAAGATCTTTTTTGATCCACCTCCTAGAGTAATGGAATAAAAAAAAATAAACATATGGGAGCAAATGAAACCTAAAAGCTTTTGCAAAGCAAAGGAAACTACAAACAAGACGAAAAGACAACCCTCACAATGGGAGAAAATATTTGCAAACGAATCAATGGACAAAGGATTAATCTCCAATGTATATAAACAGCTCATGCAGCTCAACAGTAAAAAAACAAACAACCCAATCCAAAAATGGGCAGATGACGTAAATAGACATTTGTCCCAAGAAGACATACAGATGACCAAGAAGCACATGAAAAGCTGCTCAACATCACTAATTATTAGAGAAATATAAACCAAAACTACAATGAGGTATCGCCTCACACGAGTTAGAATGGGCATCATCAGAAAATCTACAAGCAACAAATGCTGGAGAGGGTGTGGAGAAAAGGGAACCCTCTTACACTATTTGTGGGAATGTAAATTGATACAGTCACGATGGAGAACAGTATGGAGGTTCCTTAAAAAACTAAAAATAGAATTACCATATGACCCAGCAATCCCACTACTGGCCATATACCCAGAGAAAACCATAATTCAAAAAGACATATTCACCACAATATTCATTGCAGCACTATTTACAATAGCCAGGTCATGGAAGCAACCTAAATGCCCATAGACAGACGAACAGAAAAGATGTGCTACATATATAAAATGGAATATTACTCAGCCATAAAAAGGAATGAAATTGGGTCATTTGTAGAGACGTGGATAGATCTAGAGACTGTCATACAGAGTGAAGTAAGTCAGAAAGAGAAAAACAAATATCGTATATTAACGCATACATGTGGAACCTAGAAAAATGGTAAAGATGAACCGGTTTGCAAGGCAGAAATAGAGACACAGATGTAGAGAACAAATGTATGGACACCAAGGGGGGAAAGTGGCAGGGTGGTGGTGGTGGGATGAATTGCGAGCCTGGGATTGACATATATACACTTATATGTATAAAATAGGTTACCAATAAGAGCCTGCTGTATAAAAAAATGAATAAAATAAATTCAAAAATTAAAAAATAAGTAATACTTAAAAAAATAAAACAGAAAAAAAAGTTCTGCCCTTCCCATAGACGTATTTATATGAATGAATTATTTCCATGCTTATATCCATAAATACAAAAAGAGGAATAAAACTTACCTTGAACCAAAAAAGAAAAAAAAAAAAAACAGAACCCACTGGTCATACAGAGGAAAACCCTATCAGGGCACTTGCTCCAGGGGTAAACAATTCTGAAGTTGGTCACAGGTGGGGAATCATCTCCCATGCAGCCAGCAGCCCCCACACGAGGAGCGTCCTCATTGCAAAGCTGGGGGACCGTGAGGAGGCGTCTCTGAGTAAACGTGAGCTGAGCCCCAGGCCAGCTGCTGCTGAACTTTTCCCACCCTTCCCAGGTAAAACACCTGAATGTGTGCAAAGACTTTAAAAACTAGAGGAAGGGGCTTGGAGTCACACCAGCGACAGCACGCAGGCCGACTTGGTGCCTGCAGGCCAGCCAGGATGGTCCTGGCCCCGGGCGCTCGTCTGGAAGCTTTCCATTTCCCTGCCTGAGGTACCCCTCCTGTCCCGGCCCCCACTGCTTTTTTCCTTCCTCACCTCTGCCCGGGGAGAAATTCCAGCAGCAAGTATGGGTGACACATCCTCTTCTTTAGCAGGTGGCAGCCCGGCAACTCCTGCAGAAAGTCCAGCAGAGCCCCAGTCACACTGGGCCACTCATAGAGCCGTGGGCCCTACTCCCTCCCACCAGCCCAACCCCGAGACTGCTGACGGGGCAGAGAATATGGCGTCAGGCACAGCTGCAGAGGCTTTTGCTGCCTGGAGGGGTGTTTATATTGACCTCAACCCAGGCACACCTGGGAAGGGCTGGCCGGCCGGGTCAGGCTGCCCAGGTCAGCCAATCCTCGCCCCTCAGGGGCTCAGAGTTGCAGAAAATGGGCCTTGCTGCACCGGCCAGATCCAAGGAACAGGTGTAGGGTCCCGAGAGTCAGGATAGATAAGGGGCGGCAGCCCTGGCTTGTTTTCGAATCATTTTATCTGGTCCATGAGTGGGAGACAACTTCAAGAAGACCCTCTGCTAATGAGAGGAACCCAGGAGTCAGGGAGAGGAGGGGTGGTGGGTGGAGACAGAGGCCTGGTGCCCCGGCTGCAGTGGAAGCCCCTGGAAGACCAGGCAGAGGGAGGCCGCACAGAGTGAAGCCTAGGGTCACAGACCTGTTGGAGCTGCTGTTTGTTAGTTCAAGCTCTGCTCTGAGGTGCTCTGTGTCAGCTCTGAGTGACAGGGGTGCTGGGGGTGCTCTGCAATGAGGGCTATGTGCACGGTTCCTGTGTGCCCAGCCCTGCCGGGGTACCTGTACACGGGAGCTCCATATCCAGGGAGGGGCCTGCCCACGAGAGCCCCGTGGGCTGCTGCGTACCTGCCCAGGTGAGCTCCATATCCTGGGAGGGGCCTGACCACAAGAGCCCCGTGGGCTGCTGGGGACCTGGTAGAGGACGCCAGGACAGTCAGTGAAGCCACAGAGGATATACATCTAGTAGTTCCTAATTCCTACACCCTGCTGGTCATTCTACCATCCACCAGGACATGGCATTCTGTATTAGACTTCAATGATGCCTTCTTCTGTATTCCATTAGTCCCAGAGTCACAAGAAATTTTGGCTGTGAGTGGCAGGACTCAACCTACAACAAAAACAATACTGCTGGGCCGTCCTGCCCCAGGGGTTCAAAAATTCCCACACCATCTTTGGGGAAACGTTAGCTAAAGACCTAAAAGATCTACCTCTGGAGAAGGGAACCCTCCTTCAATATGCAGATGACATTCTGATCACCAGCCCGACTAAGGAGGCCTCTGAACTACCTAGCCAATAAAAGATAGAAGGTGTCCAAGGAAAAGGCTCAAATATCACAAACTAAGGTGGCCTTCCTGGGCTTCATTCGCACAGAAGGTCGGAGAAGCCCACCCCAGGAAAGGGAAGAAGCCATTTGCAGCCTCACCTTTCCTGAAACTAGAAGACAGCTTAGGGGTTCCTGGGGAGACCGGGGTTTGCTGCATCTGGATCCCTAACTACAGTCTAATAGCTGGGCCTCTATATGAAACACTGAAAGGAAAAGATGATGATCCTTTTGAATAGAATCCAGAAGCGGCCTTTCAAGAATGGAAAGAGCAGTCAATTCAGACCCTGGCCCTGGACCTCCCTAAGTTAGCTAAACCCTTTGACCTTTACATTCCTGGTCCAAGGCGAATCGCCCTTGGAGTATTAGTGCAAAAACTGGGACCACTTGAAATGGAACAATGCAAGAATGCCCTCCAGGCATTGGCCAGCCACCCCATCCGACCAGGATACTGGGGGTATCTAAAAACCTGGAAATCAGCAGCCCACAAGGCCAGCTCCCTCCTAAGGGAAAAGGACGCCACTTGGTGATCCTAACCACCCACCATGCCCTGAAGTTGCAGGGATTGCTCCGTGGGCACAATGACCTCGAGTGAGGAGGCCCTCCAACACCAACCTCCAGAGAGACAACCTGGGGCAATGGTCCCCCATGACGACTCGTGTGACCATCACTTGACCTGGAGCTTCTCTCAGAAAACAACAAGAGTGTGCCCCAAAAGAGCAGACTATTGCTTACAGGACTTACTGCACCCAGAGCGGAGCTAATAAACTTGGCAGGGGAACCGTAAATAACGCTGCCACCATAGAAAAGCCTACAGACACCGCAGTGACGGCGGCCAATGAGACCGGCTGTACTCCTGGCTACTTCAAAAGGCCGTTGACTGAGTGGCCGTCATGGTCCTGGATCACCACCGGCCCTGGACTGTCTGGGAGTTGAGCAAGCAGGGCTCTGACACCTGGTGCTGTTTGTACGTTAATTCAGTGGCCTAACTAAAGAAAGCACAGACTACTGGTCAGAGCATCTAGGCTGGCAGAAACCATCAGCCTAAGGGGGCCGAACCAATGTGGAGCAGGGTAAAACCGCCCACCCCCCCAGCGTCTCTGCACATCTCTTTCCTGGACCCTTAAAGGTCATTAGAATCTATAAAACTTCCAATGCTGGTGCTCAGGCAGACGAGCAGTGAGGGAGGAGGCCTGCGGACAATCAACCTCACCTGGAGGCTGCTGGGGAGAAGTCCTGCCCCTCCCCCCGGGTATGAGGACACCCAACTCAGCATGAAGCATTTACAGAAGACGTGTCTGCACCCTCAGCGCCCCAAGAATGAGGAATGGGACAAAAGGCAGAGGAGGGCTTTGTCACTGGCAAAGCCCATTAAAAATTCCTGGGAGATAAAAATAGAATCTGGGCAATAAAATAAAGTCTAACCATTTTTTCCTTTGTGCTTTGTCTAATTTCACTTGCTCCTAGGTTTCCACATGCAGAGGTCCCACACCCGACACTTCAGACCCGATTTCCTCGTGCAAAATGGCTGGGCCGACACCTCAGCTCGTGGGGCCCCGTGCAGACTCTGCGACATAGAGCCTGAGCTCCAGGTAACCCAGCCCTCGAGAGCTCCGCCCCCTCCCTCCCGCTGATGCTGACAGGATCCCTACACAGCAGCCCGGCCCACAACCCGCAGGGGAGCACACACTCTCACCTCTCCATTCTCTGATCAAAATATAAAGTTTTCCTTTGCTTCTGAACCAAAGTCAGTCTCGATCTGTTGGCTCCAATGACACTGGGCAGGGAGACCCTTGTTGGGGCCCACTCTGCAGGATCAGTAACAGAATTTGAGAACATTGTAACTTCAATGAACAGATGTGTGAGCCAAACTGTAATTAACATAGAGCAGTGTATAAGGCTCGTGTAAAATAAGATGTTTCTAACACTTCCATTTGATATTTCCATCACTTTATTATAAGCAAGTTCAGTGGAGGGGTTTGTCTTATTTGTCAGGTCAACAGTAGAGAAATGCAGTGATTTCTTTCCAAGGATGTACATCTAATAATCTTGGTTGAAGTTTCAACCTTGTTTGGAATGATTTTCCATTGAAAATGATACCTCTCTTTCAGCTCCTAGATTTCTGAGAAGTATAAAATCTTATATTTTTTATTACCAAAGGGGAAAAGTGGTAGGAGGGATAAATTAACAGTTTCAGATTAACATATACACACTGCTATGTATAAAATATATCATCAACAAGGAACTACTGTATAGCACAGGGAACTATACTCAATATTTTGTAATGACCCCTGAGGGGAAATAATCTGAAAAACAATAGATATCTATATCGACATCATCTATCAACTACAGATAAAATGGAAACTAAAGGAGGCCGATGGTGAGCGTTTCTGAACCTGAAGACTTCAATCATCTAAAGTTCGGACTCTGCCCACGGCCCAAGTCCCTTAATGAACACACATGTACCAGTAGCTTAAAAATTCCCCAGATTGGAGTTCGGGGAGACACTGATTTGGAAAAATCCCTTGTGTTCTCCTTACATACACGGGACCTTTCCTACAGCTAAAACATGCCTGTGACACCCAGAAGATGGAACACGGTTGGATCAGGAAGATTTTGGAAAAGGCACCAAAACTCCTAATTTCCTGGTTGTTGGGTTCACCTCTCCAGCCTTTTTCCTTAAAATCTCCCCACTTGAGGATGTCAGCACCTTCAACATCCAGTTGCACAGAAATTGGAATTTGTCCAAAGGAAGAAGGGGAAGGAGGAGAAACAAGGAGAGCCAAGCCCTAGATGTTCGGAGAGGCACATGTCACTCTACTTTCCAGTCAGGAAGAAGAATTAAGAAAAGGCTTAGCCTGCCACCGGGAACCAGAGTAGGGCCAGAAGCAAATGAGAGTTTCTGCGGAAAGCTCCCAAAAAAGCGAGTTGAAAAATGGAGCTCAGGGGCACTGCAATTCACAAATCTGCAGAGTTATAAATGATAACTCTCGTCCACAAATATATTGAGGGAAGGCAACGAAGAGGATTTGAAATCAAGGCAGAATTGCAGGAAACAGATTTCAGGAGTTAGATTCGAATCACCCCTAAAGCACATGAAAAGCGGCAAAACGTCGACAATGATGCACTTGGCCAAAAAGAGCATATGCGTTTTTTTCTGAATGAATTCACGAAAAAACCCATAGGCCCTTTGTGGCCAAACAAGCAAGCCGGAAATGCAATTCAGCACTAGAAAGAAATCTGACTTCCCATCGGTCAAAATGGCCTTGCTAAAAAAGTGTAAAAACAAGAAATGCAGGAGAGGCCAGGGAGGAAAGGGAGCCTTGTTACACTGATGGGTGGGGTATAAATTGCCAATGATGACTCTGGAGAAGGGTATGGTGTTTCCTAAAACATCTAAAAAACACAGCTAGAGAGAAAGGGGCACATCCACTCATGGGCGTATAAATTGGGAAAACTAAAAATCAGCAAGACACAGGCACCCCAAACATTAGGGCTGCTCTGTAGACAAAAACCTCCACTTAATTCCACCTTAAATATCCAAGGAAAGAGAAAAATGGATAAAGAAGTTGTGGTCCATATGTACAATTGTATATCACTCGGGCGTGAGATAAATATTATAAGGCTGGTAGCAGCATGATGAGTGGATTTAGGTAGGACTATTCTAAGTGAAATAAGTCACACAGAAAAAGACACTTATCATAAGATATCACTAACAGAGGGAATGTAAAAACTGCTACATTTGAACGGAATTACAAAACAGAACAGATTCACACATTAAGAAAACACACTATGGTTGCTTAACGGGAAAGGTGAGGTGGGGTGATGCATAAAACAAGGATTTCAAATTAGCTCAGATAACGTTCCATAAATCCAATATGTAATAGACAAGACCTACTCCTTGCTCAGTGAACTGGACTCAACACCCCCTATTCACCGCTCAAGAACATATATGACTAGTAAGAATCGTAAAACCTGTGTATTGATATCTCTCTGGAAGTGAGTCAAGTGGGTGTAAAGCGGCATAAACACAGCCGTGAAAAGCAGCTAAACCCCATTATAAAAATAAATTACTTTTAAAAACCCGTGAAACAAAGACAGTGAAAGAGAGAAATTCTTACAAAATTCGTTCAGGGGCTGTGATGCCACCTGGATTGACCATATGAAGACCCACAGCTGGATGAGACATAAGGGTGGACACTCTCGGGGCTGAGAGGCTTGGTGAGGTTGGGGGAGCAAACGCAGAGCCTTTAAAGTAATACTGCCTGTTACCCATCCCATGGGTTCCAAATCTCCAGGTTCAAGGGCATCTTCCTACATCGAAAACATGCATGAGAAACCCAGAAGGTGGTACACTGTGTGATCGGGAAAGGTTTCTAAAACGCACCTCATTTCTCCTCTCCTTGTGCTCGGGTTCGCCATTCCAGCTGCTTTAGTAGCAATCTCCCTCCATGGAGAATCAGCACCTTTAACCTCCTGTTCCATACAGCTTGCAATTTGTCCTGAGGATAAACGGGAAGACGTGGAACCAATGAGAGACTAGCTCTTGGTGTTGGGACAGGCACAGGTCACTCTATTTTCCCATCAGGAAGAAGAATTAACCACAGGCTCAGCCTGCCCCCCGGAAACAGAATATTGCCTGAAGCCATTCTGCGATTTTGCGGCCAGCTCCCAAAAAAGCGAGTTGTAAAATGGAGCTTCAGGGCACTGCAATTCACAAACCTGCAGAGTTATAAATGATAACTCTCGTCCACAAATGTATTGAGGGAAGGCAAAGAAGAGGATTTGAAATCAAGGCAGAATTGCAGGAAACAGATTTCAGGAGGTAGATTCGAATCGCCTTTAAAGCACATGAAAAGCGGCAAAACGTTGACAATGATGCCCTTGGCCAAAAAGGGCGTATGCGTTTTTTCCTGAATATATTCAGGAAAAAACGCATACGCCCTTTTTGGCCAACCAAGCAACCTGAAAAGGCAAATCAGTGCTACAAAGATATCTCGCTTCCCATCGGTCAAAAGGGCCATGCTGAAAAAAGTGTCAAAACCAGAAATGCAGGACTGGCCATGGAGAAATGGGAGCCTTGCTACACTGATGGGCGGGATGTAAATTGCCAACAGCCACTCTGGAGAAGTGTACGGTGAGTCCTGAAACATCTGAAAAACACAGCTTAGAGAGCATAGGGCACTTCCACTCATGGGGGTATAAATTGGGAAAATGAAAAATCAGCAAGACACAAGCACCCCAAAGTTTAGGGTTGCTCTGTTGACCAGGACCTCCACTTCATTCCACCTTAAATATCCCAGGAAAGAGAAAAATGGATAAAGAAGTTGTGGTCCTTATGTACAATGGAATATCACTCAGCCATGAAATCAATGTCATAAGGTTAGTAGCAGCAGGATGAGTGGATTTAGGTACGACGATTCTAAGTGAAATAAGTCACACAGAAAAGGACATTTCTCATAAGGTATCACTTTTAGAGGGAATGTAAAAACCGTTACACTTGAACTGAATTACAAAACAGAACAGAGACACACATGCAGAAAACACACTATGGCTGCTTAACGGGAAAGGTGAGGTGGGGTGATACATAAAACAAGGGTATCAAATTAGCTCAGATACCGTTCCATAAACCCAATATGTAATAGACAAGACCTACTCCTTGCTCAGAGAACTGGACTCAACACGCCCTATTCACCGCACAAGAATATATCTGACTAATAATAATCGTAAAACCTATGTATTGATATCTCTCTGTTAGTGTGTCAAGTGGGTATAAAGCGGCATAAACACAGCAGTGAAAAGCAGCTAACTCTCATTATAAAAATAAATTACTTTAAAAAACCCATGAAACAAAGACAGTGAAAGAGAGAGAAATTCTTACACAATGCGTTCAGGGGCTGTGATGCAACCTGGATTGACCATATCTAGACGCACAGCTGGATGAGACATAAGGGTGGACACTCTTGGGGCTGAGAGGTTTGGTGAGGTTGGGTGAGCAAACGCAGACCCTTTAAAGTAATACTGCGTGGTACCCATCGCATGGGTCCCAAATCTCCAGGTTCAAGGGCATCTTCCTACATCGAAAACATGCATGAGAAACCCAGAAGATGGTACACCGTGTGATGGGGAAAGGTTTCTAAAACGCACCTCATTTCTCATCTCCGTGTGCCCGGGTTCGCCATTCCAGCCGCTTTACTAGCAAGCTCCCTACTTGGAGTATCAGCACCTTTAACCTCCTGTTCCGTACAGGTGGCAATTTGTTCTGAGGATGAACGGGAAGACGTGGAACCAACGAGAGACTAGCTCTTGGTGTTGGGACAGGCACAGGTCACTCTATTTTCCCATGAGGAAGAAGAATTAACCACAGGCTCATCCTGCCCCCCGGAACCAGAACAGGGCCTGAAGCCATCCTGCGCTTTTGCGGCCAGCTCCCAAAAAAGCGAGTTGTAAAATGGAGGTTCAGGGCACTGCAATTCACAAACCTGCAGAGTTATAAATGATAACTCTCGTCCACAAATATATTGAGGGAAGGCAAAGAAGAGGATTTGAAGTCAAGGCAGAATTGCAGGAAACAGATTTCAGGAGGTATATTCGAATCGCCTTTAAAGTACATGAAAAGCGGCAAAACGTTGACAATGATGCCCTTGGCCAAAAAGGGCGTATGCGTTTTTTCCTGAATATATTCAAGAAAAAACGCATACGCCCTTTTTGGCCAACCAAGCAACCTGGAAAGGCAAATCAGCGCTACAAAGAAGTCTAGCTTCCGATCGGTCAAAAGGTCCATGCTGAAAAAAGTGTCAAAACCAGAAATGCAAGACAGGCCATGGAGAAATGGGAGCCTTGCTATGCTGATGGGCGGGATGTAAATTGCCAACAGCCACTCTGGAGAAGTGTACGGTGTGTTCTGAAACATCGAAAAAATACAGCTTAGAGAACATAGGGCACTTCCACTCATGGGCGTATAAATTGGGAAAATTAAAAATCAGGAAGACACAGGCACCCCAAAGTTTAGGGCTGCTGTGTTGACAAGAACCTCCACTTCATGACACCTGAAATATCCCAGGAAAGAGAAAAATGGATAAAGAAGTGGTGGTCCTTATGTACAATGGAATAACACTCAACCATGAAATCAATGTCATAAGGTTAGTAGCAGCAGGATGAGTGGATTTAGGTACGACGATTCTAAGTGAAATAAGTCACAAAGTAAAGGACACTTCTCATAAGGTATCACTTATAGAGGGAATGTAAACACCGTTACACTTGAAGTGAATTACAAACAGAACCGAGTCACACATGCAGAAAACACACTATGGCTGCTTAACGGGAAAGGTGAGGTGGGGTGATACATAAAACAAGGGTTTCAAATTAGCTCAGATACCATTCCATAAACCCAATATGTAATAGACAAGACCTACTCCTTGCTCAGAGAACTGGACTCAACACGCCCTATTCACCACACAAGAATATATCTGACTAGTAATAATCTTAAAACCTATGTATTGATATCTCTCTGTTAGTGTGTCAAGTGGGTGTAAAGCGGCATAAACACAGCAGTGAAAAGGAGCTAAACCTCATTATAATAATAAATTACTTTTAAAAACCCATGAAACAAAGACAGTGAAAGAGAGAGAAATTCTTACACAATGCGTTCAGGGGCTGTGATGCAACCTGGATTGACCATACCAAACCCACAGCTGGATGAGACATAAGGGTGGACATTCTTGGGGCTGAGAGGTTTGGTGAGGTTGGGTGAGCAAAGGCAGACCCTTTAAAGTAATACTGCGTGGTACCCATCGCATGGGTCCCAAATCTCCAGGTTCAAGGGCATCTTCCTACATCGAAAACATGCATGAGAAACCCAGAAGATGGTACACCATGTGATGGGGAAAGGTTTCTAAAACGCACCTCATTTCTCATCTCCTTGTGCCCGGGTTCGCCATTCCAGCCGCTTTACTAGCAATCTCCCTACTTGGAGCATCAGCACCTTTAACCTCCTGTTTCGTACAGGTTGCAATTTGTCCTGAGGATGAACGGGAAGACGTGGAACCAATGAGAGACTAGCTCTTGTTGTTGGGACAGGCACAGGTCACTCTATTTTCCCATCAGGAAGAAGAATTAACCACAGGCTCAGCCTGCGCCCCGGAACAAGAACAGGGCCTGAAACCTTCCTGCGCTTTTGCGGCCAGCTCCCAAAAAAGCGAGTTGAAAAATGGAGCTCAGGGGCACTGCAATTCACAACCTGCAGAGTTATAAATGATAACTCTCGTCCACAAATATATTGAGGGAAGGCAACGAAGAGGATTTGAAATCAAGGCAGAATTGCAGGAAACAGATATCAGGAGGTAGATACGAATCGCTTTTAAAGCACATGAAAACCGGCAAAACGTCGACAATGATGCCTTTGGCCAAAAAGGGCGTATGCGTTTTTTCCTGAATATATTCAGGAAAAAACGCATACGCCCTTTTTGGCCAACCAAGCAACCTGGAAATGCAAATCAGCGCTACAGAGAAGTCTCGCTTCCCATCGGTCAAACGGACCATGCTGAAAAAAGTGTTAAAACCAGAAATGCAAGACAGGCCATGGAGAAATGGGAGCCTTGCTATGCTGATGGGCGGGATGTAAATTGCCAACAGCCACTCTGGAGAAGTGTACGGTGTGTTCTGAAACATTGAAAAAATGAAGCTTAGAGAACATAGGGCACTTCCACTCATGGGCGTATAAATCTGGAAAATTAAAAATCAGGAAGACACAGGCACCCCAAAATTTAGGGCTGCTGTGTTGACAAGAACCTCCACTTCATGACACCTGAAATATCCCAGAAAAGAGAAAAATGGATAAAGAAGTGGTGGTCCTTATGTACAATGGAATAACACTCAGCCATGAAATCAATGTCATAAGGCTAGTAGCAGCATGATGAGTGGATTTAGGTACGACGATTCTAAGTGAAATAAGTCACACAGAAAAAGACACTTATCATAAGCTATCACTTATAGAGGGAATGTAAAAACCACTACACTTGAACTGAATTACAAAGCAGAACAGAGTCACACGTTTAGAAAACACACTATGGCTGGTTAACGGGAAAGGTGAGGTGGGGTGATGCATAAAACAAGGGTTTCAAATTATCTGAGATACCGTTCCATAAACCCAATACGTAATAGACAAGAACTACTCCTTGCTCAGAGAACAGGACTCAACACACCCTATTCACCACAAAAGAATATATTTGATTAGTAGTAATCATAAAACCTATGTATTGATATCTCTCTGTTAGTGTGTCAAGTGGGTGTAAAGCGGCATAAACACAGTAGTGAAAAGCAGCTAAACCCCATTATAAAAATAAATTACTTTTAAAAACCCATGATACAAAGACAGTGAAAGAGAGAGAAATTCTTACACAATTCGTTCAGGGGCTGTGATGCAACCTGGATCGACCATATCTAGACCCACAGCTGGGTGAGACATAAGGGTGGACACTCTTGCGGCTGAGAGCTTTGGTGAGGTTGGATGAGCCAACGCAGACCCTTTAAAGTAATACTGCGTGACACCCATCCCATGGGTCCCAAATCTCCAGGTTCAAGGGCATCTTCCTACATCAAAAACATGCATGAGAAACCCAGAAGATGGTACACCATGTGATCGGGAAAGGTTTCTAAAATGCACCTCATTTATCATCTCCTTGTGCTCGGGTTCCCCATTCCAGCCACTTTCCTAGCAATCTCCCTACTTGGAGCATCAGCACCTTTAACCTCCTGTTCCGTACAGGTTGCAATTTGTACTGAGGATGAACGGGAAGAGGGGGAACCAATGAGAGACTAGATCTAGGTGTTGGGACAAGCACAGGTCACTCTATTTTCCCTTCAGAAAGAAGAATTAACCACAGGCTCAGCCTGCCCCCCGGAAGTAGAACAGGGCCTGAAGCAATCCTGCGCTTTTGCGGCCAACTCCCAAAAAAGCGAGTTGAAAAATGGATCTCAGGGGCACTGCAATTCACAAACCTGCAGAGTTATCAATGATAACTCTCGTCCACAAATGTATTGAGGGAAGGCAACGAAGAGGATTTGAAAGCAAGGCAGAATTGCAGAAACAGACTTAAGGAGTTAGATTCGAATCGCCTTTAAAGCAAATGAAAAGCGGCAAAACGTTGACAATGATACCCTTGGCCAAAAAGGGCGTATGCGTTTTTTCCTGAATATATTCAGGAAAAAACGCATACGCCCTTTTTGGCCAACCAAGCAACCTGGAAAGGCAAATCAGCGCTACAAAGAAGTCTCGCTTCCCATCGGTCAAAAGGGCCATGCTGAAAAAAGTGTCAAAACCAGAAATGCAGGACAGGCCATGGAGAAATGGGAGCCTTGCTACACTGATGGGCGGGATGTAAATTGCCAACAGCCACTCTGGAGAAGTGTACGGTGTGTCCTGAAACATCTAAAAAACACAGCTTAGAGAGCATAGGGCATTTCCACTCATGGGCGTATAATTTGGGAAAACTAAAAATCAGCAAGACACAGGCACACCAAAGTTTAGGGCTGCTCTGTTGACAAGAACCTCCTCTTCATTACACCTTAAATATCCCAGGAAATAGGAAAATGGATAACGATGTTGTGGTCCTTATGTAGAATGGAATATCACTCAGCCATGAAATCAATGTCATAAGGCTATTAGCCGCATGATGAGTGGATTTATGTTCGACGATTCTAAGTGAAATAAGTCACACAGAAAAAGACACTTCTCATAAGATATCACTTGTAGAGGGAATGTAAAAACCGTTACACTTGAACTGAATTACAAAACAGAACAGAGTCACACATGCAGCAAACACACTATGGCTGCTTAACGGGAAAGGTGAGGTGGGGTGATGCATAAAACAAGGGTTTCATATTAGCTCAAATACCGATCCATAAACCCAATATGTAATAGACAAGACCTACTCCTTGCTCAGTGAAGTGGATGCAACACCCCCTATTCAACGAACAAGAATATATCTGACTAGTAAAAATCTTAAAACCTATGTATTGATTTCTCTCTGTAAGTGAATCAAGTGGGTGTAAAGGGGCATAAACACAGCAGTGAAAATCAGGTAAACCCCATTATAAAAATAAATTACTTTAAAATCCCAAAAAACAAAGACAGTGATAGAGGGAGAAATTTTTACATAATTCGTTCCGGGGCTGTGATGCAACCTGGTGTGACCATATCTAGACCCACAGCTGGATGAGAAATAAAGCTGGACACTCTTGGGGCTGAAGGTCTCTTTCCCTATTTACCAGATTGGGAACGTAGAAAGGCTGCCACCCTCTGGCCGTTACCTGCAAAAGCAGCTTTAAAACCTGTGCTAATGGTCACTTCATATGAACAAGTACTTCAGGGCTGTAAATGAAACGTGCCCTCAAAATGTCTTGAGGGAGGTAATGGCCAAAAATTTTCAAAATGTGACACTTACTTTAAGAAAACACTTTGAAGAACTAAGCTGTAATCACAGTTTGATAAATAAAAAGGGCATGCTTTAAAGCTCAATTTCAACAGATTATGGGACACATGCAAATTCAACCACAGATAGGTATCAGCTCGCACCTGTTAGAATAACCATCAGCAAGAAAACTACAAACAATAAATATTGAAGGTGTTTTGGAGAAATGCATACCCTCAATTTTAAGTGGGACGTAACCTGGAAAGAGCCACTAATGAGAACTGAATGGTGGTGCCTTTAAAACATACACACTGAGCTACCATATGATACAGCAAGCCCACTCCTTGGCCTATAACATAAGAAGATATAACTGGAAAGACACAGGCAAGCAAATGTGCATTGCAGCAGTATTACAATAGCCAAGACATGGAGGCAACCAGAAAGTCCATCAAGAGGTGCGTGGCCAAAGAAGAACTGGTACACGTACAGATGGAATATTAGCCAGGGAAAAAAATGAAACAATGCCATTTGCAGCACCATGTATGATTCTTGAGGTAATCAGGCAAATTGTACTAAGTCAGAAAGCAAAAGACACATATCCTATAATATCACTTATAGGTCTTAGCTAAAAATTGATACCAATGAAGATATTTCCACAGAGAAATGCAATCACAGATTCATTAAACAAACTTATGGTTCACCAAATGGAAAGGTGTGAGGATTGGATACATTAGGATATTGGGGTTAAGATAGATATAGAAAAACATGTGAAATATGTAATCACCAAAGACCTACGTAATACCAAGACAAGACTACTCAACATCGTGTCATAACCTACATGGGAAAATGATCCAAAGAAGAATAGATATATGTATATGTTTAAAAGAACCACATCTTTCACACCTAGAAGAAACAAAACATTTTAATTAAATTTGCTCTGACAAAAAATAAAAATTAAATTAAAAAAAGAACAAGAAGTAATGAGACATAAACTTAAGGGGCTATTTGCTGGCACATTGCATTCTAATTTACAACCAGAACATGACTTCCATTAAGGCTCTGTCATCACTAATAAAGCAGCTTTATAAGCAATGTTGAAGGTAGCTTAAAAGAAGTCTCACTAATTATTGATAGTAACAAGGAAACAAAGAAAAGTAAAAAATCTCACTGCAAAAAGTATACATAGGGTAAGGATAGTAGATCAAACACTTATTAAACTTCTGTAAAGAATAAAAGACAACAGTAGTATGTTTTTTTAAAAAGAGAGGGCCCAAATAAATCTGAAATGAAAGAGATGATGTTACAACGGACACCACAGAAATACAAAGTATCCTAAGATACACACAGGGTAACTCAGGGCTCAGACTGGACAGAGCCCACTCTCCAGTCCCCTGTACATGACTTACAGGAGCCTCAGGAACTGAGGAGGGGGTCCCTGAGGAGAGGCTCAAGATAGAATATGGTAGACATTAACATGACTGCATTCATCTTAAACATGCCTGAACTACATTCACACGAGATGATTTTGTCCTGTATGTACATCGGCACCTCTAGTTGGAACTGCAGATCTTTGGCTTCAACACCTCTACTGACAACATTAGCGTCACCTGCTGTGGACCGTCTCCTATAGGATTTCTAGAATCACAAAACATCGAAGCTTCACAGGACCCAGAGTCTGTGCAACTCCACACAGAGTCTCAGAGTCTCAACTCCACTCAGATACTCCACTCTTGGAGGGCACACACAAAGTAGTGTGCACATCAGGACCCAGGGGAAGGAACAGTGACCCTGTAGGAGAATGACCAGAACTACCCGCTACTTTTAGAGGGTCTCCTGCAGAGGCAGGTGGTGGCTGTGGCTGTGGCTCACCGTGAGGACAACGACACTGGCAGCAGAAGTTCTGGGAAATACTCCTTGGTGTGAGCCCTCCCAGAGTCCGCCATTAGCCCCACCAAGAGCAAGGTAGGCTCCAGGGCTGGGTCGCCTCAGGCCAAACAACCAACAGGGAGGGAACCCAGCCCCATGCATCAGCAGACAAGCGGATTAAACTTTTTATTAAAGTTTTATTTAATCCGTAGACAAGCGGATTAAAGCTCTGCCCACCAAAGCAACACCCAGCTCTACCCACCACCAGTCCTTCCCATCAGGAAGCTTGCACAAGCCTCTAAGATAGACTCATCCACCGGAGAGCAGACAGCAGAAGCAAGAAGAACTACAATTCTGCAGCCTGTGGAAGGAAAACCACATTCACAGAAAGATAGACAAAATGAAAAGGCAGAGGACTTTATACCAGATCAAGGAACAAGATAAAACCCCAGAAAAAAAAACGAAATGAGGTGGAGATAGGGAACCTTCCAGAAAAAAAATTCAGAATAATGATAGTGAAGTTGAGCCAAGACCTTGGAAAAAGAAAGGAGGCAAAGATCGAGAAGATGCAAGAAATGTTTAACAAAGACCTAGAAGAATTAAGGAACAAACACCTAGAAGAATTAAAGAACAAACAAACAGAGGTGAACAATGGAATAACTGAAATGAAAAATACACTAGAAGGAATCAGTAGCAGAATAACTGTGGCAGAAGAACGGATAAGTGACCTGGAAGACAGAAAGGTGGAAATCACTGCCATGGAACAGAATAAAGAAAAAGAATGAAAATAAACGAAGACACCCCAAGAGTCCTCTGGGACAACATTAAACGCAACAACATTCGCATTATAGGGGTCCCAGAAGGAGAAGAGAGAGAGAAAGGACCCGAGAATATATTTAAAGAGATAATGGTCAAAAACTTCCCTAGCATGGGAAAAGAAATAGCCACCCAAGTCCAGAAGCACAGAGTGTCCCAGGCAGGATAAACCAAAGGAGAAAAATGACAAGACACATAGTAATCAAATTGACAAAAATTAACGACAAAGAAAAATGATTGAAAGCAGCAAGGGAAAAATGACAAATAACATACAAGGGAACTCCCATAAGGATAACAACTGATTTCTCAGCAGAAAATCTACAAGCCAGAAGGAAGTGGCATGATAAATTTAAAGTGATGAAAGGGAAGAACCTACAACCAAGAGTACTCCACCCTGCAAAGAGCTCATTCAGATTTGATGGAGAAATCAAAAGCCTTACAGACAAGCAAAAGCTAAGAGAATTCAGCACCATGAAACCAGCTCTACACCAAATGCTAAAGGAACTTCTCTAAGTGGGAAACACAAGAGAAGAAAAGGACCCACCAAGACAAACCCATAACAATTAAGAAAATAGTAGTAGGAACATACATATCGATAATTACCTTAAACGTGAATGCACTACATGTTCCAACCAAAAGACACAGGCTCGCTGAATGGATACAAAAACAAGACCCATATATATGCTGTCTACAAGAGATCCATTTCAGACCTAGGGACACATACAGACTCAAAGTGAGGCGATGGAAAAATATATTCTATGCAAATGAAAATCAAAAGAAAGCTGGAGTAGCAATACTCATATCAGATAAAATAGACTTTAAAATAAAGAATGTTACAAGAGACAAGGAAAGGCACTACATAATGGTCAGGGGATCAATCCAAGAAGAAGATATAACAATTATAAATATATATGTACCCAAAATAGGAGCAGCTCAATGTATAAGGCAACTGCTAACAGCTATAAAAGAGGAAATCGACAGTAACACAATAATAGCGGGGGACTTTAACAGCTCACTTACACCAGTGGAGATCAGCCAGACAGAAAATTAATAAGGAAACACAAGCTTTAAATGACACAATAGACCAGATAGAGTTAATTGATATTTATAGGACATTCCATCCAAAAACAGCAGATTACACGTTCTTCTCAACTGCACACGGAACATTCTCCAGGATAGATCACATCTTGGGTCACAGATAAAGCCTCAGTAAATTTAAGAAAACTGAAATCATATCAAGCAGCTGTTCCGACCACAATGCTATGAGATTAGAAATCAATTACACGGAAAAAACCGTAAAAAACACAAACACATGGAGGCTAAACAACACGTTACTAAATAACCAAGCGATCACTGAAGAAATCAAAGAGGAAATCAAAAACTACCTAGAGACAAATGACAACAAAAACACGATGATCCAAAACCTATGGGATGCAGCAAAAGGAGTTCTAAGAGGGAAGTTTATAGCAATACAAGCCTACCTCAAGAAACAAGAAAAATCTCAAATAAACAATCTAACCTTACACCTAGAGGAACTAGAGAAAGAAGAACAAAACCCAAAGTTAGTAGAAGGAAAGAAATCATAAAGATCAGAGCAGAAATAAATGAAATAGAAACAAAGAAAACGAAAGCAAAGATCAATAAAACTAAAAGCTGGTTCTTTGAGAAGATAAGCAAAAATGATCAACCTTTAGCCGGACTCCAGAAAAAGAGGGAGAGGACGCAAATCAACAAAATTAGAAGTGAAAAAGCAGAAGTTATAACAGACACCACAGGAATACAAAGCATCCTAAGAGACTACTACAAGCAACTCTAGGCCAATAAAATGGACAATCTGGAAGAAATGGACAAATTCTTAGAAAGGGATAACCTTCTAAGACTGAACCAGGAAGAAATAGAAAATATGAACAAACCTATCACAAGCAATGAAATTGAAACTGTGATTAAAAATCTTCCAACAAACAAAAGTCCAGAACCAGATGGCATCACAGGTGAATTCTATCAAACATTTAGAGCAGAGCTAACACCCAACCTTCTCAAATTCTTCAAAACAATTGCAGCGGAAGGAACACTCCCAAACTCATTCTATGAGACCACCATCACCCTGATACCAAAATCAGACAGAGATACTACAAGGAAAGAAAATTATAGACCAATATCACTGATGAATATAGATGTAAAAATCCTCAACAAAATACTAGCAAACAGAATCGAACAACACATGAAAAGGATCATACACCATGATCAAGTGGGGTTTATCCCAGGGATGCGAGGATTCTTCAATATACACAAATCAATGTGATACACCAT